>NC_064813.1:14034501-14138038 GCF_023721935.1 Panthera uncia | reverse complement strand
GAGCATCCAACTCTTGGTTTCACCTCAGGTCATGACCTTGTGATTTCATTGGGTTCAAGCCCTGTGTCAGGCTCTGTACTGACAGTGGGAAGCCTGCTGGGGATTCTCTCTCTTTCCCTCCCTCTCTCTCTGCCCTTCTCCTGCTCGTACTGTCTCTGTCTCTCAAAATAAATAAACAGACAAATAAATACGAGAAAAAGAAATTTTGTGTAGTATTTAATAAAATTAGTATAAGGGGGGCGCCTGGGTGGCGCAGTCGGTTAAGCGTCCGACTTCGGCCAGGTCACGATCTCGCGGTCCGTGAGTTCGAGCCCCGCGTCGGGCTCCGGGCTGATGGCTCGGAGCCTGGAGCCTGTTTCAGATTCTGTGTCTCCCTCTCTCTCTGCCCCTCCCCCGTTCATGCTCTGTCTCTCTCTGTCTCAAAAATAAATAAAAAACGTTGAAAAAAAAAATTAAAAAAAAAATTAGTATAAGGGATTTTCTGAGTTGTCTGGGGAACCACTTTATAAGTAAGCACTGGCAGTCAAAACTTTTAGTGCCCATGTTTGTGTTTGCACTGAGTAGTAGTACTCTGTTCATGGCAGACTGAGCAGAGAAAGAGACATCAACGCATCAGTTATGTACTCTCCTCTAATGACATCACAGTGCCCTGGGTGGATGGGTGTTTCATTCCAATAGGATAAAAGTGGAAGGAGGATGGTGAGGTCTTACAGCACAGTTAGCCCAGCCATGCCAATCTCAAAAGATCCTATGCTTGGGAGCCAGAATATATTTTCCTGTTGACTAGTCAATTATGTTTCCTAAAAGGACATCATCTTTCACATTAATGTTGATCAGTTGAAGTTTTTGGTAATACAAATTTGTTTGACTTTGACTTTTTTTAATGTAGAATGACAACAGTATGACGTGTTTACATATTTGTAGTTATGTTAAATATAACAATTTTCTGTTTCTACATATTTAAGTAATATTATGAATTAAAATAGTTTGCATGTGCTCATAATTGATGAGGATCCTTTTCCTTTAAAGGTTGTTTGCATATTATCTGGGTTTGAGAAACATTGGTATAGAAAAAGTGTATCTGGAATTTGAAACGGTTGACATAGTCAAAGTAGGTAAAAACAAATGACCTTGACTTATAAATAATTTGGAGAAGAGCTTAGAAATTGCTTCAACTTCTAATTGCCCTCAGCAAGACCAGGAGAAAAAACACAGGCCTGGCCCTCAGCACCTGGGAGGCCCAGTCATGGCTGGAGCATACATTGAGTGTCCTTGGGGGGGACTGCTTTCCTGCTCAGTGCTTCAGTTTCACCATATGTAAAGCAGGGATAATAATACCCAAACTCAATCCTTAAATTGAAAAATGAAAAAAAAAATAAACTTAACTTTACAGGAATAAAGAAGCAATAGATGGAAAAGCATTTTCATCTTTTGAGGAAAAGAAGGTACTATTTAAAGGGGGAACTCTTGAAAATATCTCAACAATATGTGTCTAATTCATACTGACATGTGTAATTGAACCTATGTTTAATTTTTGCTGCAAATTATCTACTTCCTTTAAGAAGCCAGGGTGGTAAAATGCTGAGTTGTGTGGTTCAAAAATGGAGCTGTGGAAGAATGACGGATACATGGGATAAAACACAGTAAGGTTGGGCCCTGAACAAAAGATGAAACAGAAAAGGGAGAGCTGCAGAAAAAGGCTGTGCCAATGGGAAGAAAAAATATCATGAAGCTGATGGAAAAGAATAGCAAGGAAGTAGGGATAGTGGGAGATTTTCACACCCAGATCTGGCTAATGACACAGAAAAAGTTGAACATAGGATCCAGTGAGGTCCCCAGTGCTTCGCCAGTTAAGAGCCAGAGCAGCTCAAAGAGATAAACAATATAAATGTAAATATTGAGCTTTATCCCATTTCAGATGACAGAGTTTATACTGTCCTCTTTCCTCTCCCCTTCCTCCTTTTCTTACACTCCATAAGCTTAAACAACTTACAATTAAATTTAATCAATTCCTGTTTCATTATTCAGAATAATTAGATTTCAATATGAAAGCCGTCACAATTATATAAAATGATAATTCTCAGATTCCATTTTTATGTTAACTGCCCGCATTAGCAAGTAATAGCGTGTATTTAAAATAAAACCAGAATGGTGAGAACCATACTGGCCTTCCAAGAGCATCAGCCCTCCCGGCTCCCAACCTCAGTTTTTTAAGTATAACAGATGTGTTGCAAGATACTATATTTTGTGGGTTCATCAGGGGAACCTTCCTTGATATAAGGAGTGATATACATGATTTAAAAGATCACCTGGCCACAGTGTGGAGTGTGAATCAGGGAAGGCCAGGAGTAGGAGCAGGAACCCAACAGGAGTCGAATGCAGTAATGCAGGAAAGAGACAGTGGTCATTCCACCTAGGATGGTAGTTGGGGAGAGAAGTGATTGGCTCAGGAACAGGCTTTGGAGGAGAGCAGTGGTTAGCAAACTATCGTTCTGGGGGCGAACTCTGGCCTTCGTTTATGTGTTCATGGCTCATATTGCTAAGAATAGTTTTTACTCTTTTAAAGGATGATGAAAAAAGAAAGAGAAAAGAAGAGTAAGTGAAAGAAATTGTACATGGCCCCTCAAAGCCTAAACTATTCACTATCTGATCCTTACAGAAAAAGTTTGACAACTCCTTGGAGTAGAGTCAGCAGATGGTGAAATCAAACTGGCTGGAGGGAGGGATGAGGGGAAGACAAGAATGAGGGAAAGTACCTGTGTTTTTAGCTCAAGCAGCTGTGTGATAGACATGGCCTCTCTTTTCAGCCAATCATACCTTCTTGGGTACCTCCACTTTATCTTATTCATGCTTTGTTGTTGTACTTCTTTCACTATCACACTTATTTACCTCTATATGCCTGCCTCCCCTCCTTGGCAGTGAATTCCTTGAGTAGCTCTAATTTTTCTCAGTATTTATGGCACCCAGCTTTGTACAAGACACATGCTCCATAACTATTGGATATGATTGAATAGATGATACGTTAAATTCATTTTCAGTGGTGCTAGTAACATCAACTTCTTAATAAATACAAAATTATAATCACTGTTTTTTAGTGTATAAGAGTTTATAAACCATTTTTGCAACCCACCTGTTCCTCCCTACAACCCCGTATATTGATATTACAGTAAACTTCAATTATAAGTTCCTCTTACAAAAACTTATATTTTATCTTGATTTACTTATATTTAAAATGTTAGGAACTATAAGCATTTTGAAATCCATCTCTTTGGGGGAATGATTAGAAAAAGGACCGAATGAAAAGAAAAACTTTGCAATGGAGCATTATGAAAAGCCAACAATAGAGAAAGAAATCTGGGTATTACAATGACAGTTGGGGCAACTGAACTGGGTGTGAGGGGGCTGGTGAGAAAAAAAAAAAGGAATCAAAGGTGGGCTTTCATATTTTGAATGTAATGGTAGTGCCTGTTACTAAGATAAAGAAAACTATGGACATATAGGTTGAGTTCTGTCTTGGAAAGTTAAATTTGAGATGCCAATTAGACATTTAAATATATAGGTTCAGGTCACTGGATATCTAAGTCTGCAGTTCAGAGTTGGAGATATAATTGCGGTTGTCATAGACATAGGGCATACAGATGGTATTTAAAGTCAAAGAACTATAGATGAGTTCAGCTACAGAATATGTGTGTAGACAGAAGAGGAGAAGGCCCAGGCCACTCTAATGTTTAGAGGTAAAAGAGAAGAGAAAGAACCAGAGGAGACTAAGGAGGGTAAAAATGTATTCCAGGATGGAGGGAGAGGTCAATTATATCTACTACTTCTAAGAAATACAGGATGATGTGGATATAGGAGTAACCATCACATGTGTCAAGGTATAGGAAATAGATAACCATCATAAGCACTGTTTTGGTGGAGGGAGAGAACAGAGCCTCTTGAAGTATGTTGAAGTGGGTTAAAGAGAGAATGAGGAATTACTATAGACATGCCAAGAAGAGACATTCCCACAGAACATTAAACCCTCGAGCTGTAATAAAAAAGAAACTGTACTAAGCAAATAATATTCACTGAAAAAAACATTCAAACTGTTAAAACACTCTGTTAGCACGTGTATTTTTCCCACTTTTCAAATAGCACGTGTTCTAGAGGATAGTGGGGGTGAAGCGGTTAAACGAAGGGTCCTTTCCTGGAGTCAACACAGCACCAGGGGCTCCATGAAAAGCAATCAGTTTCCTGAAACAATATACCGTGAGCTCCTGCTATGGTGAAGAAGAAGGGACTATAATTCTTCTTCTTCTTTTTTTAATTGAATTGTGTCATAGCTGACACACTATGTTACATTAATTTCAGTTGCACAACATAGTGATTCAACAACTTTACATTACACTATGCTTACCACAAGTGTAGTTACCATCTGTCACTATACAATGTTATTACAATACCACTGACTATATTTTCTATAGTGGAGACTATAATTTAATGGAATTTTACAGGCATGTTATCACATGCACAATTTTGTCCAATGAAGGAAAGGTGTATTTTTAGCTTGTATCCCAATCAAGAGCTTTGGTCCCAACAAAAAATCTGGCTCATTGTCACATGGGGGCAGAGCTCAGGAAACACAATATTCTCAGAACAGAGACCAACCAAGAAACATCACAACATGGTAGAGCCATCACCAGGGTTACAGGTTAAGCAGGATAACAGTTTTTACTCCCCCAGTGAAGGAATTAAAGGGCAAAACAAACCTCTAATAACCCAGAGAGGGAGCTTTGAACAGTGCAAAAACAAGTATAAGAATTTTCTGTACAAGAATATGATGTCCTAGCACAGACAAGTATAGGATAAGAACACTGAGGCACACACAAAAAAGAATCCACACAACTTGGACAGTGAAAGAAGCATTCTCCTTACTAGTTTCTTAGTGAGGAGAAGCTGGAAGTTTACCTAAGAACTCAAACATGCATGCTGGAGTGTGTTTATTATACCCTGCTGTAATATACATATATGTGTATGTAATAAAAAAGGATATATTTCTTATTCCATACCATGGACTCAATCATTCTTCTATAATATTTTCATTAATCACTTAAGTTTTAAAACTCCAAAAGTTAGTGCTAGAGTTAGAACTTAATAAATATCATAGGCGTAACCTGATTATTACTGACAACATTTTTGTACATAGACAGAAGAGTTAACAATCACACCTTATAGAAACCTGCCTTAGCCAGACATATTTCTGTGTAACTGTGCTATTCATTACAAAAGAGTGTTACTGATGCAGGTTGACACAGACAGACGGACAGACAGATACACACACAGTCATTAGGTGTTTAATTGCCATTTGATTGTGAGCTTTTACTGCTTTTGTCAGATTTAATTGTTTTAGAACATGTATTTCAATTATTTTATTCAAACATATCTTTCCTATAGATAATAAGTCACTGGTGAATAGGGAAATGTGTCTACTTCTAGAACTTTGAACATAATAGGGCTCAATAATTGTTTGCTGAATGAATGAGAATTAAGCATAATGGTTGTTTGAATTTGGAGTATTTATTAACCCTGGTGAGTTTGTATACTCCTAGACTTCAAATTAAGTGATTCCCTTCTTTAGGTTAAGACAAGAAAAATAATAAAAAAAAAAAACTTGCTCTTTGAGTAATTTATAGTAAAATCTTGGCCAAACAAACTTTTTATGGAAACTGCATAAAGGTGAGAGATGTTATTCAGAGATGGTCTGTATTTTAAAGGATTCTGAGGTACAGTTTGAGCTGTGTTTAAAAACTGTGCTCCACTCTCAACAATAGCCAAATTATGGAAAGAGGCTAAATGTCCATCAACTGATGAATGGATAAAGAAATTGTGGTTTATATACACAATGGAATACTACGTGGCAATGAGAAAGAATGAAATATGGCCTTTTGTAGCAACGTGGATGGAACTGGAGAGTGTGATGCTAAGTGAAATAAGCCATACAGAGAAAGACAGATACCATATGGTTTCACTCTTATGTGGATCCTGAGAAACTTAACAGAAACCCATGGGGGAGGGGAAGGGAAAAAAAAAAAAAAAGAGGTTAGAGTGGGAGAAAGCCAAAGCATAAGAAACTGTTAAAAACTGAGAACAAACTGAGGGTTGATGGGGGTGGGAGGGAGGGGAGGGTGGGGGATGGGTATTGAGGAGGGCACCTTTTGGGATGAGCACTGGGTGTTGTATGGAAACCAATTTGACAATAAATTTCACATATTGGAAAAAAAATAAAAAAATAAAAATAAAAACTGTGCTCCATATCAGCTATTGGCAAAGGGAGAGATCTTCAGTGACAGCTGTTGATGGGAAATATTCAAAATTTATATTCACATTGCACGCTCAAGTTATGGGATTGTACTCCAAATCAATCATTAAATGAATTTAGGGGATTCAATAGAAAATACTTGGGAATAAACTAACAGGAAATGTGCAGTGCCTATATGAATAAATTTATAAAATTAGGCTAAGGACAAAGCTAAACTGAGAAACAGATCTTGAATAAGAAATCCACTCTTTAAAGCTGTAAATTCTCCTAAGATTAAATGACTATAATATAATCTCAGGGAAATTTTTCAATAAAATTTTATGAGAGGTAACTTGACAAAATAATCCTAAATTTTATTTAACAGAACAAGCAGGTGAGAGTAGCCAAGAAAATAAACCACAATGACCTATGTAATCAGAAAGATTAAAAAATTTAAATGTAATATAAAAATGACACATCAGAAGCCTGTTGTAAAAGTCCACTGACAGATCTGTTGAATAGAAAACAGCATAGAAATAATGAAACAAAAAATGAGAATTTAGTTTGTGATAAAGGTAGCATTACAAATCAGACTTTTGAATAAATAATTTTAGGAGAATTGTCTTCCATCCCTCCTCCCCCCCCAAAATCGATTTTAGGTGGGTCAAAACTCAAAATCCCAAACTATAATTTAGGTGATAGTTTTGGTAATATTGGGGTTAAAAAAAACTTTTGACATTTCACATAAAAACTTACAGCTATAAAAATCTCATGGATATGAGATGCTTCACCACAAAATAATGGACAAAACTGGGAAACAGATGGCAAGTGGAGAAAAACTGCTGGCAGAATACATGGCTAAACATTAATAACCATAATATCTAGAGAGCTTTTTGAAACTCTGCTTAAAAATACAAATCAACACTAATAGAGAAGTGCAGTTTTAGCAGTTCTCAGATAATAAGAGACAATAAAACATAAGACAGCAAACTTCACTAATAATCAAAAGGAATGCACACTCAAATTGCATGTGTGTGAATATTTGCACATAAGTATCCCATATTGATCATATATGGAGAAATAGATACTTTACACATTCTTGACTGGAATGTTAATCAGCACAGAGTTGGGGAATGTGAAAATATCAAATTTTAAAATATCAAAATTTTAAATATGTCCAACCTTTGACTAAAGTAATTCCATTTCCTTTTTTAGGAATATAGCCTAAAAAAATACTTGCACAAGTGTACATGTATGAAATGTTACTTGCTTCATTATTGTTGAAAAACTGAACTGCCCATCAACTGAAGACTAACTAAAAAGTTATGGTACCTATTAGTAATAGCTAATATTTATCAGGTGCTTATTTTTCTAAGCATTTTATCATATATTTAGTCATTTAATCCTCCCAATATTATGAACTTACTCATCACAGTTTAAAAATGAGTGTGTATGATAAATCCATACAAAAGAACAGTGTGACTATAGATAAAGGGACACATCTAAATTCAGTGAAAAAGGGACTAAGGTTTTTCTTGATTGAAAGAATCAAGTTGTAGAATAGCATGCATGGTATAATTATATTCATATTAAATGATATAAAATTCATATATTTTAGGGGCGCCTGGGTGGCGCAGTCGGTTAAGCCTCCGACTTCAGCCAGGTCACGATCTCGCGGTCCGTGAGTTCGAGCCCCGCGTCAGGCTCTGGGCTGATGGCTCGGAGCCTGGAGCCTGTTTCCGATTCTGTGTCTCCCTCTCTCTCTGACCCTCCCCCGTTCATGCTCTGTCTCTCTCTGTCCCAAAATAAATAAAAAAAAAATTCATATATTTTACATTCAAAAGAGAGATATCTAAAGGAAGGGTTAACAGTGGTTTTTTCTTAAAAGTGAGATATTGGATTTTTAAAAAACTTCCTATTCTTTAACTTTTTACAAAAAATTGTTCTTCAAATGAAGAAATTAGGTGCCTCATATAGGTGTAGTCATCCACTATCTGTCCCTCTATTTCACTTAGCATAATATATTCAAGCTCATCCATGATATTGGATACTGGATTTCCTTCTTTTTTAAGGCTGAATAACATTGCACTGTATGTATACCACATTTTCTTTTCCATTTATATGTCAATGGACGTTTGGGTTATTTCCACATCTTGGCTATTGTGAATAGTAACTCACTAAATATTGGGGTGCTAATATCTCTTTGACATCTTGACTTCAATTCTTTTGGGTACACACCCAGAAATAGGATTACTGGATCCACCTATATAAGGAATGTAAAATAGTCCAAGTCATAGAATTAGAGTAAAATGATCAGTGCCAGAGGTTGGGCAGCGAAGGATATGGAAATTGCTAATCAATAGACATTATACAAGATGAATAAATTCTAGAGATCTGCTATACAACGTTGTGCCTAGAGTTAACAATATTGTACTCATAAAATGTGTAAAAAGGCTAGATCTAATGTTAGGTGTTCTTACTGCAATAAAAGCAAACCTAAAAAATGAAGTATTTTTCATTTTGAGAAATGAAAAGCTAATAAGGCTTTTTCTAAGTTCCATTTGATTCTCCTATACAAGTCCTATATATCTCCCCTCTTTTTAAACCTCTATATTTAGGCTTCAAAATAGATTTCTTAGCCCTTTACACTTATTTACCTTTATTATCCCAAGGTTCCCTAAATGTGGGATGGAGCAGAAATCTTAGAATTGCCAGTCAACATGCTACCAACTTGTTAATGCATTTTTATGTGAAAATACAGTGATATGGCCATTTAGTAATAGTTGCTAGTTAGAGTTGAGAGTAGAAGCTATCAAAACACTCAAAGAAGTTCAGAAAGCCTTTTTGTTCATAACGTGATGCACTAGAGAAAAAGAAACACTAAGCTGAGGTGACTAGAAGGAGGTATGTGAAACCAAAGAAAATGGCATGATATATATAATGGCAGGAGAACACTAGACTAGACGGCAAGAAACCCAGGTTCTAGTTCTGGCTCCGTCACTGGCCAGTACTATAATTCTGGGCATGTTATGTTTATTCATGTAAGAAACTAAAGGTAAGATGTGATCCTTGGTTTTCAAACTTAGGTCACCAGCATTCTAGGGCTTTTCCGGATGTGTTTCAGGGGTCCACAGAAGCTGGAGGGCCCCGAGGCAAGAGGGCTGGATCCTGGGCTCCCACCCTGCTTTCACTAAAACAACTCCATTTTTCTTCATTTTATCTAACGGGATTTCAAGGAAGCTTTTGATTGAATAAAGAGTTATAATGCTTAGAAACAAAAAAGAAGAGAGAAAAGTTTGAAAACCACAAACTAAAGCTGATGTCTGAGGTTCCTTATAGCTTTAAGTTCTTGTTTTGAAATTAATCTATCCTTCACAATGTATGTAAGTAAGCAGTGAAAATGCAGTTTGCCCTGAAGAGAATTTCCAAGTCACTGAACATCAATCATGAAGAGCCTCTGTTGCTAACATGTGGCAAGTTGATTTTTTTTTTTTTTTTTTTTTGCTTCCCTCGGGTCAATTTACCATCTGCCTCATCTTCATCAAAACATTAATTTCAGCTTAATCCCCTTTCTTCCTCTCTGGTGGTAAAAGGACCTGGTTCACTTTGAAATAAAACAAATAGAGTGCAGCTATGCTTTCAAATGCAGGGTGTTTTCCATCTGATTATTATGGAACTCCAGAATACTAAAATGAATAAAGTAATCTAGCTCTTTTCAGAGACTCAGAGTCTAAAAAACCACTCAATTAAAATAAACTAAAATTCATTAAACATATTGAGTTTTTACTATATGCAATGGACAGTGCAAGGTGTATCTGGTGATAGAAAGACCGACCCTGCTCTCAAATCTAGACTCTCTGGGAAGAGCATCAGAGCTATGTGACTTCAAAGGAAAGAAGTGCCTCATCGGTGGAAGGGATGTCAGGAAATGTTTTCAGAGTCTTAAAAGGTGGGCAGGATTTTGATAGGCATAAGTATGAGGACATGGTAATTTCTAGTTAAGAGAACGCTAGATGAAGAAGTTTGGAATTAACTCAATAAGCAATGTGACAGTTGGTGAACATGTATGTTTTATTAAGATTAAGCTGGTATTAGAACAGAGTGTAAACAGAAGGAGGCAGACACTAAAAACTGAGAAGGGAACTAGGATGCTGGGTGCTTCACTATCCTGATAAAAAGGCGATGAAATAGGATGATGGCAGTGGAAATATCAAGAAAGTGATTAAGGGAGCGACACCTAGAGCAGACTTCCAAGAACTTGGAGAATGGCCAGATGTACATGGTAGAACAGGTAGGAAGCAATTTTTAGAGTCAAGGAAGAAGACAACTGGGAGCTTGGACTAAGGTAGTTAGAAAGTAGAAGGAGAAGAGCATGCATTTCTGAAAACTATCTACAGGTAAAACTAATGGGGATTTAGTGATGGATTGGACATGGAGATGATATTCACTGAGATAGGGAACAATAGACGGAGATGATTCATAGGTTCAGAGAAACTGTGAATTCCATTTTGGGTATTCTGATACTGAGGAATCTGAGACATCCAAAAGGAGCTAGGGTAATGGGGAAAAGAGTGTTCTCTATTTGAGATATGGTTTTCTCAGAGGAAAGTTAGATTTTTTAAAAAATGTTTATTTATTTTTGAGAAAGAGAGAGAGAGGGCATGTGGAACTCGAACTCACAAATGGTGAGATCATGACCTGAGCTGAAATCAAGAGTTGGATTCTCAACCAACTGAGCCACCTAGGTGCCCCAGAAAGTTAGATTTCAATGAATACAAAGAACTGTAAGAATTAATGGGTTAAAATTATAGAATATATGGTAATTTTTCACAAAAGAATAGGTATACAGTGTGGCCTGCAGAGGTGTCTGGAGAGACACAATTTAAATTAGATAATTTGATTTTACTCTGGCTGTTAGAAAAAGAAATTGATACTTAATATGAAAAAAAACCCCTCCACAGAATATGAATAGGTCTTTTTCTAGATCTTGTTTGTTTACTAGTGCTTAATGAATGAGTGAGTTATGTCTCTTCTGAGATCTTTGACGAGTGGAATTTTCTCCCCATCACATGTTTGAATGTTTAGAACTCTGTTAATGTTCTATTTAGTTCAAGTGGTTATATGTTGGTTCTTTGGCGCCATTGTCAATAATAAAATTCAACAAAACAAAACCCTAAATATGGCTTTGTTTTTCTCTTTTTAAACATATCTGATTCTCAGCCCAAACCAAATTCCAAGTTTTTCTTCTCATGTGGGAGACAAGTGTAAGTGACTGACTACCATTAAAATTACTTTACTCACTAGACCCTGCTGACCTTTTGCTAACCTATCTCTCCACTGTGCCTTCCAAATCCTTGCCCTTCCTTAATATCTATTGTCAATTTCCTTTTTTACAAACCTCTGTCCCTTCACTAACTGTCTACTAGATTCTCATTCCTTCCCAAGTAAGAAGCCAGGGAATCTGTATTTTTAATAAGTGTCCCAAGTAATTTGTGAGAGTAGGTAAATTTGAGAAAATCTGTGTAGAGCCTCTTCAGGGACTATCTTAAAGATGCAGGAAAAAAGCAGGCTGAGCCATGTTCTTTTCAACTGCTATATGCGCATTAGGTCTGAGCTTTATTCTTTTCATATGAGGCTTCTATGTATTTTCATCTGAAGCAACACATTGCTCAAAACACTTGAAAATTGTGGTCATGGATCCATTACCACTTCCGACTTTCCCAGTCTCCTTATCCATTCCCACATCGACAATACACTCACAACCAGACTAGAATCCCTCAGCTACTTGATGATTAAGAATTGAGTTTTGGGGCACCTGGGTGGCTTAGTTGGTTGAGCATTCGATTCTTGATTTTGGCTCGGGTCATGATCCCAGGGTAGTGGGACTGAGTCCTGCGTTGGGTTCCATGCTGAGCATGGAGCCTGCTTGAGATTTCTCTCTCTCTCTCTCTCTTTCTCTCTCCCTCTGCCCCTCCCCCCTGCTCACATACTCTCTCTAAAAAATATGAATAAATAAATAAGTAAATAAATAACTGAGCTTGATTGAGGGCCAAATATGTGATAAGGCCTATTTTATGTGTTAAGTATACAACACTGAACAAAACAAAATTCTTGCCTCGCCTTACTTTCTAAGTGGAGAATATAAATAACAAAATAAATAAGTTGTATTTAAATCTGTTTTTCTCTTAGAAGTTCCAAAGAAAATGGAGTTTGTTAAATTAGTGGAAAATAACACATAGTATAATGGAACAACATTAATAAAGGGCCAGGGAAAAGTTTACTTTTGATTTATTCTCTAAAGAAAGTATTTTCTAGGCAAAGTGAAGAGATATATAAGATATAGGAAAGAGATTAAATGTCTTCAAATAATCTTCCAGTATGTTGAAAGTGCCATTCTAAACAACTGATATTCTTCCTAGCATGCACGTTGAGGATTTCTAGTAGGAAATACTTTGTTAGCCTAGATCTATTTACCAAGCACTCTTCAAGGTAAATAAATAAGTAAAATTTTTAGAGTATTAGAAAATAATGACTGTTATGGAGAGAAATAAAGCAGGAAATGGAGAATAGAGAATTCCAGAGAAGAGAGAGAGAGAGAGAGAGAGAGAGAGAGAGGGAGAGAGTGAGGTTGAGAGAGAGAGAGAGAGAGCACAATTTTAAAAAGGGAAGACAGGGGTGCCTGGGTGGCTCAGTCGGTTGAGCGTCTGACTTCAGCTCAGGTCATGATCTAACGGTTTGTTGAGTTCGAGGCCCACATCGGGCTCTGTGCTGACAGCGCAGAGCCTGGAGCCTGCTTCGGATTCTGTGTCCCTCTCTTGCTGTGCCCCTCCCTCATTCATGCTCTGTCTCTCTTTCTCTCAAGAATAAATAAAACATTAAAAAAGGGGGGGGGGAGACAAAAAACCTGATAAAAAGATGATCGAGTGAAGACCTAAAGGGCACAAGGAAATGAGCAATGTCGATACCTGAAAGAAAAGCATTTCCAGACACAGGAAATCACAGTAGATGTGTAATCAGCATTAGTAGAATGAACGAATGAACATGTAGGAAGTGCTCTACCAAAGTGATTTTCTGTCTTGGAACCATCCCTTCTCTTCCTGTTACTATAGTAAATGTCGTGTGCTTTAATTAGAATCACCACTTAAGACAACCACCAAGAACATTCATTCTTGATATGATCTAATGTCCTCTCTACAGCTGAAGAAACTGAGGTAGAGGAGAGCATATGACTTGCCTCATGTCAGAGTGCTAATTACGAGTAGGCTGGAGCTAAAACTCAGGCCTTCTAAACTCCAGCCTTAAGTTCTTTCAGCTGAAAAGATCTTTAATATGTGAACCAGAAATCTAAACAATTACATTTTTTTTCAAATTACATTTTTCATATAAATGTTTTATTAGTGAATAAGTACTCAGACTAATGGGGGCAATATCCTTAACAGTAAATACTGCTTGTGAGTTCCCACACTTCCACATGTGCCAACAAAGAGAAAAGATGATGAAATAAAGGGAGAAAAGAGAAGTGGAGGGAGGGAGAGAAAAAATGGATGAAAAGTAACATCATGTAATCCAACCATCTTTCACATATACCCAAATCTTTCTAAATCCTAGTTCTTTCCAATACATTGTAACAATACTTTCAATTTCTCACCAAAATTCTGAAATGGACCGATCACATATCCCAAAATTAAAATGTTCATTTTTGTCTTCTCTATGGCACTAGTTTAATAACAAATAAAGGAAACATCCATCATTGTCATCAATTAATGGAATCTCAACCAGCTATACTGTGATAGCTTGATGTTTTAATATGATATCTCCTCAAACTTCAGATCCAAATTCCACCTGGCCATTCCATCCAGTCCCACTTAGATATACTACTTTCCTTTCTCGTCTTATTTGGTAATGCGATCTCCATTTCCTCTACCATTTAATCTTCCCTGAGAAGCACTGCTGTTTCTGACATCTGTTCCTTTCCCATCCATCTCTGTGAACTCTGAGATAAAGACAAAGTTTTCAAGAAATGTAAAGCTCATCTGTCAACGTACTTCCCCTGCCACCTGTCAGAGGCCTCACTGCCTTTCCCATGTGCACTCTTAACTCTATACCAACTTCTCTTGTTGAGCTCTCTTTGGAGAGTTCTCTTCATTCTCTATTTTTTTTTCCTCGTAAGTCTTTGTATATTGCATTTATTCACAATGTATCTGATTACTCCCCATTGTCATCATTTTGCATACAGCTCCTATGACATCATTTCTGCTGCCAACTGGGTATTTCAAGAAACTTCTATCTAGTCCTAAAACTCAAAGGCTCAACTTTAGGGTTTAACCTATAATCTGGGTATTTGAAGAGTTACCACAGCTGCTACAGCTGCCAAGATGAGTATGGAAGCAAACAATCCTTTCTCTTCAATGACCTCATCATATTTGTTCACGCCCTTAAAATAATTAGGCTGGATTAGTGCAATGAATTCTGGGTTTAGAGATATCCTTAAAGACCACCTGCGAGATTTAGTTAGCCCATCTACTTTAGGATCCTGGTCAGATGAGTCATGTTCTACTTACTCCATACATCTAATTTGTAATCTCGAAAAAGTTAACTTTATGCTGAATTTCTAGAAAAAATTTCTGGCTCATGTGTATTTTCTCAGGGTCTTCTATTTCGAGAGTAAGATTAAGACATAGGTTTTTCACATAAAATGTACCTTCTTCCCCCTCCACCCTTACCCCCTAGGAAAAAAAAAAAAAAGAACAAAAACCAAAACAAAATTATCTGAACAGCTTCCTCTTTGCCAGGGAAAATAGGCCAAAATTAAGGAGCTGCAGGTTGGTTTTCCCTGACAACAGGGAGGGCACAGAAAAGTGTTTTGTTATGAACTCTTCTGTATCTTCGCCTCCATTCCTATCTCCCTCTTATTTCTCTTGGATTGAGGCCATTGGGTTTTGACCAGAGACAGCACCACTGTGAGAGGATTTTTCTCATTTGAGGCCCATCACCTCCATATACACATAGACACACACAGTCATTTACATCTACTTATGCTCTCTCTTAGTTCTAGAAAAGAGTAGACACTCTATTCTCTGCTTGAATAGATGAATTATCACTTTTTTTCTTGCATTATGCTTTGTTGTTCACAGTCTATTTTCTATATTACAATTCATAAACGTTTTAATTTTTATATTTCCATATACAGTACCTAGCACACTGTAAACTCAAAGGAAGTTTGTTGAAATAATTAATTTAGTTTATTTAAACCAGAGTAATATATGCATGTGATAACAGTTCAAAGAGTTTTGAAGAGCATGTGATGAAAACCACATCCCTCTCCACTTGAAGAAAAAATTTCTTTGAATTTCTAATATAGATCTTCTGGTGCATAACCCTATATAATATGCTTAGAGTTTTACCTCTTGATTTAACCACTTTACAAACTTTACAAAGTAGGTACCAACTCTTCTTATTAAAGGAGGCTTTAGCTCACTCATAATCTCCCTTATAGTTCTCCCAGTGCTTGAGGGTTGTGCAAGCTCACAATTCTGGAAGTCCTTGGAAGCACATATGTCTCAGAATTGATTTTTTTTCAGAATTTACAAAAGTAAAATTGTGTATATATTATAGGCTGCAAACCCACACGAGTGTTTCCACAGTTAATTATGAAAACAGTCACATTACGTGGAATATATAAAGATTAGAAATAACTTCGTATTAGTGCAAATCAGGTTTTGCCAACAAAAAATTTGCTGAAATTTGTGTTCTTCAGCTTGTTATAATGAATGCAAAGTTTACATCAATTGCTCAGTCCTCCTTACCCTTATTCAGATTAATAAATATTACAAGAGTAACAAAATTCAGTTCTCTCACTTTTTAAACTTTTTCATGTACTTAATCCAAAGCCAAAATATCCAATTATTTATCTTCTATCAATCTTGCTATTTAATTCTGATTGGGCTATACCACTGTTCTCTTTTTAATTGCTCTCTTAAGTAAGAGCTGGCCCCATATGCTATTGTCCTTTTTTTTTTTTTTTTTACCCTCCTCCTACTTGATTGTTCACTAAGGACCTCTGTAATGGTATGCCACTGTGATTGTGTCTACAGAATACAAAGAAACTTTCAGAGGTTAAAGGATACCTATGATGCCCTCAAACATAAAGGAATCATTTCAATTTCAATCAAGCAGACAACCAGATGTTATAATTATAGTTCACAATGTGTCTCAGGCATAATAAAAATACTCTAGAGATTTTCCCCAGCCCAATACCTAAAAGATGCTGAACAAATATAAAACACTATTCACTAAATAACTACCTTATTATAGTTCAAGCAATATATAGCTGTTGACTATTCTAATTTAAAATATGACAAAAAAACTCATCTGAAGACAGGTAGTTTGTGTATTTTTCCAATGCAGTACTGTGAGCTCATCCCCCATCCCCGCACCGCCACCACCTCACAATTTCTTTTAAAAACAGTTGTTTCTTTCCCTCAGAATTTTTCTCAAGGAAGAGTCAGCAACAGAATAAAGTTTGATTGATAGGCTATGGGGGAAAAAAGCAAGGGAAGAATAGAATACTGCTGGGTATACAGTATATTCTAAAATAATTGAATTGAATTTTCCGAAACAAAATTAGTCAGGAGAAGGAAAAGAAAGAATGAAAACAAAACCAACAAGTGATGTGTAATAGGCAGGAAGCAGAGGAAAATAAAGTGTGAAGCCCAGATTCAATCAGGCAACCCCTCTGTCATAGAATGAGATCTCCAGCATATTTAAAGCTCTGTCCTATTGAACCTGCACTGGCTTCTACACCCAGGAGCCACCAGAGCTTTCAAATATCTCAGAGAGTAAAGGACTGTGCACCATTGGTTGGCAGGCCCCAACCGCACCAAACACGTGGTTTCCCACCAATCACACTGGCTGCAGATATTCAGCAACGCTGCTCCTGTAAGACAGAGTAGCAGCAGCAAAGGAAGGGTCAGTGGAAGCTCTCAAGCTTAGAAATAAATCTCTCCCTCTCCATATTTCAGTGGTGATGTTTCAAGAATGGGTGTAAGGATGCTGGCATCAGAACATCTAGAAGTATCACCATACGGGCGAGAGTGCTTACGGACTGCAATCCTAATCCAAACATTGTTTTTCTTAGAAGGAGTCCATTTCTGCTGGAACAAATAATCATAGATGTGTCACCTCGGTTAATAAAGTGAGATTCTTGTGAATCTTGGAAATGAGCTGATGAAAAAAAAAATAAATTATGGCTTTTTAATAGCGAAATGACATTTTAATGTCATCTTTAGAATCCACTGCTATATCTAATTACATATCTAATTACAGACGGAAAATATTTAGATGGGAAAGTTGGCTTAGCCTGGACTTGAAATCTGAGTATAACCATGGTGACAGACAAAGGCTTCATCTCATCAGACTATATCTGAAGCTGAAAGTTTATCTTCTTGGTCTCTAAATTCAGAGGTTAAAGTTACTCAGAGGTGCTCAAGGTCAAATTAGAGAAAGATGATTAATTCCTGTCAATAAATGTTTCTTTTTTATAAATAGAACTTAACCCCTTGGGCAAACGTATACACACACACACACACACACACACACACACACACATACAATCACATGTACCAACCATATAAAGCAGTTACTGAATATGCTCTTTTACAACTTCAAATGAAGACCATTACAAATTTGAATGAAGAAAAGCTTTAACTCTAATTTAGAATAATTCCCATAGCGTGAAGACATGGTAAGCATCCAATAGCCTTTGTTTTTTAAAATTTTTGTTTAACGTTTACTTATTTTTGAGAGAAAGAGAGAGAGCACAAGCAGGGGAGGGACAGAGAGAGAGAGGGAGACACAGAATCAGAAGCAAGCTCCAGGCTCTGAGCTGTCAGCACAGAGCCCCACGCAGGACTCGAACTCACAAACTGTGAGATCATGACCTGAGCCAAAGTCAGATGCTTAGCTGACTGAGCCACACAGGTGCTCCATCTCATAGTCTTTTTTTTTTTTTTTTTAAAGGATTCTTTTAAGTAGTTACGCAATGTGAAGGAAAAGACCCAGGATCCAGAAAAACTTTCTACCTAAAGGAGGAGATTAAATTTGCTTTACAATAAAAACTGGTCATGCCAAACAATGACTGTTTTTGTTTAATAGTTTGTTTTAAATTTTAAAAATAAACTTGCAAAATAATTCCTAGAGGTACTTAATTTCTTTGATGCCAACATGCTTTCCTTAACAATGAATTTTTAATTGTTCTGTAAAAATTTTAAAACTTTTCTGAAGTATCCCAAAATGCACAGCTCACAGAATCTTCACAAACTCGACATTCCCAGGTAACCAGCACCAGATGGAGAAACGTCATCATCAAGCACCCCAAAAGCCCCCCCTCCTTGTGCCCTCATCTAATGATGCCTTTTAATTCACCAAGTCAAAGTGGTTTCTACAAAAAGCAATACTGGAGCAGGTATAGACTGAACCAGGACTAGCCTGCCATTTCTAGTTCTGTTGGCCTGAAGCATAGCTATTTTGTACGCAACGGGCTGCCTCTACAAGTGAACACTGTCCTGCCTGGTTGACCGTTGAGTCATCAAGCTTTTGCTCTCTTGTCGTTCAGGGGAAGAAGAGCTAGGTGAAGGGACACTGTGTGGGAAAAGAGAAAAGAACATCGGCCTTGGTAGGCGGCAAAACCAACTTCTTGGGATTCAGACTTTCTTCCTCCAAACAGTTATTTGACCTAGAGCAACGTAGCTAACTTTTCTAGACTTTTGTTTCCTTTATCTACCAGAAAAGATGTTTGACTATGTGGTCTCTAGGTTTTGTTCCAAAGCAAAAAATGTTATGATTTCATATGGAAGGAGGCTTGGATGCACAGATGAGGTATAAACCCATCAGAAGGTAAAGAAGTGAGTATGCTCTCTCTCCATCAGGACCGATCTGTCTGTCCTTTACTTTCCTGTTCCTAGAATCATTTTATTATCCCCTCTTATGTAATTTATGATGTTAATAAATAATTCCTAAGACCATACATAAGTTAAATCCACAAGTCTACTGTTTCTTTTTCAGTCTCCCATGACAATACAAAGTAAAAGGTTTGGGCTTCTTAAATAGCATCTCACACCTCTTCCTGTGGTAACCTGTGTACCACAAGAATAGGAATTTCACCACACATATACATGAAACATGAAATGCTCAAAATGTGATGCCTGTGAATGACTAGATAACTTCTGAGGTGGGCCTTGTTCAAATATATGGCGCAAATAAATTTTTTCGGAAAGCTACGAAATATCTTCAGTGACTATGCAACAGAAAAAGACACACACTGGCTTCTCTTTAAGAACATCAAAACCTCTGAAAATTGGCTCACATGAATCACTGTCAGCAAGAAATCTTCCAGCAGTAGTGACTAGCCTCAGTTTGCTGTCTGGATGAGATAGGATTGATATCAGGATCAGAGCAACCTTTCACCTTTAAGCAAGAATATAGAAACTGCCATGAGAACAAGAAGTAGAAATCTCGTAAGTGATGTCCCTTCTGTCCTTTCTTTATTATGATTCCAATATCTTCCCTGCACTTTCCCTTCTCTGATTCATCAGACTTTTTCTATGTGACATTAGAAACAGCCTGGCAAGAACCCTGCTGCAATAGTTTG
The DNA here is from genome assembly GCF_023721935.1 of Panthera uncia. Taxonomy (NCBI): domain Eukaryota; kingdom Metazoa; phylum Chordata; class Mammalia; order Carnivora; family Felidae; genus Panthera; species Panthera uncia. The sequence goes on along the minus strand of NC_064813.1, from coordinate 14,118,113 downwards.
CATGAGATGAACCAAAACCAAACTGCTGCTTGTTAACTACAAGTTCACTCCTTTGCTTCACTACAACGAATAAACAGAATTAAAGAATGTGAACAATTTGATCTCAATTATGTAGAAATATTACTACAAGTCCTCCAACCCCCATCCCTAGCCTCAAAAATACCATCCCCATAAGGCAGAGACACTCATAAAACTCCAGATTCCATTTTCTTTTCAATTTCCACCTGTTCGTTAAAAAGCCCTTTTTTCATGTTAATCCTCTGACCTTATTTCAGTATCTACTGAAATAGACAGAATTGGACAGAAACTCAAGTTTCAGTAATGAGTATACAACTTTGTATGTGTAGTCTCCATAGGTCCAGAGTTTTTCCTTTTTTCAGTCACCTAACCCATCCATTAAAAAAAAAAATTGTTTAAACTGGACATTGTGTGTCAAACTCAGAGCAACTTTCTCCTCCAGTCATATTCAGTCCACATGAGATACTTAAGGATGTAATAAAATATAAAAAAGCACATTTTAGCAGCTTGCTATTTTGAAAAAGGAAAAAAAAATCCCTTCAGACAGTAATCAGTTGCATTGTGGTGGAGATTTCTGCAAAATGCATTAAGCAGTTCGCGCCTGTGGCAATGGTCATTGCACATATTTTGGAATGTCTCCCAGACTCTAAGACTTTTTCCAGACATCCAGGAGGAACTTTAGTATGACAGAGATCCTGCTCTGGGCCTTGAAAAAAACTGTAGAAGGAAAACTTTTGAAGGTTCAGTTTCAGCTGGATTTTGTTTCTTAGACAGCCGAGTTGCCTAGGTTATGGAAAATACTAGTAATTATAGAGTGACGATAATCAGAAAAGTGCCCCCCGTCTTTTTTTGTCTGCAGCTTTAATTAGTTAATCATGGTTTTGGTTAAGCAATAATACAAATTTGCTTCCTAAGTGTCTTTACGCGCAGGGTAGAGTCTATCCCATCCCAGATACTGAAATCACCAAAGGATATTATGATAATATTTTCTAATTTTTAGAAATAAACAATGAGATGTATCCCTCTTTACTGCCCTTTTGCTATATGAGCAATCTTAAATTTGCTCGGGAGTTATGCCTTAAGGGAGGAAATCACTGGATTTAACAAGCCCTCTTTAACCACTTATTTCTCTGTCGTGTTTAGATTTAAACTCTTCCCTCATGAGGGGTTTTTCCTGTGTCTAGAAATGAAATCCGAGTATAGAAACTGACATAGTTTATATATGAAAGGACATATTGATATATGCTACAGCCAAACATTTTCCATAGACATATATTACCCTCTTTCTTCTCTGTCTCAAAAATATAACTTTGCGGGGAGCGGGGGGGAGGGGCACATTTTGTGCCTCCTATAAATTGAATTCATCTTACCAATGAAATAAATATATGAAAGAAAAAGTTTTCCTTGTCTTTTTGTTTCATGTTATATCATGGTTCCCTTTATAGCTTCCTGATTTGCTCAGATGCAACTTTAAAACTTTGTTATTTTTATAGTGGCTTAATATTCCCTTTTTGCTTAAGTTCCAGCTCAATTTTACTCTGTTCTCCAATCCATACAGCTCCTGGTGTGAGAAACAGGTGCTTCTTGGACTCCATTCTTCAATTCCAATCATTCCTGCAAGGGGCTAAAAGTCAGTGGTCCTTTAGGGAGGCAACTGTCATTTTCCCTATCTTACTGATTCTTACATTTATTTGTTTGGAACCTAAACAGGCAAAGAAAAGCATGCTTGCTTGCCCATGATATAAATATTTTACATTGTAATATAAAATACAGTGTAAAATATTTACATATATTTTACATAAATATTACATAAAATTACATAAATATTACATTATATATATATATATATATAATACAATGTAAAATATTTTATGCCATTTACAAGAGAGGTGGTTTTGAAAAAAGCACTAATTTAGGAATTGAAGAATTGGGTTATGCTTCAAACTTTGCCATTTATCAGCAGGGTGACCTTGAGAAAATCACTGAACTTCCCTAAGTTTCAATTTTTTCATTTACAAAATGGGAATAATATACCTTGTTGCCTAACTCAGAGCTTTATTACAAGAGCCAAATGAGATAGTCTATGTCAAAATACTTCTAAGGTAACATCTGTAAAGAGCTCAGAATGGTGTTTGGTGCATGGTAAATACTATATAAGTGTTAGCTACAATATTATTATTATATAATTATTATTAAAACTGCAAAGCATCAGACAAATAAGTAGTCTTACTAGTTCATTTTTGATGGTTGTGTCATATACCATCTCATGATTAGTAACATTTTAAAAAACGTTATTTCATAAATCTATTTAGCTATTTAAAACAGACTTCAGTAAATGCATTTTCCAGGTGATGAAAAACAGCCTTAGAAACATTAGGATGAAAAAAATCACTAGGCTGTATGAGATGCTGTTGCCTAAGATGGCAAGACTTTTCTGGAATTTCAGGCAAGGACTCAGGCAAGAGCACTGCAAATATAGCATTAGGCTACTGTGGGGCTCTTGAAAGGGGTGTCAGGGTCTCCTCCTTGCTTTAATGCAAATAGCAACAATACACTGGCCTCTCTTAAGCCAGTAAAAGATGAATGAGTCCAGCATATCCAAGGCAGTTCTACAGATCCACTGCCTTGGCTTCTGGATGAACAGAAATGTCTAATGTACCACAATCATGTCCAGCCCCAGGCAGAGTTGAAAAGTCATCACTGCTCACCCTTGGTACCTGTATTAGTTTGCCAGAGCTGCCATAACAAAATACCACAGACGGGGTGCTTCAAATAATAGAAATTCATTTTCTCACAGTTCTGGAGTCCAAGTCCAAGTCCAAGTCCAAGTTCAAGATCAAGGTATCATCAGGTTTGATTTCTCCTGAGGCTCTCTCCTTGACTTGCAGATGGCCACCTTCTCTCTGTGTCCTCACATGGTCTTTCCTCTGCATGTATCCCTAGTGTACCTTTGTATGTTCAAATTTCCTCTTCTTATAAAGACAACACTTGTATTGGATTAGGGTCTGCCCTAATGGCCTCATTTTAAATTAATCACCTCTTTAAAGACCCGATATTCATATATAGTCATACTTGGAGTTACCGAGGGCTAGGGCTTCAAGATTTTGGTGGGGTTGGGAGGGACACAACTCATCTCATAATAGGGCCTTCTCTCCTGGTTATTTCTCCCACCAGTTACTTCCTTTCTACCAGGATCTATGTAGTTCAACATATTTTCTTTTCCCCATGGATCCATAGTGCTCATTGCTTCTGAGTACTTCTAGAGAAACAGTTAATTAGGCACAAATGTGCAGGGGCTTTGAAACCTATATGGTGATATGAAAATGTTACATTATTATGACTTCTATGAGCATAAGCTTGGCAAAAATGTGATCGAGGCAGTTACATCAGTCAGGGTTCCCTATGAAAACAAAACCAATAAAGTATGTGTGTGTGTGTGTGTGTGTGTGTGTGTGTGTGTGTGTGTGTGTAGTGTGTGCATGTGTGACAAAAACCAATATATGTAACCGGGTGAACATGCTTGCTGCTCATTAATAAATCCTGAGGTCTACCAGTGATTGTAGGATGGTGAAGAAATAAGACTCCACACCTACCAGTAAGACTTCATGGACAAAGGTAAATATGACACAGGCTATCACAGGAACCCAGAAAAGTGACAAGTTAGCCTGGGGTACTTTGGAAGGCGTCACAAAAAAATAAGTAAATAAATTAATTAAATTAAATTAAATTTAATTTAATTTAATCTAAAAAAACCATACATGACTTTTGAGCTTGATCTTAAGATTTGAATATAAATTTTCCAAGCAGAAAATGAGCTTAGGGAAGATTTCAAGTCAGCAGTTCCCAAAATGTGGACCATGTTCCCCTGGGAGTCAGCAGTACCTTTGCAGAGGGCCCACATGATAGATACATGTGGTCAAAATTATTTTTATAATAACAGTAATGCAATATTTGTCTTTTTCACTATGTTGACATTTGCACTGATGATTCAGAAGTAATGGTAGTAAATCTGCTGGTGCCTTAGCACAAATCAAGGCAAGGGCACTAAACTGCAGTAGTAGTTATATTCTTCGATGCCAAGCTGTTGCAGTTAAAGAAAAAAAAAGTCAGATTTGCTTAAGAATATCCTTGATAAAGGAATAAAAATTATTAATTTTTTTAAAAATTGCCTTAAAAATTTTCTTTTAATGTTTACTTATTTTTGAGAGAGAGAGAGACAGAGAGAAAGGAGGAGAGGGGCAGAGAGAGGGAGGGAGACACAATCTGAAGCAGGTTCCAGGCTCTGAGCTATCAGCACAGAGGCTGATGTAGGATCTGAACCCGTGAACCATAGGATCATGACCTGAGCTGAAGTTGGATGCTCAACTGACTGAGTCACCCAGGTGCCCCTAAAAACATTGTTTTTTAAATACTGTATATGATGAAATGGAGAAGTACACATAAAACACTTTTTCTATATCCTATAATTCAATGGCTGTTTCAAGGAAAAGCACTGATGTAATGTTGGAGCTGTGCTTATTTCATGGAACCCCATTTTTACTTGAAAGAATCACAGACAAACTATAGAAATTCTAATGTATCGAATGCTGTGAGGCTACAGTTCCACAGAACTCTGATTCAGGAAAACAACCAACCACCAGATTAGCTGCCAATCATAAAATTAGAGCTTTTATGTGAAAATTAAAATTTTGGAAAACTTGCCAGCTTCCCAATGCTTATAGATTTATTTGATGCAATCCATGCCAATATTAAGCAATGTAGTTTTAAATATTATTTGATGACATTGATAAACATTTGGAAGATCTACACTACATTCAAAGAACCAATATTTCCCAAATGGCCAGTGCATGATATTGCAAAATCATGCATGGGTAAAAGATCTATCCAAAGTGCAAATAAGACAGAACATGAATTTTAATGTTATAGATTATTAAAACTTAATTGGTATGATTTCAGATCTACATTGTAACCAATCTTTAAGAAATTTCTACTTGTTGACTTTTGGTGTAGTATTAAAGGAGAATATATACACAATTATCTGAAAAGTTTATTAAAATACTCAATCCTGGGGCGCCTGGGTGGCTCAGTAGGTTAAGCGGCCGACTTCGGCTCAGGTCATGATCTCATGGTCAGTGAGTTCAAGCCCCATGTCAGGCTCTGTGCTGACAGCTCAGAGCCTGGAGCCTGTTTCAGATTCTGTGTCTCCCTCTCTCTGACCCTCCCCCATTCATGTTCTGTCTCTGTCTCAAAAATAAACGTTAAAAAAAAAAATTAAAAAAAAAAATACTCAATCCTTTCCAACTACATCTCTGTTAGAGTCTGGATTTTCTTCAAATCCTTCAACTAAATAGCACATCACAACAGATCATAGAAGCAGATACAAGAATCTTTTTTCAATCAAGCCAAACATTAAAGAGATCTGAAAAATTGCAAAACAATGTCACTCTTCTAATTTTATTTGTTTGGGAAAATACAGTTATTTCTCACAAAAATATATTACTTAGGACAACATACAATGGGTTCGTTATAATTTTAAATAAATTAATACATATATTTTTAAATTCTCCATTTTTAATTGTATATTATAGTATTTTATATATACATATATTACTAGTGTATTATATATCAATATGTATAGTCTATAGTCCATATAAATAAAGGCTTTTTGGAAGTATTCAATACTTCCTTCAGAATTTAAAAGGATCCTGAGACCAGAAGTCTGAGAACTACTACTTTGTTTAAAAGAACTAGTTAGTATAAGAGCAAAGATCATGCAAGAGAAATATGGTGAGTTCCTGAAATGGAAATCAGCATAGGCTTCTCTGAAGAGTTGGTGAGAGAGGATGGTAAGAAGTTTAACCAGGCAGATTATAAATGCAACTCCATGCCCTGAAAAAGTTTGAACTTTATCCTTTATACCAATGGTTTTCAAACTTTCATGACCATAACCCATGGGCAGACATACATTTTACATAAAACGGTACTCAAACACATCTATGTTTTATAGATAAATATAACCAGAGCAGACCTTCACAAAACAATACCTTTACAAACTGTGATGTACTCTATTTTATTTTCTATTAAACTTTTAAAAGTTCAGTGCAAGTCACTAATTTGAATATACTACTTGTTAATAGCTTGCAACCTGTAATGTTTAAAGTACTGTTCTGTGTAATGGAGAATCAAGGGGCAACAGATGTTTTGCCAAGGGAAGTGACATGATCACATTTGTGCTTTTAGAATCACAATGTGGCGTGGAGGGTGAAACATTCAGGAGGCTGTTGTAATTGTCCAGGAGAGTTATGGTAGGGATATGACCTTAGCCAGAGGATTGAGAGGAGGGACAATATTTGGGAGAAAAATGACTATTAGGATTTGAAGACAAGATGATATAGGGCTTATATAAGAAGATATATCCATGATGACTCTGAGGAAGTTTGTAATTTGGGAGAATTGTGCAGCTGCTGAGGCTAGTAAGTAAGATCCAACATGCAGGAGAATAACAGGTTTTCAGGGCATAGAGGTGAAGGCAGAAATAAATAAATCGAATTTAAGATGGGCTGGATTTCAAGTTCATTCAAGTAGTGATGTCCAAGAAGGGAACAGAAATTTGATGCCATTGAAATGGAAAGGATTCAAGTCTGAAAATATAAAAATAATTGACCTTAGGTTTCCATGCTGCCATTTCAGGGGCACTGTGTTAGTCCTTTCAGTCCTGCATTAACACCATCAGGTGTATTCTTTATGAGTACAAATAATACACTGTATAAATTTATGAAAAGTAACTATGATCCTAGAAGACACACTGTCACTAAAAACAAAAATTTAAAAACATATGCCAGTTTTAAGTTTCAAAATAAATTTGCAAAGGCCATTATGTTGTGAAGTTTCCTCAACATAGCTCATTATACCAAAAAAAAAAAAAAAAAAATGAAAAAAAAAAGAAAAAAAGGCAGCGCATATGGTCCCTGTCAACATGTGCCATAGCACTGGGAGATGTTACATACTGCTAAGAAAATCTTTTTCATGACAATAAAACCTCAGCATGCAAAAGGATATAAATACTTTATGATACAACTGTAGGAAAGTGCTATGCTCATTTTTTGTAGAGATCTAAGGAGAAAGGACACAAATGCCCATAACATCTGAGTGGAGAGATGTTAAATTTATAAGCATTCAAAATTTGGCACACAAGCCCCAATTCAATTAATTTATTTTTAAAAGCCTCATGTCAAACTTATTTATTATTACTAAATGCATGTTTGATGGCAACAAAACCCTTGGCACAGGCATTTTGTTGAAAAATATCAAAGGTCTCTGTGACCATTAAAAATGTGGCAGAATATTTTATCCAGTTTATAGTGATGGAAATCAAGAATCAAATTGGTCAAGCAGCCTTGCAAATATCACACACCACATAAATAACCAAGTTAGTAATCAAACTTATATCATAATTTATCCATTAAATCACACAGTCTTGCAACTGAGGAACTGAACACATTTTATTCTGATACCAAACCCATAGAGATCCCTATTATTTAATAAATCACTGGAAGTAAACATTTTTTAACATGCACGGATTATTAAAAATAACCCGCTGTTATACAAAAGCAAACTTCTCAGACTATAGAGAAGAAATACAGATAAATAATGTGGTAAATTCTATTAGAAATAACACAAGAGTCAACTTCACCAGGAAATCTGATTGTTTACCATAATCATCAAAAATCTCAAAAACAGATTCATATAGTGTTAAATACGTGCAAAACGTCTGAGATCAGATATCATATAAACAACTTGCTGCTGCTGCTACACTGTTGTTCCCTAATAACCTGCTTGGGCAGTTCAGCGACCAAAACCGCTCCATGACCCGGACTTGTCAGCACAATGTTTATGCTTCGGTTTCACTGACCAAAAGAGCCTGAACACATCAATGAAATGCAACACGGAATCTCAGCGGATGTAGCACTTGAGGGCTTGCAAGCAATCTAAACATGGGGTCTGAAGAAAGTGGCCTGTGGCTCACCCTTTGGGGAACACGAGGTACCTCAGTTACACAATAGCAGTTAGCAGATCAGAGCAGAGATTAAAGAGACCCTCCAGCTCATTCTTTGTCCTGAACATAATATTTAATCATAGCCGAAGACTAAGCAGAAGTTTAAATTACAAGTCTAACTTCCTGTTTTGTAATTTTTAATGATCAGTTCTCCCGAGTGGGGCTCAGGTTATATGGTTATTGTCTTTAGTCAGGTGTGTTCTGTCTTATGCACCAGATAATTTCTAGAAATAGGAAAAGGGATAAATCACATTCTTATAATTCTATTAATACTTTCTCCAATGACAAATGTCATCATTTTAGGTTAAAATCCTTTAACTTCAGATTTCTCTGACTCACGATTGGTCAGCCTTCTCTCAAACAGTAAAGTGCTTATAGTTCAACATTAAAATTCACCAAAGAACCAAACCAGTTAAAAGGACTAGGTGGATTAGTCCTTTGTAAAGTAAAAAAGTTTATATAACATTTATAAAAAATCTCATGTTCTTCCTATAGCTTTGATGTTGCCATAAATATACCCATCTGATATTCTGAACAACTTCAGGTCCTATCATTCAACTTCCATGAAATATCCCAGTCACTGTGCAAAGTCTTAATAATGCGAAATTTTAAAACATGGTCTATCCTCTCAAAAACTCCACCATTTAGTAGAAGAAAACACACACAAATAAATTATGAAATATGCCACATAAAAGTAGATGTATGGTTTGGAAACAGAACATGTAAAAGAATGATGAACCAATGTTTTGAAAGACACAATCTAGAAAAACTCATACAAAGAGAAATAGATAATCTGATAGGCCTATTTCTGTTAAATCAAATGAGTCAATAATGAATAACCTTCCAAAAAAATTAAAATACTAGACCTTGATGGTTTTATTGGTGAATTCCACCAAAGGTTTAAGTTAATAATGATATTAGTTCTATAATCTCTTGCAGAAAATAGAGGCAGAGGGAACACTTCCTAACTCATTCTATCAGGACAGCATTATTCTAAAATAAAAACCAGATAAAGCCATTACAAGAAAGGAAAACAAAACATCAATATCACTCACTAACATAGATACAAAATCCACAACAAAATGTTAGCAAATCAAATCTAAGAATGGATTTCAAAAAATGTGCACCATGACCAAGTGGGATTTATTCTAGGTATACAAGGTTGGTTTACTTCTCAAAATCAAGTAATATGATCCTTCACATCAATAGGTTAAAGAACAACAACAACAAAAATCATGTTATTATATAAATAGATGCAGAAAAATATTTGACAAAAATCTAACACCCATTCATGATAAAAACTCTCAGCCAACTAGGCATAGAGGGAAAATTTCTTCAACTTGGTAACATGCATCTACAAAAAACTTTAAAAAAACCTAGAGCTAACATCATATTTAGAAATGAGAAACTAGATGCCTTCTCCTAAGATCAGAACCAGGCAAAACGTCCCCTCTTATTACTCCTTATTCATTATAATGCTAGAAGTCCTAGATAATGCAATAAGAGACGAAAAGAAAGAAAAGGCATACAGATTGTAGAAGAAGAAATAAAACTATCTTTGCAGATAACATGATTGTGTAGAGAATGCCAAAGAACTAACCCAAAAAAACTTCTGGAACTAATAAGTGACTAGAGCAAAGTTGCAAGATAGGAGGTTAGTATACAACAGTTAGTTGTGTTCTTATACACCAGCAATGAATAATTGGAGTTTGAAATTAAAAAGACAAAACCATTTACATTAACACCAAAAAGAGAGAGAAATACTGAGTTATATATCTAACAAGATAGGTGCAAGATCTTTATGAGAGAAACTAGAAAACTGATAAAATAAATCAAAGATCATCTAAATAAATGGGAAGATATTCCATGTTCACACACAGAAAAAATCAGACTCATTAAGATGTCCATTCTCAATTTGATTTATATATTCAATGCAATCTCAATCAAAATACCATTAGGTTATTTTGTGGACACTGAAAAACTGATTCTTAAATTTATATGGAAAAGCAAAAGACCCAGAATAGCCAACACAATACTGAAGGAGAGCAAAGTTATAGGTCTGACACTATTCAACTTCAAGATACTATAAAGCTACTGTAATCAAGTAAGTGTGGTATTTGTGAAAGAATAGGCAGATAAACAGATCAGAGGAACATATAGAAAACCCAGAATATAGCTAACTGGGAGCAAGGGCAATCCAATGGAGAAAGAATAATCTTTTCAACAAATGGTGCTGAAATGCCGAAATGAGTGGACATGCACATGATGAGAAAAAATGCATCTATACACTGATCTTACACATTTCACAAAACTTGACTCCAAATGGGTCATAAATTTGAAAGAAAAACATAAAACTGTAAAACATTTAGAAAATAAGATAGGAGAAAATCTAGTGACCTTGGGTTGGCTGATGAGTTTTTTAAATTAAGTTAAAGACGTCTGCTATGTGAAAAGACACTGTTAAGAGAATTGATGAGGCACAGGCCGGAAGACAATATTTGCAAGCCACAAATCTGATAAAGGATTAGTATCCAAAATATACAAATACCTCTTAAAACTTACCAAGAAGAAAACAACCCAATTTAAAAATGGGTAAAAGACATGAACAGACACCTCACCGAAGAAGATAATACACTTGGCAAATCAGCATCTGAAAAGAGCTCCACATCATATGTCGTTAGAGAATCGCAAACTAAAATAACAGTGAAATACCACTACACACTAATAGAATAGCAAACATCCAAACAAAGCAAAACAAAACAAAAACCGACAATAACAAATAGTTGTGAGGATGAGGAACAACAGGAACTCTCATTGCTGGTGGGAATGTAAAATGGAACAGCTACCTTGGTGATTTCTTACAAAACTAAACATACTCTTACCATATGATCCAGCAATCATGCTTCTTTGCATTTACCCTAATGAGTTGAAAACTTCTGTTCACACTAAAACCTGCACACAGTGTTCATAGAAGCTTTTTTCATAATTGCCAAAACAGGAAACATCCGAGATGTTCTCCTATAAGTGAACTGGAAAACCTACTGTGGTGCATCCATACAACAAAATACTATTAAACGATAAAAAGAAACTTTTAATTAAGCCGCAAAAAGACATGTGAAAATTTAAATGCATATTATTAAGTGAAAGAAGCCTGTCTGAAAAGGCTACATACTGTATGATTCCAAACATATGACATTCTGGAAATACAAAACTGTAAAAGTAGCAAAAAGATTAGTGGTTGTTGAGGGTTTAGAGGAAGGAGGTGGAGGAAGGGTAAACTAGTGAAGCACAGGGATTTTTAGGGCCATGAAACTATTTTATATGATATTTTAATGGTGAATACAAAGCATTATGCATTTGTCAAAACCACAGAATGGCATAACACCAAGAATGAACCATAATGTAAACTGTGGACTGTAGTTAATAATAATAGTTGTTAATAATATAGCTGATAATGGGGCGCCTAAGTGGCTCAGTTGGTTGAGCATCCGACTTCGGCTCAGGTCTTGATTTCACGGTTCGTGAGTTTGAGCCCCGCGTCGGGCTCTGTGCTGACAGCTCGGAACCTGGAGCCTGCTTTGGATTCTGTGTCTCCCTCTGTCTGCCCCTCTGCCGCTTGCACTCTGTCTCTCTCATTGTCCCCAAAATAAGTAAACGTTAAAAAAAATTTAAAAAATATATAGCTGATAATAATAAATCAATATTGGTTCATCAGCTGTAACAAATGTACCACACTAATGCAAGATGTTAAAAATATGGGAAACTATGAGCAGGGAAAGTGGGTATATGGGAACTCTGTATAATCTGCTCCACTTTTTCTATAGATATAAAACTATTTTTAAAAGTCTATTTTTTTTTTTAATGTCAAAACATGGTTCAGAGGCAGAATCTCTACCAGAGTGTTTAACTCTTTGGGAGAGGGAAGAAAGAGAACAGACTGCTGAGCAGGATTTTGAAGGGCGAACTGGATTTTGCTATTCATTTGGTAAAGGACATTCCAGGTCAAAAGAATAAGAAACTGGACTCTAAATTGGAGTAAATATTTCTACATTTATAACAAATTAGAAGAATTATACTGCAGAAGAGTTTGGAAGCATAATGAAAAGCACACCCACTTAGGAGATGTGAATCCTGTTTCTGCTGGTGGGAGGAAACACATGGATTCTGGCACCGGGCTACTGGGCTTTTAAGTTCCCTCCGATATTTCCTAGCTGAGTGATTTTAACCAAGTTACTTAACCTCTTTCAGTCTCACTTTCTTTATCTATGGAGTGAAGATATAGAGTTTGTGCCCCAAAATGTAATCATGAGTTAATTTACATAAAGTGCTTAGACCAGAGCTTGGTACCTGATAAGTGCTAAAAAAGTGTGAGCTATTATTGTCATTATTACCAGGAGTAATTACTAGCTTGACTTTAAAAGAATTCCTTTTACCTTTCTGAGCCTCAGTTTGGGTAACTGTAATACAGGACAATAAACCACCTAACTTAAGTTGATTATAAGAATTAGTGGAAGTGTAAAGTGACCCAAAAAATGTCCAATCATCCAATAAGATTAATAGCTGCTATTCTTTTTTTTAAATTTTTTTTTAACGTTTATTTATTTTTGAGACAGAGAGAGACAGAGCATGAACGGGGGAGGGGCAGAGAGAGAGGGAGACACAGAATCGGAAACAGGCTCCAGGCTCTGAGCCATCAGCCCAGAGCCCGACGCGGGGCTCGAACTCACGGACCGCGAGATCGTGACCTGAGCTGAAGTCGGACGCTTAACCGACTGCGCCACCCAGGTGCCCCATAGCTGCTATTCTTAAAATCATACTATAATAATGCATAATGGTGAGGTGAAAAGAATGGAAATCTAGAGCCCTTTGCCCTAGCTCTGCGACCTGAAATGCTGTTTGGTCTTCCTAGCCCTGGTTTCCTTACCTGTGAAACAGAGGGTGATATCAGGACTGCTAAGATGGACAAAGTGATGAATCTTTCAAGTGTATAAATACATCAAATGACAACATTTGGGGGGAAAATGAATTTGCCTTTTACTCACATATTACACATATATTTTATACTACCTGAATAAAGTTCAAGGTTATCTAAAGCAAGAGTATTTCCCCAAACCTACAAATAAATGAACTGAGACACAAGGACTAAGAATTGTTTCTGTTATAAGGAAATGGGAGAAATGAAGAGCAACAGAATATTTAAAGGAACATAAAATTTAATATAATTCTGAGTTTTCTTCCATGGAAAGAAGAGAAAAAATAGAAAATGAGAGTAAATGGTCTTCTGCATTTTGGAGAAAAGATACAAAGGATCTTTGAGGGACAAGAAGATGGAGGAGAACTTTAAAGTCAAAAAGTACAAAAATGCAAGTAACCCCACATGCATGCATCTAGAGTCCCTTTTTTATTTTTTATTTTTTTTAATTTTTTTAATGTTTATTTATTTTTGAGACAGAGAGAGACAGAGCATGAATGGGGGAGGGGCAGAGAGAGAGGGAGACACAGAATTGGAAGCAGGCTCCAGGCTCTGAGCCATCAGCCCAGAGCCTGACGCGGGGCTCAAACTCACGAACCGTGAGATCGTGACCTGAGCTGAAGTCGGACGCTCAACCGACTGAGCCACCCAGGCGCCCCTAGTCCCTTTTTAAAAAAATTTTTTTAATGTTTATTTATTTTTGAGAGAGAGAGAGAGAGAGAGTGAGTACAAGGGGCAGAGTGACAGGGACACACAGAATCCGAAGCAGGCTCCAGGCTCTGAGCTATCAGCATAGAGCCCAACGCAGGGCTCAAACTCACAAACCGCAAGATCATGACCTGAGCCAAAGTTGGATGCTTAACCGACTGAACCACCCAGGTGCCCCTCTAGAGTCAGTTTTTAAGGATTCCTGGAGCACTGAGTCAAACACTGTGGGACAAACCAAAAGAAGAATACGGCTATTTATTATCTGTTCTCAAGGAATTATGGTCTCATTGGAGGAATCAGATCTACACTGAGGGGGAAAATTTTTTTAATAGTAAAGTACCATGCCTGAAAGTGACAGTGGTTCCTGCTGGGAGAGAAGAAGAGAAAGGGGTTCCAAGGCAGTGTGGAAGATTTTCATTACAACTACAATTATTATTTTTAAGGATCTGATGCAAGTTTGTCATGAGGCTAAGATTTTGTTAAAACAGGTAGTATTTCTATTCTCCATTCACAGGTGTACATTAGAAATATTTCATAGTAAAAAAGGATTTAAAAATAAGCAGAAAGAGAATAATGAACATTATATGGCTGGTACCAAGTGTAAGTGGTATTAGAAATCACTAGGAGGGTGGTCACTCCGGGCTGCTGGTGAGGGAAGGCAGGTGGGAGAGGAGAGTAGAGCAGGTTATGAGGATGGGTAGGATTCTGATGTAAAGAAAGGAAGAAGAAAAGATCTGCTCAAACTTAAAACTGGACACTGGAAAAGACAGTGACATAAAATAGTTAGGTCCCTAGGTACAGGTCTTCTGTCACCTCAGAGCTCTTCTCTAAGATGGGTAGGATATGAAGAGAATAGATTACACTGGACTGATGTTTGCTCTCTCCATACAGTGACTTAATGGCCAAAAGGAGTAGCTCCTTGCTTAGAGAGGACAACTTGGACCGTAATGTTTTCAGAACTTAGGGAAACTAACCCTGCAGAGCTAGGGTTTGTAACCCATGGTCCATGACTGGGCCTCTGGACTGGAGAACTTTTGTAAGCCATTTTGTGAATGTGTGCAATACTTCTAGAAGAGGTCAGTAACTCTACCATGTTCTTACATGGGTTTATGACTCCAAAAGTTTAAGAACCACTGGTATAGACAGAGTACATTTCAAGGTTGGCAAAAGCTGCCCTGAAAACTTTTATCAACAACTGATTCTGATTCCTTCAGCTGGCTTGACCATGACTAGAGGGCAAGAAGTCCCTTGGAGAGGTGGGAAGTAGCAACATTTGTATCAAAAGACCCAGATGCCTGGACCTGGGCTCTCAGAAATGGCTGAAACTTTGCTCTAAGCCCATATCATCTTTAGAAGAGGGAGGAATTGTCCTTCCATATGATTCCCCAGGAAAAGAGAAGTAAGTATGCTCCATTTTTATCTGTGTTTGGTACTACCTTAAGGGGGTCAACAGAATAGAAGCTGTATTTCATCACTACAAAGTTAAAAACAAAAACAAACAAAAAAAATGACACAAGGTCAACATCAGAGTCCACATTCCCAAACCCCTGTTCAGGTCATGTTGTCTTTCTGGTTTATATCTCCACATTTCTTGGAATTTGTAACCGACATTTAAATGAACTCTTATGCACTCTGCACTTTGAGGTAAATTTGGTTGTAAGCAAAAACAACTTCAAAAGTCTGAAGTCCTTACTCCCTTTTGGACCCTAAGCACCCAAAAGATGTTCTGTCAACCCCCAAACTCTGGAATGTCTTCCCAGAAAGTGAGTTAAAATGACATTTCTGCTTATTCCTATTTTTATTGTAATTGCTGATGAACAACTTTTGGTTTCCTTGCTTCTCACATTTTGCCCTTTTACCTCGCAAATGAGCTTTATTAAAGAGCAGAACTAATTATAAAACAATGTAAAATTCAACAACTGTTCATAATAAGATGCCTTGGAATTAAAGCATAATTTTTATATGAGGATGGGCCAAATTCCTCAGACCAAAAAAAGAAAAAAAGCAAAATATGGTTTCTTAGACATTTCTACAAATTGATTATGATAGTGGACTAATCAGTTAAGTCCTTCCACATTATTTTATTTTCAGTTTCAAAAGTAGCTAGAAAATCAACTGACTTAATTTGATTAAATTATTTGACAGTCTTTTTTATCTAGCTGTGAAGCAGTGTTGGTAATACATTTCTAACAGAACCTCACAAAATGGCTAAACAATTACAATATTCTAGAAGAATGATTCCTAAGTGTACAAACACATTAAAAATCTTCTGTTCAGGCCAGGTTGCTATATAATTCTGAATGCAGTGTGACCTTGCTTCCCTCAGAGACCTTTGGAATTTGGCTCTTATTTCAGCCTTTCCTTTGCCAAGCATATAGAATGAATTAGGTGAAGCTCTGTTGCAAATGCTCTCCACCCACAATGGTTTCCAATAGAGAGCTGAGTGTTTTAAACCCACAGTTTAACTTAATGTAAAAATGGTTCTACTCTCAAAACTGGGTTTCGCTTCCCTCTTGCATCTGCTCGCCTTTTCCCCCTTTATGCCAATTTTACTTCCCAGTGAGAGAATAAAATTGGAACAAATGTAAACAGGAAACCTAAAGTAAACAGTCTAAATGCATATTTGTAGTCTTTTAATTTCAGGTGTTCACATACCGAAGGGGCCTGTGGACTTCGTTGCTGATGCAAATAAAGAAGGATGCATTAGGAGCTTCCTTCAATATCACTTTGGCTTTGGTTCCCAGTCCCTCCAAACCTCTTGAGGCAGGAAGCAAAATCTATGGATAAGCGAGGCCCAGAGAAGCTACTCCCTAAGTACTGACTGAGGGGCTCTCCAGCCTCCTTTTCCTGCTCTCTTGTCCTCTCTTTTATCACCACTTCTCCTCCAGATTCTTAGCACACTTTTATGCTTCTGATCCGCAGCCTTTACGAGAAAAGCATCACGTTAATTAATGACTGTAAGATGCAGATCACGTTAAGGAAAGAACGTGGGTTTACGGGTAGACCAACTGGGAGGTCAGATCTCAGCTCTACAATTCATTCACATAAAGGAGAGTTACTAAACTTCTCTGAGACTTGCTTTCTGCATCTGTGAAACAGGGAAAACACAGGACTGTAAGGAGAATGCACATACCAAGTCCCTGACCCAGATTCAGTGAATTCTAATATGCTTTCTCCTCCTTTCCTATGTCCAGACTTAACACCTCCCTGAAGGGTTTGTCTTTTAAAGTGGACCATATGAAGAGAGCAAGGTTTAACCAAGAGAACAATGAATTTCTAAAAGAGGGAGTTTAAGCCCTCAGCACCTCGCCTGGGGGGGTGTCCTGGGGTATTGCCATGTTCTCCCGAACATGCTGCTCAATACTGTGTTGAGGGTAATCTTTAGAAGGGAGAATAAACATTTCAAAATTTCTCCACTTCTAAACAAAATTAATTATAAATTCCTATTTTTCATTGACCAGCTTCCAAATTGTGGCAAAAACTGCTGCACTCCTGCCATTGGGTTTTATTTTATGTGGTAGGTATGTTTTAGAAAAGCTTTGCAATTTAAACTGTTACAAATGTAATGGTATTTGTCATACTTGTTTTGGGACCATTTTCTTTATTAATAATTCAGGTTGGGGCGCCTTGATGGCTCAGTCAGTTGAGCGTCCGACTTCGGCTCAGGTCATGATCTCGCGGTTTGTGGGTTCGAGGCCTGAGTCAGGCTCTGTGCTGGCGGCTCAGAGCCTGAAACCTGCTTTGGATTCTGTGTCTCCCTCTCTCTCTGCCCCTCCCCCACTCACACTCTGTCTCTCTCTCCTTCAAAAGTAAATAAACATTAAATTAAAAAAAATTTTTTTAAATAATTCATGTTATTTCATGCTAAATTTGGACTGCATATCTAACTCCCTCATCCGTGTGGTTAGAAGCATTTGGGTGCTTAGACATTCTTAACATCCTTTAATGGGAAGATAATGTAAACGGTTTCAAAGATCTGCATAGCTTTGCCCACTTCCCTCTATACATACTCTATATTGGAAGAGATGACCCTTTAATCTATTCCTTCTATCTATTTCTATATCCATATGAGATTGCAATATCTCCCCTTATCTCTGCATTCCCCTTTGGTACTCTGCAGAGATTCTGGAAGCCAGAGAAACATTCACCAAAAAGGATGTTTTCCCTCTCACAGGACGGACCATTCTAGATAGAAATTTTATACACAGTGGATACATATATAAATGTACATGTAAAAAATGAATAAATATCCAGAAATTCTTAATACAAACTACCAAAATTTCTGGTTTAATTGTAGATTCCACTCTAAATATATAATGAAGCTCCTGTCTATAGCAGTAGCAACCCATTAATAACCTGAAGTGTTAACGCCCCTGCCAACCTAAAGAATTCTAAGTTAGGAGAATGCTTCTGTATGATCACTTCAACTACAAATTCTTTTCCCTGATCTTAAAAGTCATTTAAAAAAAATCTCTCTGGAAGCGTCTAAGTGGCTCAATCAGTTAGGTATTTGACTCCTAGTTTTGGCTCAGGTCATGATCTCACCATTCCTGAGTTCAAGCCCCACATCAGGCTCTGTGCTGGTGGTATGGAGCCTGCTTGGGGTTCTTTCTCTCTCTCTGCCACTCCCCCACGCATGCTCTTTCTCTCTCTCAAAATAAATAAACTTAAAAAAATCATATATATATATATAGAGAGAGAGAGAGAGAGAGCGCTATAGAATTTTTGTTCATCTTTCTAATAAAGTGACTGTAAGCAACTTGAGGCTAGGGACTGTGGCAAAATTAACTTCACATTATCAAAATTTGGTAAAGTGCCATTCAAGAGCTTTCTATATGCCAAGGAAATATGTTTATCTTCTAGATTCAGCAGTGAACAATAGCAATACGGCTCCTGGCCTCCTGAGTCTTATATTAGGGAACAGATATAGAAATAAATATGTAACTATATATTAGAATAAATGCTCCAAGGAAAAAGAAGAAGATGCCATTACCAAGTATGACAAGAGAAGGTAATTTAGACTAGAAAGGGAAGTCAGAGAAAGTGTCTCTGAAAAAGGTCACATTTATGTTGAATCCTAAGGCTGAAAGGATACAGGCCCTGACTGGAAGGAGCCCTCCTCAAAGGAATAGTAGAAAAAGGAACAGTGTGGCAAGAGGGGAGTCCTCAGCGTGGGGAGGGGGAGGAGCAAAGAAGGGAATGAAGGCAAAGAGATAGGAAGGCGCCAGGTAGCAGTGCATTATGGCCATCTGGATTGGCTATGATGCTGGCTTAGACCGGCAAGTGGCCATGGGACTAAAGAGAAGGAGTCAGATTAGAGATCTATTTTGAATTTTTTTTAATGTTTTTATTTTATTATTTTTGAGACAGAGAGAGACAGAGCATGAGCAGGGGAGGAGCAGAGAGAGAGGGAGACACAGAAGCCAAAGTAGGCTCCAGGCTCTGTGCTGTCAGCACATAGCCGGATGCAGGGCTTGAACTCACAGACTGTGAGATCATGACCTGAGCTAAAGTTGGACGCCTAACTGGCTGAGCCACCCAGGTGCCCCTAGAGATCTATTTTGAGATGGAATTAGCAAGAATTGGAGATGGATTGGAAAGGCTATGATGAGGGGAGGATGGAAGACTATTCCTAGCTTTCTGACTTGAATAAAAAGGTAGATAAAGGTGGCCTTTTCCAGATGGATAAGATTAGAGAAAGAGCTGGTTTGCAAGAGAGTAGTGGGGAGGAGGAGGGAGCACTGCAGGAATGTAATGACCTTCACAATGACCTTGTTGTGGTCACTATTGTTTTAAGTGCTAGTCTAGAAATTCCTACTACATGGCTTTCATTTTCTAGCAAGAAAACAAATCTATTACCAAATAATTTTAAGCAACTGATGAATTTTGACATTCTAGTAATTAAGGATTTTATCATCTGTTGGACCAAGCACACCCTTTACTAAAAAAGTCGATAATGTTTACTGTATCTATGCCTTGAAATCCAGAATCACTGTATCTTCCTTAAATGACCACACAAATAATTCTAGAGTATTTGTTTACCAAGTTTTTGCTTAAGACATCAAGGTTTAATTTATGTTAATTTAACTTTTTAAAACTTTGGATAATATAGATTATTTCCAACATCATGAAATTATATATTCATAAGTGGGTAAAAACCAATATATAACTTTCTCAGAAATGATTTGCACTTGAAATTAGAACTGGCTAATTGAAATACAATTCTATTGGGCATTATATGGAGACAAATAAGGAAGGGAATACCAGCCATCGCACAGAGACACTGCTATCTGTGTATATATATTTATAAAACAAGTGATCTTCTCATTGGCTATCCTTCTCTGCATTCATCACTTCTCATTAATACCCTGGCATCTGGCACAGGAAAATGCCTCTCTCCACCCAGTTCCCTTTGGAAAAGGAATTGGGAAAATAGACTAATTCCTTTTTTTTGTGGGAATTATGTCCAACAATTATGATACTAAAATTAGGCTTTAAATTGAGTAATTATCTTCACAGTTAGAAGAGTGCAATTTGCCACCAACTGTAGGAACATCAAGAATTGGTGTCCTTGGGGCACCTGGGTGGCTCAGTGGGTTAAGCATCCGACTTTGGTTCAAGTCATGATTTCACGGTTTGTGAGTCTGAGCCCTGCATTGGGCTCGGTACTGACAGCTCAGAGCCTGAAGCCTGCTTTGGATTCTGTGTGTGTGTGTGTGTGTGTGTGTGTGTGTGTGTGTGTGTCTATCTCTCTCTCTCTGCCCCCCCAACTTGTGCTCTATCTCTCTCTCTAAAAAAAAAAAAAGTGTAAAAAAAATTTTTTTTAAATCAAAAAAAAAAAAAAAAAAGAATTGGTGTCTTTAATCCTTCCTTAAGTGGGATAAAAGATTGGGCATTTAAAATGTTTCTACTTTTGTTTCTCCCCCAGCATAAAAACAGAAATCCAATCTTGAGACTTTGCCTAATAAGGCTCAGAATTCTAATCCCAGGGAAAGTCTCTGTAACTGCACAAGCAGCATAAAGGGAGGGGCGTGTGGGGCAAGAGGTCTTGAGTATTTCTAAGCTGGTTCATTAAAATTTAATTTCATCTTTATTTTTTGTTTTATGCAGAGCAAGAGAAAAGCAAGTCTATGGAGAAAACTCCTTTGTTGAAATTATTTGGATGTTATCGCTGGACTTGGTTACCTTGTTTTCAAGGAAGTACTTCTTGACATTTAAGTAAATAATGTGCCTTACTGTTTCTTCTCTGGTACATTTAAGATATTTGTGATGGTTGGGGGCACCTGGGTGGCTCAGTCGGTTAAGCGGCCGACTTCAGCTCAGGTCATGATCTCGCGGTCCATGAGTTCGAGCCCCACGTCGGGCTCTGTGCTGACAGCTCAGAGCCTGGAGCCTGTTTCAGATTCTGTGTCTCCCTCTCTCTGACCCTCCCCCATTCATGCTCTATCTCTCTCTGTCTCAAAAATAAATAAATGTAAAAAAAATTTTAAATATTTGTGATGGTTCGACACCAACATGGAAGGTTCTTATTCAGCACCCAGACCTCTAGTTTCTCATATCCCAATGATGCCAGGTCCAAATTAACTTTATACATGCAAGGTCAATATTACCTTGATTTTTAGGTTTTACCTAGTGAGCTAAGCATCCTAGGAGAAATTCTTTTTTTTTTTTTTCTTTTTAGCACCTGTAGCTATCTTAGACTAATTAAACAAACAAACAAATGCTCTCACACTTTTCTTCTCCCTCTTAACCGGACCTCACTTCTCATTTTAACTTCCTCCACACCGGACAGTTTAATGTCCATTTCTAATAGCAAAACTTTACAGTTCATGACAGCCCAAAACTCAAGAAAATTGACATTCTTGAAAACCCTTCTATATTATCTTCAAGTGGAGTGTGTAACGTTGTGGCGAGAGCCATCAAGAACAGCCATAAGGCAGATTGATTCAGCAGCACCCAATGAGTTAATTAAAAAACAAAGACACCAAGAACATATACAATTATGTTCAGTCTGGCTTTGCCTATTCAGTTTCAGTCAGAGTCCACTGCTTCTTTCAAATAACCCATTTATTTTTGAGGAAAAAAAAATCCTGTCTTCAGACAGGATATGGGGGAGGAGTTAAGGGGTGATGTTTTACACATGCACATCTGGCTACAGTCCAATTATTTCCCTTAAACATTCCCCCAGTTGTTTTCATTTTGCTCCATGCTTTGGCATTCATAAATTTGTGAGATTAATTGTGTGTCAGCAGTCTCCAGGCCTGGAGTTGGGCACTACTTTAATAGCAATATAGCTACAAAACAACTCTATAGAGAAATATATTCACATTTTTTGAAAAGCACAGCCACATATTTCATTTCTGTTTAATATTGTGGCACTGACATTGTACATAAAGAAAGTAGTGTACTCTTTTAGAGAATTGCCCTGCTCTCAAGATATATATATATATATAAACTCAACAGCTTTATTTATTTATTTTTTTTTTAATTTTTTTTTTTCAACGTTTTTATTTTTTTATTTTTGGGACAGAGAGAGACAGAGCATGAACGGGGGAGGGGCAGAGAGAGAGGGAGACACAGAATCGGAAACAGGCTCCAGGCTCCGAGCCATCAGCCCAGAGCCTGACGCGGGGCTCGAACTCACGGACCGCGAGATCGTGACCTGGCTGAAGTCGGACGCTTAACCGACTGCACCACCCAGGCGCCCCTAAACTCAACAGCTTTAAACATAAGAAAGGATTCATCAAGAGTACAATGGAGAGTTCGTGTGGCTGGGCATATGTGTTTCTTGTTTTCATCTGATCACTCTGAGAGGCGCGTCAATAGATTGTTTTCCTTGTCCTAGAAAGTGCCAACAATTAAAATCACCTTTGCCAAAGAACAAATTTATCTCAGACATGGTATAAAAGCATTTTTTAAAATTATTTATACTTTGAGAAGACTCACATGCTTTCCAAACTACTGTTTTAAATAAAATGTTTGTGTCCTCTAAAATTTATATATTAAAACCTAATCCCCATGTTATAGTATTAAAAGGCGGGGCCTTTGGGAACTGATTAGGTCATGAGGGTGAAGTCCTCCAGAATGGGACCAGTGCCCTTATCAAAGAGACCCCAGAGAACTTCCATAGCCCTTCTGCCATGTAATGATACAGAGGGATGGTAATCTATGAACCAGGAAACAGACCTTCACCAGACAGTGAATCTGCTAGGCCCCGATCTTGGACTTCCAACCTCCAGAACTGTGAGAAATAAATTTCTGATGTTTATAAGCCATCCAGTCTATTGTTTTTGTTCTAGCAGACCAAACACACTAAGACAACTGCTATATATGAAAAATGAAACTGGAAACTCCTTGCCTTGATGTTTGGACCTGACAATCTAGATTATGAGCCGAGTGAAGAGCTGTGTTCTTCAGAGCTTGGCACTGCAGCTGCGCTAGGTAAGGGCTTGATAAACGCTGGGTAGCGATGAAAGAACTATTGTTAAATGTTGGTAATGAGACAACTTATTCTTGTTTGACATAATCTTGCATTACATACGTGACTAGGAAACAAACCTATCAGATGTTGTGGCTTTTTCACAAGTAAACACCACAAGCCACCACAAGGCAAATTTCCATATACATAACCCAGCAGATTGTTCCGGGTCAAGATTCTAGGATGGGCAATATCGCTGTGGGAAGGATATGGGGAGCTTCTTTAACTCTCCACAAAAACACACAGCCAGTGGAGAAGCGTACAGCACTCCTCCGCGTAACAACGGGGGCTAAAATAAGTGGTGTGATATCCCCGCAGAAGAAGACAGAAGGAAAATTTGTATCCACCTATTTATCTCCAAATATGCCATACGATGGGAAGTTTTACCTAAATCAAACTATAACCTAGCAGTAAACTCCTCATTACATAAGCAGCAAGATGTACTGCGGTTATTGCGTTGGACCCGCTTGCCCTTAGACTATTTATCAGAATCTTTTTTACATCGATAATATTTGAAGTTTGCTGAAAAAAATTACACACTCGCCTTTGACCTTGATTTCTTCTCCTGAAAAATGAGGTGAATAACATGAGCCCTATCTACTGTGCAAGGTGATGGTGAGGATCAAATGGGTAAGATAAAGAATGACTAAGCAATCAGCAAACCATGAAGTTCAAACAAATGTTGGACTCCATAAAACATTATTCACCATCTTCTATTCTATTGACGGCTCAACACTGAAAACCCAAAATACATCACAGCTTATTCTTTATATAAATTAGGTTACCAAACTCAAGACAAACTGGTAACACATTTGCATAGATTTCTACCTGGCAAACTCGTGGGTTCATGCTAACATAACATGAGAGAGGCCTGTTAACAGAAGGCAATGGCTGCTTTGAAAACAATGTAAATTTGACTCAGAGACATAATATGAATATTGACACAGTACTTATAAATGCAATTATATTTTATCTAAGCAAATTTATTTTCATTGCTGAGCTTATATCTAACTAACTGTGGTGCTCTAGCTATTTACTCAAATCCTTGCTACGCACACTATGGGCAAAAAGCTATTAATATCTCAGAGCCATAGTTTCCTTTTACATAAAAAGATAATAATACCTCCTGACATGGTTTTTGTGAAGATTAAGAGATATGAAGAAGTATTTCTCACATACTGGTGATCCTGTTTTTACTGGATATATCTTAAGAATTATTGAATTCATATTTCCAAAACTATGCTGGTAAAATAAGCCCAGAGTTAAATAAGGCTATAAACAATCCAAGTGATTTAAGTATAGCATCATTAAAATACATGTATATTTATATATATTGCCTGTGCACATATTTTTCTCAGAAAGCTCACAGGAAGTTATACAGAAGCTGAAATAAACCATAGCAAAATATTTCTCCCTCTCTTTTTAATGTTGAATTCAGAAGTTGTAGTATTATTTTAATATAATAACAGTTCCAATCATCTTAATAATGATGATAAATATACTTACTACTTACATGTTCCTTTAACTTTTCAAGGCATCTTCATATCTATCATTTTATTTTGGTTTTCTGAATGACACTGTTAAGAGTACTAACATCACCTTACATTCTACATCTGATTAAAACCTACTGGGAGAAACAACTTGTCAAAACTGAGACCCAGCAGGGCTGGTCAGAAAAGTTTTGGGAGACCACCATTTACCAAATTCTACCTCCTCACATATAAACCAAAGGTCACAAATGACAATCAGGCACCACTAGCAATAAACGAAAATTTTGAATTCCAGTCCAGATAGGGGATGCTTTCTATAAATACAAAATTAGAGGTGACAATCTGAAAGTAGGCTCCATAAACTAACCATGTTGGCCATCAACCCTCAAATTCAATTTCATTCATATTACATACTGATAACTGCTGTTAACATCCTGGGTTTACACTGAATTCTTAACCAGCAGCTTAAAGCACTCTTTATATTTTAGGCTAAAAAAAGATCACTATTTTTGCTCTACTTTATGGACTGAGATATAGAGTGATATTGCCCCAGTGAGCTTGAAGAATAACTTAGATTCTGCTGGTTCCACTTTATCTCCAGAGAAATCAACCTCCTGCAATCTTGCTTATATCCTTACCATCATATCGACAGTGAAATCCTAAATATCACTGATGATCAGTTAATAATAAAACCCAGTGGCCTATTTTTACCTCTTCTCATTAAAATTATAGTACTCACCATAGGGTAATGCTGAGAATGTGTGTACTTAAGACACTAGGAAGACATGTTTTAGTCTTACTGGTACTGAAGCCATGTTATTGTCAGCATTTCCTCTGTGAGGACGCTTAGAGCCAAAGTGTACAGGGCTCTATACACACAATTATGTATCCTGTAACATCACATCTCATACTCTTATTGCCCCACGTCCCAATTTCATCCCTCACTTATATTTCTAAGTGTCCACAAGGAAGATAATGAAGTCTTTTATCCTAAATTTGTTTTGAACATTTTCACTTATGCAACTAAATTTCAGAGAGTATAAGAAATTTTTGAAAACTTGTTCTTATTGTAAATGTCCCATTTTCAGAACTATACCATTTTTCTTTCAAACTCAAAACACCAGCTTCCACTTTTCAATTACCCTTTCCCTTGAGTCCATTTGGTCACCTGGTCCTGTTGAGTTTCTTTTGTAGTTTTACCTATATCCTCTGCTGTCCCTCTCTATATTCACAGACCTAGAGCAGGTTTTCAGTGCTATATCTGATTTTACTATCCCTAATATTACATTTGCTTTCCTTCCCTCCAATCTCCCTGTTCTCTAACATATCAAAACAAATAAAACTTGTTATTATTTTGAGTTGGTTACTTCCCAGATCAAAACTGTCAAGGGTTCCCTACTGAGAGGTGAATTAGTTTAGCTTTCAAACCTTCTACAATCTCCTCTAAAACTACCATTTCAACTCTGTTTTAGTCATCTTTTGCTGTATAACAAATGGCCCCCCCCAAAACAGTACACACTTATTATCTCACAGTTTCTGTGGGCCAGGAATCTGTGATTGGCTTAGCCAGGTGATTCTGGCTCAGGGTCCCCCATGAGTTGCAATCAAGCTCCCAGGTGGATCTGCAGTCATCTGAAGCCTCATCCAAGGGGGAGATCTGCTTTTAAGTTTGCTTACACGGTGACTGACATGTCTCATTTCTTTGCTGGTCATCAGCTGGAAACCACAGTACCTTGCCACACGGGCCTTTCCCTAGGTTGCCTGTGTATCCTTATGACATGGCAGCTGGCCTCTGCCACAGTGAATGACCTAAGAAGGAAAGAGTCAAACAGAGAAGCTACAGTCTTTTATAATGTAATTGCCTCAGAAGTGGCAAACCTTCATTTCTGCCATAGTCTGCTGGTCACTGTGCTGGTTTCCTATTGCTGCTATAACAAGTTACCACAAACTTGGTGGCTTAAAGCAACACAAATTTATTATCTTATAGCTCTAGAGATTAGATGTCTAAAATGGGTTGGAGGTGCTGCATTCCTTTTGGAGGCTCTGGGGAGAATCCATTTCCTTTCTTTCCCAGCTTCTAGAGGCCACCTGCATTCCTTAGCCTGTGGTCCCTTCCTCTATTTTCCTCCAAAGCTAGTAGGGTAACATCTTCTCTCCTCTCTGATGTTTTCTTCCAATCTTATAGATTTTTTCTAATGTTAAATCTACTATGTCCCTCTTATAGGGACATGTGATTACGTTGGGTTCGCCCAGAGAATCCAAGATAATCTTCCTATCTCAAAATCTCGAATTTATTCACAGATCACACACTCAAAGTCCCTTCTGACATATAACATATTTACAGGTTCTGGGGATCAGGACATGCACATCTTTGTGTTAAGGGAGTGGGGCACTTATTGAATTTACCAAAGTCACACAAACCAACCCTGGTACAATGTTAGGGAGGGATTATACAAGGATCCGTGGAGAGATATTTTTGGGGGCTGGCTACCACAAAACCTATCTTTCACATTGTCCCAATCTTGAGCACGCTTTGATCCTTTTAGCTGGACCTGTCCAAGTTTTACTTATACATGATAAAGCAAGTATAGTAAAAGGTCAATTGTTGTTACAAAGGATAACATTTATCCTACTATTCACTGTAAATTTCTTTCACCTTTTCAAATGCTTTTCAAAATAAAATCGGAGAAAATGAAGCCTTAGCTTCATGAAATAGTTCTAT
The DNA here is from genome assembly GCF_023721935.1 of Panthera uncia. NCBI lineage: Eukaryota > Metazoa > Chordata > Mammalia > Carnivora > Felidae > Panthera > Panthera uncia. The sequence continues at coordinate 14,090,669 of NC_064813.1, read as the reverse complement.
TAGTTGTCAGAGGATTCTCTTTCCTTCAGTCTCTTATTCATACTTATTATGTACATTACTCATTTGGTTTCAAATAATATGACTTTTCTAATGTCACTGAAATTAAATATATGAATGGAGACTTCCATATGATACTGTTAGATCTTCAGGAAATGAGGACTATACCTTACATCTTTACTCAATTTTTCTCAAGACACAACCAATAAGTACTCAATAACTATTAATGAATAAATCATTATCAATGAGTTTTGAGTCAGTGAAATATAAGATTTCCCTCCTACATCAGTTTACTTGTAATCACTTTTAAAAATTAAAGACAAAAATCAAGGTGCACCCACATGGGTAAGAGAGTTGTTGTTTGCAAATAAAGATAGTACTGATTTACAGCCAGTCTATTATTATTCCAAAAGTGGAAATATATTTGTGCCGATCCAGTCATGCTCTTTACCCTGTCTCCTGTGCAAACAATGACAACAATTTGGAAGATACCTGAGCAAAGACAGGAGAGAGTGTGTAGCAATGAAACAGATCAACTGTTATTATAAGTAAATATAATTCCCCAGTACTTGCCTTATCAGAACACAGCATGCTTTAATTAACTAAATTTACTCCATATAGGAGAAGATAATTTTTTAAGAACTAGTACTTCCACAAATTAATGATGATCTTACTGTGTAAGTGTCTTTTTTTATACAAAAAAATTTTTAATGTTTATTTATTTTTGAGAGAGAGAGGGAGACAGAGTATGAGCAGGGGAGGGGCAGAGAGAGAGGGAGACACGGAATCTGAAGCAGGCTCCAGGCTCTGGGCTGTTAGCACAGAGCCCGACGTGGAGCTCAAACTCACAAACCGTGAGATCACGACCTGAGCCAAAGTTGGACGCTTAATTGACTGAGCCACCCAGGCACTCTGAATGTCTCTTCTTAAAAGATATAAAGCAATTTAGACAAATGGCACCTTCCTGAGACTTCTTGTGATATCTCATTCAGAAAATGCTTCTTAATATTGATAATGAATGCTTATTTTAGGTACCTTTAATATTAGAAAATAAACCTGAAGCACAGCTATATCCTTCGCCATTTATGAAAACACAAAACAATAAAATAAATTATCTATTTGCAGTCTACGTGCCATCCATAGGATAGTCTACCAACCTTTCATCATTAGACACTGCTCTTACCAGAAACTTTAGCGGCCTTTCTCTGATATAAGGTACATTAACAAGTTATATTAAACAGTAAAAAAAGGAAATACTAAGTACGACACCAGCTCTAAGTAAAACACTAAGGTATTTGTTCAAAAATGTCAGCCAAGGAAGATAAATTACCAAGGTGTAACTTGTCAGGCCCTTCTAAACCAAACAGTAAAAATCAAGAGTTGGTGTCCAAGTCTCAGATGCTGCCAAGGAAAAAAGTGTTTTTGGTCTCAAATCTTCTCTATTCACTTATGGACACATTTATTTCAAAACAGAGCATAGTCACTTGACAATGGACCCACAGTTAAGCAGGAAAGGTCTTAAAACCTTGTATTTAAAACTTAAACTTACGCTCCATTAATTTATATTTCCTTCCTGAGTTGATGGACTCAAGCCCAGGAAAAAAGAAAAAAAACTCATCCTATATTCAATCATTAAATATATTTAAGTTTCAACTATAGTACTTGTGACAAATATTCTCTAATATTTGAAATTATAATAGTCTCCCTTCACTTCCCATGAAGCATATGCTATAAGGAATTGTATCACTTTCAATATTTTTAGTCAGTTAAATCAACAGATTAGGTTTTTCTCAGAACATAGCTTACGGGTGCCACTATTGCCTCATCATGATTTCAAATTCAGCATTTAAGATGCTCATTTCCTCTTAGGTATGTGGACTCTAAATACTGTTGTGCTAGCTTGGTCCTGGCCATAAGATCCAGAAAACTTAGTCTGCAGGTACCTTCACTTAAGCATGAATCCACCTTGATACTCATTTTGTACATAAAACTGGAAACCTAGCAAAATTAATGCATGCTAAACCTGTGACAGATAAACATAAATGCTATAATCATCTTAACTGTTAACCCTAAACTTTACTACTTTTAAATACAAGTAAATCTAGCCATAGTTTTATTCCATTTTAATTTATCCTGAAATCATTCTTGGTATAGACTTCTCCCTGGTTAACTTCAGGATTAAAAAGGTCTCTTTTGAGATCAAGTCCTATATTTTCAATTAGACATCTTTGTCTGCATGGCTCACATACTTGTGAATTTCACTGTATCCCAAACTGAAATGATTATTATCCCTAACATTCCTATTACCTGCACCTTCTCCTGGATCCCTTGTCTGGTTATTGATACTGTCATTCTGCCCACTTGCTTAAACAAAAACCTTGGGATCATCCCCCTCTCTCAATTCTCTCATCAAACTGCTCAATCAAAAGTTTGTCAAGATTACCACTTTACCGTCTTCCTTCTTTCACTTTCTCTCCGTCTTCACTGCCAGTGCCTTAGTTCTGGCATCCATCATCCTTCACAGTTTTCCTCATTTCAAGCCATCCTTCACACCTCTACTAGAATAATGTCTCTAACACACAAGCCCATTGCCTTCAAGAACTCTCCACCACCTATAACCACAGCTCACCATCTTTCTCTGTACATAGCTGTACTCTTCTCTATATTGCATCATATAAACCTAAAACTCAGCCTAACGGTGACAGGTATCAGCAGACAGCATGCATGGACAGATGTAACAAAAATGAAACAGTGAAATCTTGGAAGCCTGCCTGTGAAGGGCTTGGTCTTCCTTACAAGGCAGCAGCAATATCCCAATTATGAACCACTTACCAGAAGGACCAAGTTTCAGCTCCTTAGCAGTCTCCCTGATCTGCGCCCTTTTACATTCCACACACGTTTCCCATCATTCTTCTCAAGGACCCTGTTTATTCCTTCAACAAATATTTATTCATTCATAGATAGTAAGTACCTCTTATTCACCAGGTGCTGTTCTCTGGTCACATGTAAAAGTTCCCTAAATACATCACTCTTTCATGCTTTCAAGCCTCTATACTTGACATTTCTTGTGTCTGGAATACAATTCCACATCCCCTCTTCTAGATCTCCCTCAACAACAGAGTGAATAAAAATTCAAGGACTGTTATTTACAGAGTTGGGTTTTTTTCTTTTTTTTCTTTTTCTTTTTTCTTTTTTTTTTTTTTTTTTTGGCACTGTTCTATTTATTTATATCTATCATCTGGATACAGAAATCAGCACAACCCAAGATGACTATACAATAAATATTAGTTAAGTCAATTTGACAAACACAGTTCAATATTGTCATCAGCCTAACTCTTCTGTCTAAGGTTGAAATCAGCACATTTTGCAAAGAATGTTTGTATCCCCTCACTCACCACCAAGGAGAAGCTGGCCCTGAGGTCTTGCAGAGCAGGGTAGACAGTATACAGCTCTACTACTTGATTATTTTAAATGGAAAATAAGAAGTAAATAAGAATTTCAGACAAAATACACATCTGATCTACTTCCCTTCCTTCTGTGAATTCATACCTCCCCAGGAGGTAAATTATGACTCAAGTAATCTCATTCTTATATTCTCCTCTTATACTTTTATCATATGACATTAAATTCTATTTATTTATTTTTTTTTAATTTTTTTAACATTTATTTATTATTGAGAGACAGACAGACACAGAGTGTGAGTAGCGGAGGGGCAGAGACAGGGGAAGACACAGAATCTGAAGCAGGCTCCAGGCTCTGAGCTGTCGGCACAGAGCCCAACGTGGGGCTCGAACTCACGAACTGTGAGATCATGACCTGAGCTGAAGTCAGTCACCTAAACAACTGAGCCACCCAGGCGCCCCAAATTCTATTTTTTTTTAAATGTAATAAATTACTCACTAACATGCTCATATGGTGACTAAAGAGAAACCATTCTATACTTATTTGTTCCCAAACAAAATCCCAAATCAAAAGAGCTGAAGATGAATAAGGAAGACAATATAGAATAAGTATGGTGGGGGAAATAGTCAATATCACTAGTTAATTCATACCAGTTACAAACTCTCCTCTGCTTGAAATTATGTGCTATTCCTCACAGTTTGTTTTGGAGTTATTAGAACAATTGGAGGCATGACCTTTGAAGTACAAAACTAATCCCTATTTGATAGAAGTTATGTTGAAAAGGAACCAGGATATAGAAAGAGATTGTGAATTCAATGATGGACAGAAGTTAAAATTCAGGCTGAAGAAAAATAGTATCACTATCCAAACAATGTGGAAACATCACCTTGGTTAGATTTTTTTTTTTTCTATTTTTAGTTTAACATAAATGAAGACAGGGCTGACATGATCCCTACAAACTCACAAATTCAATTTTCCTTCTTTTGAGAAAAAAATTTTGTTTTAAGTTTATTTTTGAGAGAGAAAGATACAGAGTATGAGCAGGGTAGAGGGAGAGAGAGAGGAGACACAGAACCCAAAGCAGGCTCCAAGCTCCGAGCTGTCAGCACAGAACCCATGGGGCTCGAACCCACAGACCACGAGATCATGACCTGAGCTGCAGTCGGATGCTTAACGGACGGAGCCACCCAGGTGCCCCTCAATTTTCCTTCCTTATGATTTGGTTACCAAAAGGTACAATGCACCAGCTTTCTTCAAACATGGACTCTAAGAATTCATGTCAGGGTAGTTAGCCAGACCAGAGGAGGTCAGACATAGAGAAGACAGACCCAAATGTTCCCTGGCTCTTGCAGCCAGAAAACAAACAAACAAACAAACAAACAAAAAAACAAAACTAAAACTAAACATACTCTGATGTACCATCCATAAACTCTAAGAAAATTAGCCCAAGCGACCATCTTTAGAAAAGAATTATAATAATATACTGACAATGACAACACCAATTAACACTGAAGTCCTTACCATATTCCAGGTGCTATGTTATGAGCTTTATAGATATGAATTCATTTAATCCTATTTTCATTCACTGAGGAGGCAGAGAGAGATTAAGGCCCCAGGTCTCACAGCTAATAAGTGGCAGCCTAGCTCTAGAGTCTCCCCCATTCACTACAGCCCTCCCAGTTGGTTGTTAAAAGCTTGAGTCCAACACACCTGTGTTCAAATAGCAGCTTTGGCATTTATTAGCTGTGAGATGTGAAGCAAGGTACCTGACCTCCCAAGCCTGCTTCCTCATCTATCAAAGAAGAATATTAATGGTACTCCTACTTGAAAAGGTTGTTGTGAAGATGTAAAAAACAGTGCATTTAACATAGATCTCATACTTAAAGTATGTGAATTTAAAGCTTAACGAGAACAAAACCAAAAACTCTGATTTCTCTTCATGTGATATTCTTCTATTGTGTGATCCTTTCCCTCAAAAACATTTATGTAAAAGCTAATTTGCTTTTATAGTGCATAGATTTCTAGCTCCTTCCAAACTTGCTTCTTAAACATACTCAGAAAAAATGCAGCTAAGTTTATAAACAGAGCTGCAAGGGATTTTTTTTTTTCACATACTGCAAAACCCAACATTTTGCTATGAGTTTTGCTCTCAGTTCTTTGATGATGCTACTAAAACTGGAAGTCAAATTTCTGCAAAAGAAAAAAAAAAGAAACAAGATAATGGGTATTTCATTTAAATATCACAACAAACTGTTTCCCGGTTACAGAAACTGATGTTCATATCAAATAACTAATCCAATGTCATCCGGCCAGAAAATGGAATATGAGTCCACGTCCATAGCTGCAAAGACACTTTCTAACAAGTCAAGTTTGCTTGGGAAGTTTTCTTTTAAATCACCTAAGATCTTTCTAAGGTTTCTTCCTATCCCTAAGTTCAAGTTAACTATCTCCAAGTTAATTTCCTGTTCCTAAGACTCAAGCTACCAAAATATTTTTTACCAGAATAGTTTAAAAAGACTACTTGGTCAAGACTCATTGGCCATTAGTGGTCACATTTAGAGAGCTTAACAAGCCAGAAAGTCAGTGGATGGCTCAACCATTTGAAAACTAAATACCCTTAGGCAAAAAGTTGTTTTTCCTGAAACCTAAAGCCCAGAAGAGAGGATGAAAGGATTATATGATTCTTCAGGGCTTAATGAAAATAACACAATTACTATTTTTCTTCTGAGAAGCAGCAGTCACAGAAATGTAGCTAGGAAGACTGGACTTTGAGTAGCCCCAGAATCCAGATGACACATAGAGGAAGGAGTATTTGAACCCATTCAAGCTCTGGGAGTGCCTAATCTTAGCCCACTCTGGTTGCTGGAAAACTGGAAGACACTTTTCTACTAAGAAGTTTCTGGAGTGAAGGAAAATGCCACTCAATACAGAATACTACCCAGACAACATGCAGAAACAGAGAAGGAATCTGCCTTGTAACAGGAGTTGGATGGTGACAGTAACTAAAACAAACTATGGTGAAACCTGAACTATGTGAATAATTGTTTAAAAGAAAAAGCTAATGAATATATCCAAAGACTAGTACAATTTTCACAATCCCTGACTTTATCAATCACTAATAAACATTTACACCACTAGACCTATGAAAATTTAAATGCAAAAGAACCATATTCATCCCAAAAATGTATGCCAATTTTCATCTCTTGAAGCAATAGTGTAAACCCCTTCTTTGTGGATCCATCCACCTATCATTATTGCAATTTGGCCTGCAGGACTTGATAATCTATACCTAATTTTAAAATGTCTAAGAAGTGGGGCACATGGGTGGCTCAATAGGTTGAGCATCTGACTCTTTATTTCAGCTCAGGTCATGATCTCACAATTCAGAAGATCAAGCCCTGCATTGGGCTCTGTGATCCGCTGATGGCATGGGGCTGCTTGGGAGTCTCTCTCTTCCCCCCTCTTTCTGCCCCTCCCCTGCTTGTGCTCTCTCTCTCAAAAATAAATGCATAAATATTTAAAAGATAAAATGTCATCAATACAGGTTTTGACAAGCAATAAGACTGTGGGAGGGGCCTATGTCATGTGGAGTCGGCCAGGGACACCTTGCAAATTTAATGTCTGCATTAGGGCTTCCTGTGCAGAGATCTGCTGTGCATTTAATACTTCCAATGAGGGAAAGAAGGCTAGAACAGGAAGAGAATACTTTCAACTAAGCCATGTCTCTCAGGGATCCCATATACTTCAATTGCTTTGTGGAGACAAGCCAGGGCATTTGGTTGCTCATGAGCAACTCTAATCACTCCAGCACCCTGTGGTACTCCAGACACATACTTGGAATGTTTCCAGAGAGCTGTTCTCAATCAGGCAATGTCTTGATAACAGAACAACTGTATACTCAGTCCTGTTTAAAGCGTCTATCCTGCCATCACCATTGAACCTTTTGTTAAAATATGCAAGGTTCCTTCTACCCTCTGTGTTAACTCGTACAGGAAGAAGTAATGGACCATAATGAAGAAATAGATGTGCTTCCATATTTTCCCATTATTGTGCAGTTAACCTTTCAAAAAAACGCTGATACAATGAGAGGGAGACTGCATGGAACAACTAATGGAAAAGACATTCATTCATTTAACAAGGATTCACCTCCACCCACTCCAAACTATTGTAAAGTAAATTATAGTATAGGTAGTTAAAACCATAAGGATTTTTTTTTTATTCTGAAATAGAGCAAAGCTGTGCTAATGTTCAGGAAAACTACGTAACACCCATGAAATCTAACAAGTATAATTACTCCCGGAGATGGTATGTTCATGTTTTCCCTTTGTAGTCTTTTATCTAAAGAACCCAAACTCTCAGAGCATCAGGAATTAATCTCCACTTTGCAGGAAATTGCACTTAAAAAAAAAGTCTTATTGTGGTAATATAAGTTATCAAGACAAGTTTCAAAACTTTAGAGTCTCTCTACTTGAACTTCTTATGAGATATTTTGGAAAAATGTGAGCTGAATAACTAACTGGCTTCAAAGTTTCAGTATGCTGATTTTGATAAATTCTTTGAAGGTAAACTCTGTGCCTGTTTGTTCTGTGTAATATAATTGAGGATCTCAGTTACGTAAAAGAATCATGAGGTTTTCTTTCTTAGTAAGTAATGAGCAGTTTTCAGTTTAAAATTCTGTATGAAATCAATTCTCTGCCATTCATGGACCTGAAAATGAACTTCTAGATGACATAAATCTTTCTTGTTCCTTTTTGGTCTCAGAGCTCCCACTGTTAGCCATGTCAGGATTGTAGAGCATGAAGGTAGGGGAAAGTTAAAAAGAAATTCAAATCAGTGAGTTCTATTTTTTAAGCAGCTCTGATAAAACTGTAAGAGATTAAAAATGGCTCGCAAAAAAAGATGCTGGGTGGGGAGAAGAAGCGTGATTATTCCTATTATTAATTGCACAAACATATTTTAAGCATATACTCTGTCCTAGGTACCTTGCTTGTGCCAGACACTTGAAATACAAAGATGGGTCAAAACCTTTGAAGGTATTCAGGTCTAATGCTGACTTGATACCTGTTGCTAGAGATTACAGAGTTGGCAGCACGTATTCCTGGAACTCAAAAAACTTTCTATATGTGTATCTGTAGATTCTGTATGTGAAATAATTACTATGATAGCAGACAGTACACACAAATCCTTTGTTATAACATGTGTGATGATTCATACATACAGCATGATTAAAAGTATCAAGTGGAGAAGAAAAAGAACAACAACAACAAAATCACAAGAATGTGATTCTCAGGCAGCTAAAGACCTCTCTAAGTGACGGCCTCAGTCATAATTGTCCCACCAATCAACCATAATCTTCAGCTGCAGTATTTTAGCATTTGTCTCATTCGGCGCACATATATCGAACACTATTCTGATTACTGGAGATCTGATGAAAAAAGACTGAATGCCCATCCTTAAGGAGGAATCTGACACACAATCCAACAAACAATACAGCAGAATATGGCTCAGGCCGTGATCTAGGGGTTTATGAGATCGAGCCCTGTATCAGGCTCTGTGCTGACAGCAAGGAGCCTGCTTGGGATTCTCTCCCTTTCTCTCTGTCCCTCCTGTGCACTCTCTCTCTCTTTCTCTCTCTCTCAAAATAAATACATAAACTTAAAAAAAATCATTTGATTTTGTTCCATATTCCAAGTACGCAGCACATAAAATGTGCCTAGCACATACAATGTAACTGATAAAAGTTTGTGGAATAAATAAATATTCTTAGCAATGGGAAGAAATCACAAATATATAAATGCTGGCTTGGAGCAGATTAAAAATTTTAGTAGAGAAAAAAATTTTAGTTGAGAAATGCTACAAAGACATATAAAATTAATATTAAAAATAGGGGTTTTACTAAATAAAAGCACTGACGGTTTACATGCAATATTTGCTTTAAGGCACACTACCCTGGCCTGGCAGTGGTTAGGAAAGGCTTCGTGGAAGAAACAAGGAGCCTTGCAGGATTGCTCTAAATTTCATGAGATAGAAGAATGGTGGGCATCCTGTAGGGAAATCACTTTTGAAGGTCCGTGAGGATACCAGTTTAGCTAGAGATTTGGAATGGGGCAGATAACATAACTTATAGACCAGGACTGGATTTAAGAGATTTTACATACTAAGGCTCAAGTATTTGAACTGTATCCTATAAATTATAGGAAACCACCAAAAGCCTTTGAGTAGCATGGTAACATAAAAGCTATACATATTTTTATATATTAAACATATTGAAATATCTTTATTCCCTTACAAACATACACTTTAACTTATTTCTTTTCTGAAATGCATTATAGTCTTAGGTCTTTTGTTTTCTACTTTTTTTGAAGTTTTTTTTTTTAATGTTTATTTTTGAAAGAGAGAGAGACAGAGCGTGAGCAGGGAAGAGGCAGAGAGAGAGGGACACACAGAATCGGAAGCAGGCTCCAGGCTCTGAGCTGTCAGCACAGAGCCCAATGAGGGCTTCGAACTCACAAACTGTGAGATCATGGCCTGAGCCAAAGTCGGATGCTTAACCAACTGAGCCACCCAGGCACCCCTTTTGTTTTCTACTTTTTAAAAAACTTTTTACTTTGACATAACGTTTGAGTTACCAAAGAGTTGGGAAGACAGTACAGAGTTCCTTCCCATCTACCCTTCACCCAATAAAGCTGTATTTTTGAAAGATTAATTGGGTTAAGGACCAGTTAGGTCTTTAACACATAGATACATATAACCCGATTTACTAAGATTGCTTCTTTGGATAGACTAAAAATGGCCAACTGCCGAAACTAGATCATGAACCTACATTATAAACTTGGTTGAAATGACTCGCTTGCCTCTGTGCCAAGTCCTCAGCCTCTGGACAAAGAGTTGCATGTGCCCTCATCATACCCACAAGGGACGCATGCCCTGGGCTTTGAAACCAAAGCAGAGCAGAGCTTCAGTGTGGCTCATCCACTTTCCACCGTGGGTCGGCGCTGACCTGTCGGTGGTCCTCGGGAGAAAGTGCCCTTCAAAGACCATCTACCCACAATCTTCCTCACACACCATCCTCACCCCGGGAGGAAGAATTGCTGTGGTTCGGTAGATTGGGCCACCCTTGCTAAGTGATGGATAGGGATCCAGCAGCATGCACAGGTGTGGCTCCTCCTCTGGTTTATGTCTTCCCTATGCTTGGCATTTCCAGAGCCAAGGCTCATTTCTCCCATCCCCAAACACGTCACTCTAACTTGAGTCTTTGTTACATGTGGTAGGAGTGAGATAAGAAGGAAAAATCGTAGGTATGGATGTGAGTATAGAAGAGGCCCCTTTGGTTTGAAACTATCTGGGCCTCATCACCTCAGGAGAAGTGACTGCTGCATATAGGTGGTCCGGCCCAGGCAGCTAGAGTTCTTTGCACTGGGGTGTGGGGCCAAATCCCCAGCAAATAATGAGGTGCTATTTTCCTTTTCTTTGCCATTATTCCTTCTTCAGAAACCACGAGGAGAGTGGTTGCTCTAGTCTCCAGAGGATATGGGTATTTCTGGTCCTCTGGCCATAATACTTAACAGCACCCTAAGCTAATCACAACCCTTAACACTGGCTATTGCTTTAACTTGCATTTTATTATATTGGTACATAGTAGCACCAAAACAAAACAAAACAAAACAAAAAAGCTAATTCTCTCCTTTGATCCCTGCATCAAGATAACAGAAAGTAGGGAGCTACTATTCAGTTGTTTCTAATTGTATTTTCTTTTCTTACTTGAAAAAGTAGTTAATTCAATATGAAGTCTCAAGGATACCTGTTTGTGTGAAAAGGCAGAATCTTACCAAATACTTGCTTATGTTAAGTGCTTTAAAAAAGATTCATGCTTCTGTATCAAAGGAATATTTAAAAGATTAGACAGGGATTCATTCTCAAAACACCCTCTGCATCCATTACTCAAGGTCTCCTTACTTGAAGCCCTGAAAACAATGAAAAGAGTAACTAAACATTCTCATCTAATGATCCCAGACTAGCTTTAAAAGACTGAAGTAAATTATTCTGGGAAACCTGACTTTCTTTTTTTTCTGTTCCAAAAAAAAAAAAAAAAAGGTTTAGTATTCTAAGGTAACATTTATAATGGTTTCAATACATTCTCACATAGTTCAAAATTCAAAAAATATAAAAAGGTGTTTGAGGAAAAAGTCTCTTTCTCACCGTTGGCTGGAATATTTTTAAAGCAAGAGAAATACATTAGAAAGTCATCTCTCTCTTTCTCTTTTGTTTTCTTGTCCTGCATGTTCATTTATGTTTCTGAGTAGTTGTCACCATGACAACATCTTATATTAAGCTACTTAACATTAATCAGATCAGAATTTATTGCTAAATGTTTGGAATGATACTTTTTGAGCTTAAAAATCATGAATTCTCTAAGGGAAATCTCAAAGCTGATAATCAAGCAACAACAGATATGCCATTGTATTATACCAGTTTTGAAGTATGTTCTTTATATAAAACTCCATGTAAATAATCAAAAGCAGAGGTTAGGCAAGAAATTATGCATTGTTTTCAGTGACAATGATAGCATATGTTGCTGTTTCCTACCATTATAAAAACATTTACTAACATAAGCCCATGCCCTATATATATTTGTTGAGTAAATTCTTTGAAGTACATGAATAGCAAGAAATTTCACAAAATGATGGAGACAGACAAAACTAATTTTTCAATTCCTTTGCAAATATACTTAAACCAAAAGATTGCCTTAGAGAATCATGCTTTTAGGAAATAAGATAACCAATCATCCAAACAAAGTGGATAAATCCCATTTTTATAAAATAATCACTGAGAGAAAATCCACAAGCTATCATGGTAGTACCCCCTGGAGTTTAACAGCAATCAATTCCACACAGTGCTCTCTTTTGCTCGATCTAGGTCTCTGGTAGCAATTTACACTAATTTATCTTGTTTACTTTCCCTTGGAAGATGAAGTGTGGCTGAACATCCTTCTTCCACTGAAATCTAATTTACTTAAAGACAGTTAAGTTGATTTTAAGCTTCTTCCTCTGTCAAAATACCACCTTCTTTCTTAAACTCAATCCCCCTCTTCCTGCCCACCATACTGCCACATTCCAACCCCGAATCATTTTAGTTGCTCATCTATCGTGCCCTCCTTTACTTTTTCATATCTTTCATAGAATCTGAACATGTCTCCTTAAATAGATATGACTAACGCCAAGCACGGGGGAAACATTATTCTCAGGTGATACTTATTGTGTCTTCCCCTCACATTCCAGCAACACTCTTGACTTACTTCACATCTCTATTTTTTTATTCGAATGTGAAAAAAATTTTTTTTTTAAATTCTTAATAAGAGTCCTACAATACTGAAGTTAAGTTGAGAAATGGGTCATGGTTAACATTCAGGTCTTGGTTTGTTCTCTTTAGCCCCGTACCATTCATTTGTTCTTCCTGAGCTGTATTCTACTTTTTATTCATTGTTTGACTGCACAGCAAGTGCCACTTTGTATTTGGATCATACAGGGAGGTTAACATCACCGCCTAATTTAGTGTCATCCAAAACTAATGAACTTATTCTGGAGTCTGTCATCAAAATCACTGATGAAAAGAGTAAACAATCCAGTCCCCAAACCAAACTTAATACATTCATACTGTTTTAAACAGAGTGTTTCAACCTATTAATAGAAGAATTGCTAAGATTTTTAAAAGTAATTCACATTTTATAGCAAATACCAGACCAATTACTTTGTATCATCCCTCAGCGAAATTCTACTGGGTGCATTAGCTGATATTTTGCATCTGTTTCACAGAGACACTCAGGAAACTCATCAACAGGGAGCCAAATTCCTGCTGCAGGAGAATGGTGAAGTCAGAAATAGAGTCTCAAGTTTCCTAATAGTATTCTGGGCTGTATCACTCAAGTGATGAGTACATCATCTATTTCTTAAAATAGATCTCATGAACATCAACTTAAAACTGAATCTTGTTCATGTTTGAAGGTAAAGAAACATGTTTATTTGTACATATTGCTCAATTTCTGAAGAGGATGAATTCACGTGAAAAATAAGTTTAGTTCCATGTGAGACAGGCTATAGTCAGCACGGCAGTCTTGGGCTGTACCTCGCTGTGAGAGGAGCTGTCTGGCAGAAACACAGCAACAGAAGTCATTTGATGATGGAAACTTATTTTCAAGTAAGAGCTCGTCTTTTGAAGAGATTACGTTGAACACAGCATGCGCCAACGCGGACACGTGAGAGTCTGATGACTCTAGCAGGGTGCTTGTTCTTTCCTTTTGCCCCATCCTACTACCTCTGTGTGCAGCTTGACAGGGAACAGAATGCTAAAAAGGGCAGAAATGAATGAAAAACTAGTGCCGGTACATCTCAAACTGCAAGATAATTTTCCACAGGCAGTGTGCGACCGCTGAAATGACTTGAGTCACTTTCTCCTTTATTTCTGTACCGTGTTTGTGAGCATGTCATTGTGTACACATAGCAGCCCGCAAAACAACCCTTCTGTTTAAAACTTGATCAGGGGCATAAAGAAGAGAACCTTTAGGACGAGATCCCTGGTTTCTATCAACACCAAGATTATTCATTCAAAGGATTATGATTTTAGTATTTAAAACAATATTTAGTTTATCAAATCATGATACTTGTAACTGTACCTCACATGGTTGAATGCTAGGAAATCTTTTATTTTCTAGTCGGCACTTTTTAAAAGAAAAATATTTTTTTCTTTATTATACATCAAAACTCTCATTTACATTTTATATTTTTTATCTATCTCTGAAAACAAACCTCACAGAATTTTATGTACATAGTGTATCCCTGGATTTTAAATTCGGACTGTAATATCTTACCATTGATTTGCTTCCACTGACTGGAATTTTTTTTTTTTTTTTTAAATCAGCAGAAATGAAAAGTCCTCTCCCTGGCTCTCGAGGAAGGATGTCACCCAACCCCACTCTATCCAATCTTGTGTCCCTCCCTCCCCCACTGCTCTCTCTCTGTTCTGGACAAGCTATCTTGGATATGTTCCAAGCCCACCTCTTCCACTGTCTGTTCCTTTTGTGCATGTTGTTGTTCTCCTTAACAGGAATGTTCTCCTTTTTCTATGTGTTTCTTCATAGCCTGTGCACTTTCAAGGTCCACCTTCTCCTCTAATAAGCCTTCATCGGTTGGTCCCTGATATCCCTCTCTGTGTCTGTCATTGTATCACTTGGATCTTAAGCAGGTCTCTGGCACCAATCTTACCTTCTCCTATTCTTCCTATCACCCTATCCCAGCCCCACTGGCCTCCCGGCATACGCTAGCCTCAGGGCCTTTGCATATGCTATTCTCCCTTTCTGGAAAGGTTCTTTAGCCAGCAGTCTACATGTTCATATCCTTACCACTTGCAAATACTTGCTCAAACCTCTTGTTTCCTAACCACCCTATTTAACATTGCAACTTCAGATTCCCTACTCTCTTTTCTTGCTTTAATTTTTTTTCATTGAACTGGACAGTCACGAAGACAAGAGTTTTTGTCTTGTTATTCACTGTTGTATCCCCAGTGCCTATAATAGTGTTTGGCACATATAAGTGCTTTAAATATCTGCTGAATAAATTCATGCCAATTACATCCTAAGAGCTTAAGTATACAAATTAAATAAATTCATTGAAATTTATGTTCTTAGTGCTTAATAAGTAATATGTTATTTAATCCTCCCAGTACCCTATGCGAAAGGTTCTGTTATCATCCCAAGTTTACAGATGGAAAAATGGAACACACAGTCAAGTAAATTAGCTATGTAGGTAAGTGATTAGTAAGTAGTCGCACTGGGACTCAGGTGTTCTGACTACAAAAGAACAAAACTCTTTCACACCTCACATGTTTTTTAACTTCCTCCAAATGCTCTTATATAGGTTCTATCCTTACCACAAACTGCTGACCGCTTACTGTAAAGAGTGAATTTATGTATGGTATATATCTCTTTCTAAAAAAGAATGTGAGGCAATTAGCTTTAGATATTATTTTCTTATAAGCAGGAAGAGGACAAGGAGGGATGGAAGGGAGAAGAGGAGAGAAAGAAGAAAACAAATGAAGAAATTGTTTACTATCTTTACTATCACAATTACCAACCAACATTAGGGGAAAGAAATTGAGAACCCAGGGTTTGGCTCTAGTGTCTTCTAGAAGGTATTAGTTAAGAAAAACATCCTGAATGATCTGGAACACACAAAAAGGTCCATACTAAGTCTAGCTACTTAAAAAGATTTCAAAAATACAAATTGCAGGCACCCAGGTCTATGAGTGCCACAGAGCCCGGCTCACAGGATGAGGTAGGAGTGAGGCATAAAGCTTGGTTCAGAAATTTTAAGTAGAAACAATAATACCAATGAGGCTAACTGAACTGACATTCAGACCATACACTGATCAGATTTTTACAGCCAATAGCAGTTCTAATTGGTTGGTGCCCCTACTGTACTTATTGTGAAGTATCTTGAAAATCATCCCTGAAGCTAACATTTATAAAGCACTTAATAAATGCCAGGCACCATGCTGAGAGCTTCCACAAGTTAATTCATGCAATCCTCATAACCACACCCAAATCACAAGGGTGACAAGTAATGCTCCCAAGGCCACACAGCAAAATGGTAGAACCAGACACACACCCAGGCCTTCTAGCTCCCTAGTCTATTACTGTTAGATGAACCTGAGCATCTATACAAGTATACATTTATCCAACTCATTCTTCTCAACAATAGTTTTTGCCCCTTAAGTCATCCCAAACAAACTTCTTGAAGGCATGCGTTTTGCATTATTTCCGCCTCTAGCACAGTGTCTGTGACATGGTAGGAGTCTGACAAACGTTTAGGAATGAATGAGTGAATGGGTGAACAAATGAATGGAGTGGCCAGAAGTTTATTTTTTATGTGTGATCTGAAAAATGGCACTTTCCAAACACACAGGACACCTTGGTTATGAATGCAGGCTTAGACAAATTATGTATTAGTTATTAAGAGAAGCCAGCTAAAAGTTTGCAGATTGGAAGTTAAAATGGTAAAACAGCAGCCACAAACAAACAAACAAAACCACCATGTTAAACAAAAGTAATCAAAATAAACCTTAAATAATTCTGCCTTCCTTTTCTACCATAAAGTAGGAATTGAGCTGTGTGAGGAAAAGTTTTAATCCACTCAAATATATGATGAACTTAATGTTATAATCTTGATCTCACGGGTTTTTTCAAAGCACAAGGCCCCCCTGAATTTAGAAATGCATGTCTGTTACTCCCAAACATGGGAAAGCACAATCTGGTTACGTTTATTAAAGGGAAATCACAATTGGAATGATTGGTCTTTATGTTTTAAATGCCAACATTTTTATTATTCACAATCCATTTTATCTTAATCGAGTTTATTCCTTTTTAAATACCAGCTTCAAAACATATTTAAATTGTATAAGGGCCACTAATAAGAAAAATAAAAAAAGAATCTCCAGACTATTTTTCTGAAAATAAACAGTTCAATCCTTCCCCTTTGATCTGCCCCACACATATACCTTTTCATATAGAGTTTTAAAAATAGCTAACTTAAAATGTTAGAGTAAAATTCTGCCATCTCTAGAAGGGATGATTTAAAACCAACCCCGAAAAAGGGAGTTTTCCTGCTTCCTTCCCTTTTCTCACTCTGAAAATAATGTCTGCCTACTAAAGACTAGCATGAGACTTTCGTTTTAATCTCAACTGAAGCAAATGTTATGGCTGTATTACTACTCATCAACAGGAAGCAAAATTACTCATCCATTCCACTGAGATATCTAAAAGTAAAAGACTCAACACATTTTCTCCCTTCTTAAAGGATCCTATGTGATGGGATTAAATTTCACAAATTCCAGAATACATTTACGATACGGGATTTTAAAATTTTAATCCCTTTGCCATTCACTTTAGTTTCAAACAGCTTGTTTATCTTCTTCCTGCTAGCACAAAATGCAGTGCAGAAATGGAAACCAGATTTCTTTATGTAGTGAATTTCATGTGGTTTCCACATTTCTCCTGGCAGTAGTTTCCCAGCAGACATTCAACTAAAAAATTCCTCCTTGTGATTTTTAAGTAAGATGGCATCTGTAGCATTTGTAGCACATTCTAAGCACACTCTCAAATGTACTACGAATGGCCTATGTATTATAGCATTCTAATTGTGGGTTAAAGTCTAAAGGCATAAAGGTAAATAGAAATGCTATGTATGTAAATTAGGAAGAAGATATTTAGTGGTCTTGATTCTTACTTAAGAAGGAATCCCCTTTTTTGACTCTTCACATTCAGGATAAACTCAGATTGATCACTATGTATTTATTGACCTGATTCAATATGAGAAGCCATTGTGCAGCCGACAGAATCTACAGTTGTAGCCCCTGCCTTCAAGGAGCTTAGAATCAAGTGTGAAAGGAGAAATATAAATATCAGAACAAGCGAAACAACAGTCTGAGAAGAATCAGCAAATGGATGAAAGAATGAATTGACTGCACAATAAAGTCTGTATGGTTATCTGAAAATATTTGGCATGCAATATTCTTTGGAGCCATGAGAAAGCTGATTTAAAGTATAACAGTATGATCTATCTAAAGCTCTAACATTCTCTCTCTTCCATTCCAAAGGCATTTAATGTTTTGTTTTATTTTGTTTTAAATGAAAAGTCACTGGCTCATAAGACAATTATTTTAAAGGCCACAAGGAAGTATAAAGGCAATGTAATTTAGTTTAGGAATTACTTGTTTTAAGCAATGCATACAGAGGGTTAAATTCATCTGATTGAAAAATTAAAGAGAAAAAACAAAATCTTTTAAAATAGTTGAATACATATTTTCACTGGTTGCTCAATTCCAATCCCTTGTTCTGAAGAAAAAGCAGGAAGAGTCGAGGCTGGAGAGAAGAGGGGAGAGCAAGAGAAAGTCTCACACTGAGCAAAAGTGGGGTGGAGAGGGAAGATGGAAAAGTAGAAACGAGGAGGAGAAGAAATGAATAAAAATGAGCAGTAAGCCTATTTTACTGAATGCCTTTTGATCACTTGGTGGAGATACACTGGCACGTAATCATGGAGGGACATTGACACCTATCACTGCCTTTTGACACAATGACTAGTTGAATTTCCTCCTTTTAAACATGCAGGGCCACCACATAAGTCATCAGGTAGAAACAGTTCTGCTAGAGCACTGTAACCACCTGCCCCAAGGTACCACCATGACAACTCTCCAAACCATTGCCATATGAATTATTGCAGAATGTTTTCAAAAGTATCTCAGTTTGTTTTATCCATATCATTTAATTCAGGCCTTCTCCCAATAACCTCCTCCCAACCATGCCTCATTTGACAAATAAGAAAATAGCAGAACTGAGCTAGACCCAATCAATTCTGGTGCTCCTTCTCTTATACCTCAGTTGTATCCAACAATACAAAGATCTAACTATATTGTACACCTGAAACTAATATAACACTGTATGTTAAGTAACTGGAATTAAAACAAAACCTCTTTTAAAAAAGGTTTAACTTCAAAGAAGTGAAATCTCTTCCAAAAAGATGAAATTTTGAAATCAAATGCAATTAATTAAATCTGTACAAAGGTTAAATCACCAAACATCTTCTGCCCTAGGCACTGAGTGACTTGGCTTTAGTGTTTTCACTGTGAATGTTAATTCAAAACCTCTATTTCATGGTCACGGTATACAGCGGTAAACAAGGGAACCGTACTGTGAAAATTATCGTACACTGTTAAAACAGTCTTCAGCATGGCCTTTCCAGTTTCCATCAGCACGCACATACACAAAAATTCACCGAAACTCTCCTACATTGAATGTGAAGGAGGTATGTATCATGTACCGTGGGAATGGTAGTTTTAAGTGGAGAACTTTTATACACTCAGGAAATCCTGCCTATGTATAAGACACAGAGAAACACACTGAAAATGATCCAGTAGAGGGATGCCACAGAAATGGCTCTTCATCTAAATAAGTCTGAATGTACAACATACAATCTAAACAAAATCAAATTAAACAATAATAAAATACAGTTAGAATCAACATCAACAAATTAGATTCAACCTAACCAGTATTAGCATTACTGCGTGACCAACACTGATTATTTTATGATGTGAAGGCAAAGATGGAACTAAAATTAAGGCTGATTTAGAAAACAGATAGGACAAAATTTAGTGGAAAATCACCTCCCACTAGCTTTCTTGTACTGTTAAAGGTTAAAAAAAAAAAATGAGGGACTAAACTTTCCAAAAATTAACCAATTGAAATGTGGTACTGAAAATTTCATGGTCTGGAATCACGAAAAAAGGGAGGGAAGTCCACTATCCTCAATCTGGCTTCACTACTGACAAAGGCAATTCTACAAAAGTCAAAAGGTTCTTCTCAGGCCACTTATTATGGCTCCTGTTGTTTTCTCTGTTCAGAAGACTTGAACTTCTTTAGTAAACTTCTCAATAATAGAATTTCAGTAGGCCCTGAAAATGCAAGTTGAATTCTAGGCATTCGTTCCAGTAGGTGACACAAACACTGGGCCAGGTAGCACCTAAGGCCACCCCCGAACATTTTCAGTGGGGTCCAGATCTCTTAGAGAAAAAAGAAAAAAACCCAGAAAACTATTTAAAATTCTACTAGTTCTCCAGCAAAACAAGCCAGCATTTCAAAAGCAATCATCATCCACTCTGGCCAATGAAATCCAAGACTAGTTCTCTCTTGAAAAAACCAAGGTGAAACGGAAAGGAAATAAACTGGACCAGAGGAATACATTCTGTTACAAAGCAGAGGTTGGGGGTAGACTTCTCCCTAACAAAACTGAACCAGGAGTACACAAAGTGGGTGTGCAGTTTTCAAATACAAGCAGCAATAGCTGCGCCTCTGCAGAAATCAGTCCCCTTAAAACACTGCATTTGCAAAATTATGAATGCATTTCCCATCTAATTTACACTTGTTAACCTTCAATTATTCCTGTAAAGCTCTGATGGGCACAATTTTTAAAAAATGACTGAAACGTGCACACACTAAAACTAATGTCTAGGATTACAAAAAAAAATTGAACATGCTCTAGCCTTGAAAAGAATAGGTTCCTTTAAAAAGGGAAAGAAGTGATTCTGATGTTGGTAATTCTCATAAAATCTGGTTTAGTTTAAACACACACACACACACACACACACACACACACACACATCTGTACCCACACATCCATGCACATTTAGATACATATGTGTGTTTTAACATACACATACAGAACTATAATAAAAGTGGATAAACTTATGGGTTTTTCAAAAAGATTCTCCAACAGGCTATCTTAAGGAGCCAGCTACCACTGCAGTGTTTTCAAAACAATCCTATCATCTTTCTATTAGAATCAAGTATTTAGTTCTGTTTTTTACTAGTTCTACATGTACATGGTTTAATAACCTAGCGAGATTATAAACACCTTGAGGAAAATAATACACTTTGTTTCTGAACAGTACTTGCTGTTGCTTGGGCTTTGGAGTCATGGTACCTGACTTGGAATCAGGGGTCAGTAACTGAAGCCACGTGGGGGCCTGGCTTGCCCTCACAGCAGCACCCAACCTGAATGAGGCCCACCTCTGGGCCAGGCCCTGTTCCAAGCTTTTATCACACGTTAGCCTTTTTAGTCCTAAAAGAAACCCTATCTTACAGATAAGGAGACCAGAGCCCAGAACAGTTAAATAATTGCTGAGCTCACATAACAAGTTGTGAAGCCAGGATTCAAACACACATGGTGTAGCTCTGGAACCCTCACGCTGCATTGCCTCCTGGAGCTCCCACTTCCTCATCTGTGACCATGGAGAAATCCTACCATCAGGGTTGTTGGATTATATTATATTACATGTGAAAAACCCCAGCACAGGGTGCCTGGGATAAAATAAGTGCTCAAAATAGGTATTAAAGAAACAAAACAAACCTTTAAAAACGGAAAATGGTATACTTCCCTTTCTCTACAGCTTTTCCACTATAGGCCTGGATGTCAGTGAAGTTACATAATCTGATTCTGTAAGGCAAACTGAAGCCATTTTTGGTTGTTTACTATGCAAATAATATGTGTTTATAAACATATGCGATTAATACTCATTGGCAACATGTAAATAACCTTTCAACATGAACTAATTTATACACTAAGTGCTTTGGTAGGGGGGGTGGGGTGGGGAGAGGGCCTGTAAAAGTAAAGCACATTCCCATGGTGGCATGAATAGAAGTATTTTAATATGGGCTCATATGTCGCTTGAATAAATTCTCTGGAGTCTGAACAGAATCAAGAAGCTAGCGATTTTACAATATACTCAACTAAACAGATTTATGTTGGATCAAACCCTTTTAGCAATTCATATAATTTGTATTTCCCCTTTTGAATATACCAGAGGATTATAAATCCTAAAATAAAGACACAGTGTCCTACATTACCCAAGTATGCCTATCATCACTTAAAAACGTGGAGCTTCTAAAACGACCTACTACATAATTGCAGGTATTTGGGGTAAAGGAGAAAGTTTCCTTTCACACACATGCTTCCTTGTAGCCAATATGCTTCACTAGACCCTCTGGCCACAGAAAGGACACTTTCTCTACACCTGCAAAAAAGTGGTTTCTAAGTCTTTATGTGATGTATACAGAGATTTTTTTTCCTTTTTGATATCATACATGCTCATTTCTGAGTCATACTAAGGAAATAAAATATTGGTGATGCCAAAAGACATCAGGAGGCAATATTCTAAAATTGTCAGTGACCCTAGGACACCATATTTCTCTGGTCCAAGTGAGCTAGCTCTCATTTTAAAGTCTGATTGTAACGTGGAATTCAATAGAACGCTTCAATAGATAGCACATAGCATTCAGATGATGCTCATCAGCTTTTGGGGGTTGAAGCAGGCAGCAGACTGCATTCCTAGGACGCTCTCACTTAAAATCTGCCTAGAAAGGCCAGCACCAATTTTCCAATCCCTTTATCTTGCCTTCCCCTGAAGATTTCAAGACAGTGCTTCAAATTTTACTAGAGTCATAAATCATATATTTACCTTCCTGCGACTGGTTTTCAAGAGAGCCAGAGTTTTTAAGGTTTGTCTGCCGGATGTATTATGTTACTGAAATATAGAAATGGCTGCTGTGCACGCCAGTGGTTAGTAAAACTCAAAGGCGTAACATTATCTTTCTCAATTGATTTGAGGAAAGAATGTTCATAAAATATATACTGCTTTTGGTTAGACGCTGATTTCTAAATAAACAGACTCAGCAATGGAAATTCTAGAGACAGGCAAAACAAAACATGCATTAGTAAATGTACGCTTTAAAATCAACTCTCTCACAGTCTTCGCCTTTCGTAAGCTTTTTGAAGATTGTAAAGTCAGTTGCATTAAATTTATGATTTATAGCTGTTCTAATTTCACTTCTTTTTCGGTTGTTGAAGGAAAATCTGTTAACTCTTCTGAACTATTTCTCCTCTATTTCACAGCCTCTGATTTGCATCTCTCTGCCTAAAAGGGCACTTCACTGCAGTGATCTGAAGGCAGCCATTTGAGAGTCAGGGAAGGACAGAAAGGGGAAAGCTTTGCTACAACAAATCTCCCAGTCCTTTTGGGCCCTAACAAAATAGGAAATACTGGCAATTAGGGGATTGCATTGCCTCCAATAAAACAAAACAAAACAAAACAAAACAAAAAACAAGTGCTAATCCACATCACATAAAGCCAAACTAAGTGGGGCTATCTTGTCTAATTTGCAACGAACTGGGGTCAACTAGATTTTTATCTCAAATACAAACTGAGAAGGAGAAAACAACAAGAAAGGAAACGCCACAACTTGGTTAGATCCTGCTTTTCACACAAGATTATATGACCGATAGCTACACAGGATGCTTCCAGAAGATTACAAGGCCAAAAATAAGCAAGGAAATATGGCTGGCCCAATGTTCACATTTATTTATAAAAGAATAGCGCTATCGGATACACAGCTGCAGTACACCAATAGAAATGTTACAATTGCATCCATATTTTCCATTTAAATTTAGAAAATAAGATGCTGTAATTCTTGAATTATTGTCCGGATAAATGTTTGATCAGAAACCACCTGAATACTATGTAGCTTTTATTCATTCAACAGTTTCTTGAATGGCCTACCACAGGCAAATTGAAGTATAAAGATACCGTCCCTGCCTTCAATCAGCTTATATTCTATTTGGGGAAAAATCCATATATGTGAAATATTTGGTAACATTTCAGTACAAAATGAAGAGAAGGCAGCAGATAATTAACAAATGAATCACAGGCAATATAAGTGCTATAAGAATTCTGTAGGGGAAAAAATGGTCTCTGAGGGCTGACAATATGCTTCGGGGCACAGGTGTTTGAATTAGAAAAAAGATGCGTTCTGTCACTTACTGTAATTCCACAAAGTAACATGCTTAACTTCGAGCCTCAATTTCATCATCAATAAAATGGGAATGATGATAGTATCTGCCCCATAGGATTATTATAAGTAACTGACACATTGTATGTGAAAAGATTTTGTAATCTTTAAAGAAGCCATAAATGGCCATTGAGGAAGGTGGTAAAAAGAATCACCCAAAACTGTTACCATTAATTTGGGAGAGCAGAAACGTTAGGAGGTTGGAAGGGAACATGATTAACTTTTTCTTTACATACTTTCTATTGATTGAACTTTTATAGTGCCCGTGGCACTAATTTTGTAACACAAAAATTAAAGCTATATAAATACTATCTGAAGTAGAGAGTATAAATACTATCTGTGACACCATATCTGGATGTCACAAAATACTCTATTGTAAACACTAGTAACCCCGTTCGTCTGTAAGTACAAAGAAACAAAACAAGTCCTGGTTTCAATTTGAGAATTTCTAAAGTCATAAAAATTTGCCAAGCTTGGGAATGATAACCAACTGAAATAGTGTTTCCTTTCATGACATTTTAAGATAGAACAAATTTTATAGTCACCCCAAACTATCCACTGATTCAAACAATCACTTTGGTCCATGTGCTTTGAAATAGCAAGTTAAATAACATTAATTCTCAAAGGCGAGTCTTTGTTGTGCGTAACTGTGCTTTCTAGAGCCCATCATATTTCAGGTATTTAACTGATAACTTCACAGACATAGAAAAAGTCCTCAGGCCATTTCCAAATGAATACCAACAGACTCTCCACAAAGGCATGAAAGATTTTTTTTTAGATTGAGTTTGATAATAGATTAGCATTCTTTTCTTTTTTTTTTTTTTTTTTTTTTTCCTGGAAAGGAACAGATTAGCATTCTTAATATTGTAAGTAAGTGTGAGCTCTTTGAGGGCAGGAATCATATCTTCTTAACCCTTATATGCCCAGTCCCTGGCATTGTGACCAGCATATGAGTCGGCAATAATATATATTTGTTGAGCTATTTGAAGGAAAGAGAACTCTAAAGCGTGTTAGTCAACTGGAAGCCCAATGAGACAGGTACATGTGCGAAGAAGGGCAAGACCTGTATAGTTGTATTCCACAAGAGATCATTTAAAATGCTTCAAAAGCTGTAAAGACAGTTATAAATTTGAGTTCCTTGAGTAAAACTTCATAAAATCCCCTATTCAAGAGAGGATCTCTCTTATATTTGAGAAACTATAGATGTGCAAACTAAGATGAAATCATGGAGCAGTACGATCAGAACCACCTTTCCTCCGCCTTACCTAAAATTTCCAAGGCGTGTGTCATCGATATAAATAGAAGAAGGCAGAGGAAAGGCTTTCACTATATGTGGCAGAAACAAACCCACACCTGGAATGCTGGATTCCTGGCTGACTATTGTCCCATTGGCTCATGACTCCTCTATGATGACTTGTGAACAAACATATGGACACTGAACAATGGCAGAGTTGGCATCCACATGTAATGAGACTATTAGGTTGCATGAAGTCACGCTTGCTTATTTCCAGTATTCTACAAGCAGTGACGGGGGGAAAAGGAGTTGAGGCATCCTGGACTTGCTCAAACACTACAGGAGAGGCCCTGGAGACACCAGTTTGGAAGTACAAGTACAGGGATAGGAAGCAATCCCTCTGATGTCCACTGATAGTTTCAATCCCTCTATGAATGATGTACCCAATGCTAATCTCTCTGTTCCATCCTAACCTGCTGGATAATTCCTTTTTTATCTTATTTAATCTTCCTCCCCAGGTGACCAGGGCTTGTCATAACTGTAGATCCCATTAATGGTATGTTAATTCACGAGAAGACATTTCACGATAAGTGAAGGCTTTAAGGCAGTTCTCTCTCACTTGAAGCTTCTTAAAATATTTAACGCAATCTATTTAAAAAAGAGGTAGATTTTTCTGCCTCTAAAAAGTATTGCATAAGTCCAGTAGAAATGAATTGCTTTAGTAGTAATTCTTTAAAGATTACTAAGTTTCATAGTTTGGCTACTCAAATTATATTTGGAAGCTACCTAGGAATTTTCTCACATTTTGATCTCTGGAAGGGCAATTAATCAAGCTCTTGTTTGAAGTAACTCAAACTTTAATCAGAATTCTATGGAGGGAAAGTCACAGGGCTATATACCCGGAATATTCAACAGTATATATAATTGAAAACAGCAACAACAAGAAAAGAGAAGTAGATGCCAGTGGGCTGATACGTTATAACCTTTGGTCAAGCGGTACTTGGCAAATTTCAACAGACTTAGTTAACCAGAGATAAAACTGAGCAATAGCATACCATTAAAACAAAAGTATTAACACAGAATCAAGAATTCCCAGTGAAAAAGAATGCTGGACCTCAGAGGATGGATCTACCAGAGGCAATTTGTTAGGAGACTGAAGCTGTTATTTCATAGCGGAGGTTTGAAATCAAAACTTTAAAGTTTCTTTAGGTCGGACTATATAGCACGGCATTCCGAGAGCCAGCCAAAATCGCTGAGGGAAACGAGGAAGGCCACATGTGGAACTAATTACTCATGTAGAGGCCATGACAAAGAACATTTCTCCAGACTTTTCATGGGGGCTTCACTTTCAGGAAGTTGCTATAATTACTGTTCAAGTCTAGAGCAGCCTGCAAGCCGCTGACAGATCCAACAGACGAGGAGGAGGAGGGAAAGAGAGAGAGAGAGAAAAAAAATGAACTTATCTGCCCTTTTTGACGAGTGAAATACCAGAAAATAAAGTGCCACAGGGCAGCTCAAAAAAGTTTGCAAATGAGCCCTCCCTTCCAGTGCTCAACTTTCTGTTTACTTTTTTTTTTTTTTTTTTTTTTTATCTACCCTCTATCTTCAAATTACTTTTCTAGTCTGGATCGGACAGCAGATTTGTACTTCTCCACTAGCTCACTTTCAGTTGGCCACAGCAGAACTGTACATCTCGACTCTTTTTTTACAGCTTTTCCATACTGAGGCCCACTTCCTGCCCAGTTGAGGAAAAAAATCTGGCCTGAAGATGAAATGACTGCTTAACATTACACTAAAACATCTGGTACCATTTTATGCACAGACCCATGTCTGAGAGCAGGCGATTCTAGCGGTCTCTCCAGCGGCACCGCGCATACCCAAACCTCCCCAGGGTGACATCATCCCATATATGGACTCTCCAGCCCAGCCCTCCCCCTTTTCCTGGTCCTAAATTCATTGCCAGTTCCCCAGTCTGCAGCAAATGTGCCACGTCAAGACTGGAAATCACAGCCCTTGAGTGTGTCTCAGTCAGTGCAGCAGAATTCAGGGGGGATAGCCGAATGCAACCCCTGGTGCAGGAAGGGAGGCTTTTCCCAAAGACCGGGACAGGATTTTAAGTACACAGATGGAAGCTTCTGGAGATCCTGCTCCGTCGCCCCAGTGTTCAGACTACCTGTTCAGGACAATGCCGTTGTACAGTAGTCTGCACATTGGTTAGACTGGGCAGGGGAGCGCAACGCCACGGACGGCTGGGGACAGAAGTTGCTGTTTCCAAGGAGAAGACTTCTGTTTGCTTTTTCAAATCTCATACCCAGTGTTTTTCTTCACAGGTTTTGCACACTAGGGACCAAGAAGCCCTCGGGGACACCGCTGAGAAAGGACTGTTGGAAAGAAGACCTGTGGGTAAGGCCTCCTTGACTGCTCACCTGGTCTGTGCCCAGGAGAGCCGAGGTGGGGAGCCAATGATTTGCGTTCACATGCGAGAGAAACAGAGGTATATGTGTCATGCGAAGCAATGCATTTAGTTTTGAAAGAGTAACAATATGTGGTATATAGCGATTTACTGTATGTTAGTTGATTTCTGAAGATCTAGAAGTCAAGTACATTTTTAAGTTTAAAGTTTTTCTTCCTTTAAAATGAAATATGAAAAGACTCCAGACACTTAAGAATAACTTAATGAGGCTAGTTGTTAATTGTTGAAATTAATAATACAAAGACCTAAAAACTTACTTGAATAAGGGCTGTAGTAGAACTTTTAACCTCCCCGGGACTGAATCCATTTTGCTTCAAAGTAAAGAATATTGGCTATTTTTACAATGCTATCTGAAGAGTGCTTTTTTTTGAAAATTTACGTACATGATAATATCTAACAATAAAAGAAGAGGCTGCCAAGTTCTTGCCCACCAGACAATACAAATGGGACTGACCCAGAAAAGAGCGCCAACCCAGAACCTAGTGAGTCAGCAACTGATTAAGTCACAGAATAGAAGAAACCTCTGTCTTCGGATATCCCAATATACATCTGTGTCACATTTTTTTTTTTAAATCAAAAAATGGTTGATAATTGCTGGTCAGCTGAGACCTCATGCCTATATTTTACAATGCTTCTATTTCTCTGAGCATTTAAAATGATAAGGTACTTTGTCTAGAAACCCACTGATAAAAAAGGAATTTGTAAACGAAGGCAAAGTTTTCTTTGGTCAGTTTCCAGCTGTCCTGGAGGTGAAGGGGGATGGGTGGGGAAGGTGGGAGGGAGGAAAACCCTTAAGCTGAATGAAATCCCAATAGAGAGAATAATAGAGAAAGTCTGGGTTGCAATATGATCCTTGCTGAACTTTAAAGGTGGGTCTCTTAAAGAAAGTTCTGGAAAAATGTTACTGCCTCACCCCTAATTCCCTCAACCCCCATTTATATCTACTCCCAAACAATTCTATATAATGAAAACATCTGTTTTATAGTTTTTTATGAAAAAGTGGATGTGATCCCTTTTTGTCCTCCTTTAAATTTTTTAAAATTACAGTGATTTCTGAACAAATCCTTTTCTAAATTACACATTTTGCAACAATTCAAAATTATCACAAGTTCTCTTTTGCGACCCATTTTATTAAACAAGGTTCCCCAAGTTATCTTTCGTGAAAACAATCTACTTTTTTAAATGACCCTTTTGATCATCCTCAAACTGGTGTAAAGTACATATAACCTTTTATTCATGGTTTTTAGTTAAAATATAAAAAGCATGGATAAATTTAGTTATCTTCTCCACTTAGATGATATAGTAAAGTCTTCCTTTGTTTTTTCTATTGTGACTTAGAGGCTTCCATATTAATTATTTTTAATAGAACAAGAGATATTTAAAATCTATATAGTTTCTTTTACATAAGAAAACAAAAAAAAATCCTATTAGGTAAATACAGAAGCTTATTTTCTCCGATATATATTTTTACTAACTGAAGCAGTTACTAAAGAAGAAAGATAGCTATAACGGGCTTTTTTTGGTTTTCGGTTTTCGTTTTTTTACTCTGTAGAAATGACAGAATTTCATAACTTGCCTTCATTCACGTATATTCAATTTAAATGTCTGTCTTCATCTTAAATTGCCTTTTTGTTTCTAAGAAACCAACCACAATTGGTCGCCCACCAAATTTCTCCCTAGGATGACTTTTAGTCTGGAGACAGAGGGGACTCGATTGTGTCCTTGGCATAAATACAGGAATAGGAACATAAGAATTAATTTGTAAGGGGGTAGCCGAGGAGTGCCTGCAAGTGCTTGGTAGACTCCTGAGGACCCATTTTTGATGCAAGCTTTAAACAAATGAAAAGGAATCACACTTACTTTTAAATTGCATGAGCTAAATTAAAGATCCAAAGTAAAACTCACTTTATAAAGTCCTGCTGACTGAAGGCAAGGATGGTAGTTTAAGCAGTGGTATATATACTAGCACGTATACACACATATCATAAAATAACCGTGTCTATTTCCAGGGTAATTAGAACAATGTTTAACTTTATTTTGATATTACTTTATAAGGAGATATACAAATATTTTAGAGGTCATGGGATCTATTCCAGAGGAAACTAACCAACAGTGACATCTTCAAGTAAAACTACCCCTGGATATGATGGTGAGTATTAAAAGTAAACACTGTACATTGTCAGAAAGAGAAAAATGTTTTCAGGGGTCTGTCCAAACTGCAGTTCATTGAAGCTGAGTAGTTGTTTTTCGTTTTAGTGCGTGGATGACTGGTAAGTTAGGCTAGGTACTGGGTTAAAAGGAAAACTTTTTCTAGTATCTAAGAGAAAGGAAATTAAGGGCTTTAGACTCAATACCATCAATTCCTAAGTGAAAGAGGATCAATATAAAAGTTTATATTTTCAAAACCTCACTCCTTTTTTTAAGCCAAAGATCTCAAAATCAAAGAAAGTTTGTTTACAATGGGACCAAATTTCACACTGATCACTTTCTTGCAATTAGTCAATAGGTTTAACATCCTTCCTGCTTGGCATTTCTGTCTTTCGGCCCAGATAATGTGTTTATGTTTTTAAAAGACCAAAATATACTGTCTACCCCCACCTCTCGCCTTACAGACCACCCAAGTTTTTCACGCCGTGGGAAAAAGTTTAGGCATAAAACTTCTAATGAAAGAATTTTTCCTTTTTTGTTCTTAAGGAAATTTAAAAAAACTACAACTTGATAATGAGAAGAAGTTCACTCATCCACCAGTGTCTATCCTTAGTAAAGAGAAGCCAAAGCTTTCAATTACTCTACAAGAGATTTTTCTCTATAAAAACAACCCTTTTCCTCTTTTATAAAGAGAATATCCCACCCATCACAATAATGTCCAAATAATAACTAAGCGACCATCACTCAGAAATCTCAACTTAAAATAATTAGAAGGTCAGGCTTTAACCTGAGAGGAGACAGGAAATTGTCTTCAGTGAAGACAGAAACTTTCTTACTTGGTTTCTTCTATCTTTTTACCTTAATGTGCTACAAACTATGTAGATAGAAATATTTATCCATTTTTGAAAGTTTCTTATTAACAAGCGTTATCAGTTTTAATAAATAGAGATGATGAGGTAAATTAAAGAAAATAATTAAATATTCATTTTGAATTTCCTGACCTATCGTGACAGCCAGTTTCCTGAAGCTGCTTTGGCTGAATTTTGCTGTAAAGGACTTAGAAGATAATTCTTTCAATGCATTTTTTTCCCTTAAGATAATAAATAGAAGACAAAAGAAAATGAGGTGTAATAACCATATTAAAAATTACATGTTATGATAATAATGTAAATAGCGCTTTTATATTTTAGCTAGTATTTTACGTGATAGTGGATTGATATTCACTCTATTTGGAAGATTGGAAAAAAGTCTTAAATGTTTTTTTCAGCCTTTCATGTTTTTAACAAGGTTAAAGACAGGTCCAATAGCACTATAAAGTGTGCATATGCAACATACTTACTACAATTATAGTTTAAAAATCTATTAGAAACATGAATTATCTAAAAGTCTTATGAATAGAGTACATATTTTTCAGCAAGATTTTTTTTCTCCTTGAAAATAGTTACGGTTTTTCAGGCTCAAATATTTTGGATATCTTGGTTTAATAGAACTGTTTCATATTAAAATATAGCATATAAACTCACAAATATTTCTTTCTATTTTTTCAGGTTGCATGCATCATTCCTTTAATTGAGCAGAGTTAACTGGATCAAATTATTTATGGGAGAGAGAGGGAAAGCTATACAGAATTACAGTAATTTTTAATTTCCACCAATATATTCTTTGTAAGTGAATCACTCTAAATATTTTCTGTTACACTGAATGAAGCAACAATAACAAAATAGTTTCTTAAGGTATTTGTTTTTGCATACTCTGACCTTGTAATTATCTAAATAGCAGCCAAGTTTACTGACATTTTTGATTCTATCAGAAAAAAAAAAATTCTCTACTCAGAATGATGACCAGAAACAGAATCAGACATTTATTTTCTTTAAATCAAATAAATGGAAAATTTCACTTATCAACTAATTGTACCATATCTAATTAATGCATAAAAGTTCAGATGTGTAGAAACTGTGATTTTTTTTTAAGTCTCTACAAACATCTTCCTCTCCATAAAGCTTCTACTTGCTATTTTCTCATAATTTTATCATTAAAGGGAAATAACAAACTATGTGTTTTCTTTAAAATTCTTTGAAAAAAACTCCAAGGCACATACTCCTTGACAATAAGGTTTTGTTTTGTTTTTGAAGAAATCCCACTTACTAGAATTTTGACTATCTAAATATTTTGGTTTTTAAAGGGCAGGGGAACTTGTTAAATACCTCTATGAATGTGAATTGATCATTTATATTAAAATAGCCAGAATTATTCTTGAGTCATCAGAATTACATTTCTCTGTTTAACACCATTAACTCTTTCTTACACAAATTATAAGAAAATTTTCCAAAGGGTTTGGTTCTACTTTTTGGATATGAAATGAAGTTTCCTTTTCTGTGTTTAAGGTATTATTTTGTAACTGTATGGTACCATCAATGTCCACAACACATTCTGAGCATCACTGTGTGTAACAACTTTTAGTTTATACCCTTTTGATTCATGGCATGGCGCTGTAGTTAATTAGGAGAAGCACGTAAGCTCACAATGGCTTTTTATCTGGTTTTAACATCCATACTTAAAAACTTTACATTAAAAAGAATATGAGAAATTTAAATAAGTTCCTGTTGCTTTATGGAGTATTGGCAAAAATACATTCCCATGTAAAATCCCACTCTCAAAGCATCAGATACCAAAGTTGGCTGGTTGAACTGCCAGATACATTAGGCTCATAAATTATTTTGAAAATGGCTGCCGTTTCCATGTAAATGACAAGTTTCTTTTTCATGGGCTATGGTACTTATCTACTACAAGAAACATGTATAAACATAGTCTTTATCTTTAACTTCAGTATTAAAATATGCAGAGTTTTTGTGAAGAGGAAAAACATCTGGTTCAATTACTCTGAACTCTGACTGCATGTGGGCCAGTAATAATAATATGAATTGGATTTAAGAATAAACCTTATATTTAATCTTTTGTTTTGTTTTTCCTTAAAATTTCGATGTGA
Source organism: Panthera uncia (assembly GCF_023721935.1). NCBI lineage: Eukaryota > Metazoa > Chordata > Mammalia > Carnivora > Felidae > Panthera > Panthera uncia. The sequence continues at coordinate 14,057,983 of NC_064813.1, read as the reverse complement.
GTTTTCTGTCACGTCAATTATCCATGTTAGCACATTTGGAACAAATGTAAAAATGTACATTCTGAATAAAGTCAAAAGTCTAACTTGTTTTAGTTCCATAATGTTTTAATGTTTAATTCTATTGTGTGTTTCTCTCCCTTTCCCCTGACCCTCCAAAATCACCAAATCTGGAAAACAGACTGATTGTATCTGCCCATGAGCAAAGGAAGCCCGAAGGAACCAAGGGCCTGGCTGGACGGAGTTGTCATGTGACTGCCTGTCTACACTTGCTGTGCAGAACATCCGCTCACCTGTACAGCAGGCACAGACAGGCAGTCACACGACAACCCAGCCTGAATGACAACCAGCCATTGAAAGAAAGCAGCCCTCACACCATAGCATCTACACCAAGAACTACAACCAAAATGAGGGGCGCGGGGGCCTGGGGTTTTAATCTGTTGGTTTAATACTTAATTCGTATGTATTATTATTATTATTATATTTTGATTCAAATATTGAAACCCACCAAAAGTAAAGTGAGTGGTGCCTATGAAATATAATAAAACCCATTTTTGAAAATGTTCCTTTGCTTTCTATAGTTCTCTTTTCCTAACTGTTGTCAGTCACTTACTACCCTTGACATTTATTGTACACAGCTTTGCAGCACCCCATAATCAATATGACAAAACAATATAACTTCAGTCTGATGCTTGACAGAGAGCAAATGATTCTAATAATCCTACTCCAAGAACTAAGTTTAGTTTTCTATATCATGACTTTTTAAGAGAGAGAAGGAGAAAAGAAAAAGAAGAAGAGGGAAGACAGAATGTTCTAGGGAATCATGTATTTTGAGTTAATAAACTACCAGTTTGGGTCTGGGCAAAACATAGTGAAAAGAGTATTTCCAACATAAGAGTTGCTTCTCCTCTGCCGATATATTGAAAATTGAAATTGAAGCTCTGATATTCCCAGGTGTCATGGCACATCAAGATTTATTACTGTGTTATTGTTTAATTAAGAAGGAGATTACACTACAGTTCGAAAGGTGGAATTTACCAGACCAACACATTCACTTGGAATACATGCTCCCATTCACTGTAAACTCTGAAACTCTTGAGATGTTCAGGCAATTCAATTATTTTCAAAAAGAGCAAGCAAAGGGATTAATGGTGATAACAATATTTTACCATGTCTTTTGAGGAAATGCCAAAACTTCAGTTTACATACTGTGAACTGCAGTGAAATGATCAGGGTTGTCTTATGTATATGAATGTTTCAAACACTGCTGGGCAAAATGGTGGGAGATAGATAAAATTAGAAAATTGTTAACTTTGATTTGGTTCACTTAAATGTTTTTAACTTCAGTATTTAAAATTAATTTTATTTTCCTTAGATTCTGGTCAAACTTTTTAAAATGTGGCACCAGGCTACATAAAATTTTTAAAAAATTTAACTAAATATTTCAGGGATATATTTTGGACTAAAAAACTATTTTTTTTTCAATATATGAAGTTTATTGTCAAATTGGTTTCCATACAACACCCAGTGCTCATCCCAAAAGGTGCCCTCCTCAATACCCATCCCCCACCCTCCCCTCCCTCCCACCCCCCATCAACCCTCAGTTTGTTCTCAGTTTAAAAAACTATTTTTATTCAGCTATTTCATTTTTAAAATAAAAGACTTAGTCTTAAGGCTAAAAATCTCATGAGGTTAAAAATTTACAGGATTTTGTGCTATTTTACTAAACATGACACTATAGTTTCTTTAAAAAGAAAAGAAAAAAGTGGGCAAAACTATGAAGTAAAAATATAATTAAGGCTAAATGCAACGGGCCTTAGGAAATAGGTCATCTGCAAAATATACTTATGCTAAACACACTGAGCAATGAAGGTTTTTACCTTAAATGAAAGTCCTATTACTAGCAAATAAAGTACTAACCAATAGTTCACAAAATGTAAAATATAAACAGGAAGACGACAGAAAAATGTCTCACAAGATATTTACATATTACCGCCCAATTTTAAATGTTTGATATGACAAGCAGCAAATGGCGAGAGGACTCCACATCTGGATCACTCTACTGGACCCTTGCAAGGCAATCCCAGGACAGGGCTTGGGACCTCTCCAGATGAAATGATATTAGGTCAGAACATAAAGAAGACTGTTCCATTCCAGCAAACTCCAAAGGGAAAGCTAGGAGGCCAGTGGAGTCATCCTTAAGTGAGCCACTCCAGGAAAACATTTCAAATAATATTCCCTTAAACTTTGAGGTTAACATTTTAGTTTTACATTTCAGGCTTTCAAAAAATGCCTGAAATAATGAAAGAAGGTTATATTTATTTAAATTCATTAAATGAAGCACATTTAAAAATTGCACTCTTCTGGTAAAGAGTAATATTGTTCTTCTAGAATAAACTTTTAAGTCAGATAAAAAATACATTTAGGGGAGTGGGTTTGGGTCTATTAAATATACTTAATAAATTTGAAATAGCATTTGCCATTATGGGTTGTTGTATATATTTTTCAAAATTATAAATCTTTGGATAATGCCAAAATGTGGAAATGTTTGTATGAAATAATCCTACGTTAAAAATCTACGTATGTGAAAAAACACAACTAAAATCATGAAGAATTTTAAGTAACATAAATGTTTTAAAGTTCAATATTTATTCGACTTCTTTTTTTGGTAAAAAATATCTAAGTTTTAGCTAACTAAAACAACTCAGCAAGGAGTGTAAATAGTGTTCACAGGGTTAATCCTGACCTCCTCATCGCGAGGATCATGCAGACGTAGAGGAAACAGGCGGAATCTTGAAAGTCTAAGTGAAAATGGAAATAGCTGAAGATTTCTGTGACTTCTTGGTCTCACAACTTTGGCCATCCAGGGATATAGCTGTCATTTTGTTTTCTATTACCTAAGTTACACTTGTCATCTGTTACAGCTACATAATAAAAACAATACTAAGTAATTATCCCTATAAAGGAATTATGTAATCTCTTTATCAAGCAATCCAAATACTTCAACCCACAAAAGTGAGGCCTGTAATTTTTTAAGAGTCCAAAGAATGTTCTTATTTCAATGCAGAGTTTGGATTTTCTTCAATAGTATAAGGTTAGCACATTTTCATTGGGAACACTTCTGTTCAATTACCCTAGCTTCCTCTGAGTATTCCGTTATGATTTTAATCTTCATGTTGGATGATAAAAATGGAATAAATATTGGCTACACACTACCATTATACATAAACTAGCAATCCCCTTCAGAGATTTTAACTATCATTCATATATTTCTCATTGACATTAAGAGAAAAATGGCTTTTTTCTCCCTTTATCAGACTCTATTCTTCTAAAATTCATATTTTATACATATTTTAAATAAAAGCCACCCTCTTTTTCCAGATCTGATTTTAAAGTATTCTTTTAATTATTTAAAAAATTTTTTTAACATTTATTTATTTTTGAGAGAGAGAGAGAGAGAGAGAGAGAGAGAGAGTGTGTGTGTGTGTGTGTGTGTGTGTGAGTGGGGGAGGGGCAGAGAGAGAGGGAGACAGATTCTGAAGCAGCCTCCAGGTTCTGAGCTGTCATTACAGAGCCTGACACAGGGCTCGAACCCACGGACTATTAGTTCATGTCGTGAGTTGAAGTTGGATGCTTAACCAACCGCGCTACCCAGGTGCCCCTGGTTTTAAAGTATTAATATAAAACTATCTAAACCCAAAATCCTTTTTGAAATGAAAGTTTCCATGTAAAATTTTTTTAATGTTGATTTATTTATTTATTTTGAGAGAGAGCATGAGCAGGAGAGGGGCAGAGAAAGAGGAAGAGAGAGAATCCCAAGCAGGCTCCATACTGCCAGCGCAGAGCTCCACACAGGGCTCGAACCCACTAAATGTGAGATCATCACCTGAACAGAAACCAAGAGCTGGACACTTATCTGACTGAGCCACCCCAGCGTCCCACTTTCTATTTTAATTCTACACCTAGCCCTTTTCTAAATCATTTCTAAGAATTGTACAAAATATACTTATAATGTTTTAAAATAACATTAGGAAATTTACTTTCTGCTTAAATGATTTCAGTTCAGGAAGCTATATAGTCAGAGGAGGAAAAAAAGTCCATTAACCTTCAATGATGAAAATTAAGAAAATTTTAAGACAACCTCAAATTCTAAGTTTACTCTGTAATTAAATAATTTAGTTTAGGTACCTGAGATAAGAGGACAAGATGAATTATTAGGCTGTACTAAATAAATATTATTTATTTGCTTAATCACATCTTCACTCAACCGATATTTACTGTCACCTGCCAGTGCCATGTTCATGGTGGTAGAACAGTAAATAAGACAATGGCTCCTGGTCTCAAGAGGCTTACAATTTAGCAGGAACTTAAACACTGAACCACTACATATCATGGGTGAGGAGTTGTCAATTTTCACCACCTGAAATAATCTCTTAAATCTATCTACTTCTATCAATTTCCATCAACCCACCCCAACCCAAGCTATTATCTCTTAGATAGTCCATAGCCATACCTTCCTAACAAACCCCCAAACCAGTTTTGTACTCCTCCAATCCATTTTTCTACAAAGCAACCAAAAGGATTTGTAAAAAAGTCAGATCTTATTATGTGACTCTCCAGCTTACAAACTTCCAAGGCTTCTCATCATTCTTAGGGTCAAAATCCTTAATCTTTTATAGAGTTCTTTTCTCTCTTTGCTCCAGTTACACTGGCCTTAATTCAGTTTCTTAAATTCAGCAGGCTCAATCTTGCCTCAAAGCATTAACATAAACCTCTGACCACCCAATTCAATGTCCCCCCAGTGATGTAATCCCCATCCCAGACACCTTTTAAGTCAAACATATCACTGGATTTATTTTTTTCATAGCTTGTAATCTACATCTGATAGGGTTCCCTGTTTTGTTTTGTTTATATGTTTTCTTTATTGGTAAATATCCTTCATGAGGGCAGGTACCATGAATTCCTTGCTAACCATTTTATCCTTAGTGACTAAAGGATAGAGTCTAGTGCATAACAGGTGTCCAGAAAATGTTTGTTAGGAAGTGTTCAGGCAATTAAGAGCATAGCACCAATATTGAGTAGCTTGCTAAATTACTCATTCTCTTTGTGTCTCAGTCTTCATCTCTAAAATGGGGAATGTAAAAAAAAATTAAAAATAAAATAAAAATAAAATAAAAATAAAATGGGGAATGTAAATAAAATACTGACTTAGCTCAGTGCTTGGGAAACTATATATACTCAATAAATGTTAACCATTATGATGACAATGATCATCATCAAGATTATCATTCAGATTGAAAGCTGGCCTTCATGACTTTAAACAGGGAGAATAAATAGTGGAATACAATTTACAACCACAATTACTGTCAAACTAGGGAGCATCTTGCTAATTGGAAGTCCATTTGGTTTGGTTCAGCATTTTGACTAGTTTGGATATACAAAAATGAGGCTGGAGCAAAGGCTGAACTAGATTCTAAGAAGAGCTGAATGGATGTATATAACAGAGGGAGAAGTGCCTTGATTTTGGGGCAATCCATATTAACAGCATTGAGGGAAGAAATAGGAGGCGAGACTGAAAGAGAGAAGCCAATGTATTGTCATTGGGCTAGGCCAGCACAGGGTTAGAGCAGCCAGTAACATACCCGTGTGTGGGTCCACTGGATAAAAACTGTTGTACAGAGGCATTTGAGGCTGTCTGAATTGTTGTATTGCTTCCCTAAATCCTTAGTAAAGTACTAAATATATCCTTATGTTGTTATTTTGATAGAAATCAAAGGATCTAAGTATCATCCATCCCAAATACAAGGGAATATATGTGGACATACAAGCCTGCATGCCCAAACTATCCTTACCCCCATAAACAGATCTTTCTTGATGTGTTACACACATTGGCAGAATGCCCTGGGGAGGATGAAACCAGGAAAAGGCCTATGAGCCCCCTAGAAAAGAGCTCAGGACCACCTGTATCAGAAACTTCCAAGTCTAGGGTACTGTCCTTTTAGAACATGATCTAGAAGGACAGCCAGGTTTGAGCAAATCCCCTTGGTGATTAGTTATAAACTGTCTAACCCTGTATGAAGATGGTTTATTTCTTTTTGTGTTACAGAAAGCCCCAATCTTAGAGTAATGTTAGAGGATAACATACAGTCATATACATAGATTAATCATGCCTACTATAACCACATTGTATTGTAAAGACTCTTTGAAGGTAACATGTGGGAAAAAACACTGCCTGGGACACAGGTGGAAACCTCTCTGTTAAGCTCATCTATCAGTAACATTGCAAATAACATTATTATAATATAGAGTAATGGTTCAAAAAGTGCAGTCCACAGATGCTTGAGAGTGTTCGTGATCCATCTAAAATTCAAGGGTAGGGTGAATAAATCTGTTCAGCATAGGAAGAAAGTAAGAAAAATACTGGGGACTTACCATTACAGTCATGCCAACTCTAGCTTAAAATTATTACACAGGGTCATTATGCTATTGCCTCTGCCAGCTTGGATAGGAAATCACATGGTTTTGTATCATCAGCTCCAATTCTTGGCTGAGGTGTAAGAGAATCCATAGGCTAGGGGGCAGGCAGTATACCAAGTCTCACTGAAGAAATGGGATATGAGTTCCCTCTAAGAATCCAAACCTTACCATTCTCTGCTAAAATAAATAAATACATGCATGCATACATACACACAACAACAACAAAACCCAATATTATACATCCTATCTCACAATATGAAATGACAAAAAAATTGGAAATTAGAAGACACGTGAGTCAAAGAATGGCTTTACAGGGGAGGGCACCGTTGTTACTTGCAATGGCAAGCATAAATATATAAATGTGATAGCTAAAAGTTTATAAAAGTATGTATTAATAAATGATTTCTTAGAACCCTAGAAAATCTCTTTCAGGTGGTTTGCTCGGCAAAGGTCCCCATGCAACAAGTGAAAAGAAAAGCAGAGGCCCAGAGAAGACGGACTTGTTCCAACACTGGCATTAGCCATTGCAAATCCATGTCCTTCAAACCTCACTGCTTTTGTTGTACCAAGCATACAGTCTATAGGGTCTTTTGTTCAATTAACGTGATCCTGGAAAAAGTTTGAGTCATTTTTCTTCATCTCAAATGTATTTCATAAGTCATTTATATTATTACAAACTTGTCATGGCTTAAATAAAATCATACCTATAGCATATGGCATAATATGCTATTTATTCAACAGCCAATTAGATATAATGAAAACATAATAGTCTAATTACACAAGAAAGTAGGAAGATGGCAGAACACGGAAAAAACAATGATAATCCTCTATGAAAATTTGAATGTAAATTTGTCATTGAATAAATGAATGAATCTATAACTAACTTAATGATATTTACTGTGTCACACTTGCTTGACTAAGAAAGATAAATTGTCATATAACAGGATTTACAAGTATGCAGAGACTGATGTGGGTATAGAGGGATACCACGGGAATAAAGAACGAGCATTGAATTTACCAACAAATTGACTCCAAAAGTTGAGTTAGAATTTAGGCTTATTTTCACAAAGCAATATTCTAAATTGGGGTTTTCGAGGTTGCCCAAAGAATCATGTTAAATTTGAAGGATGGCAGTAAGACTTCTTTGGAATCTAAGTATCATTTAAAACACTGCTGCTAAAAGACGGTACAAAGTCAAGAGGCCAGAGACTCGTCACTACTTCTAAGCCCAACCCTCCTGATGTTTCTTCTTGGCCTCCTTTCCCCACACCCTCCCTTCCAGCTTCTGCTTCCAGCTGACACTAATAACTATTTGTTGAATACAAGCAGAAATCAAGGAACAGTGCTGTACTCTCCCTTTAACCCTGACAGCAAGCTCAAAGGTGGTCTGCAATGGTAGGAAACTCTCGCAAGAGAAATAAAGCAGAGTAGAGGATGACAGTGGTGATGGTCAAGGAACGGTGAGGTGGGGATGAATGAGGATGGCTCCAGTGGAAAAACGCTCTGCCCCACTGACACAAACAATTTAAAGATAGAGGCCATTTGTGAGTCAGGCATTAATATTTTGAAAACATTTTATGTTGTTTCTGGAGCAGAGTTCTAATGAGTAACAGTAGCTAATGGCTGCAGTATGTGGCCCATCAATTTGCCACCCTGAATTCAAGAGCTCTTCTCAAGCCACCCAGTATAAGCCACCATCTTCTCTTACGTGGACCATTGCTACAGTCTCCTAGCTAGCTGGTCTCCTGTCTTCCATTCTTACCACTCCCCTCCTTCCACATACACATTCCATCCCACGCATTATGCCCAACCCAGCAGCCAGAGTGGTCTTTCTAAAACATAAATCCAATTATGTTACATCCTGTTGGAACAAGCCAATAGTTTTCAATTATCCTTGAAATAAAATCCAAATTAGGGGGTTCCTGGGTGGCTCATTCAGTTAAGTATCCGACTTAGGCTCAGGTCATGATCTCGCGGTTCATGGATTCGAACCCCACGTCAGGTTCTGTGCTAACAGCTCAGAGCCTGGAGCCTGCTTCGGATTCTGTGTCTCCCTCTCTCTCTGCCCCTCCTCTGCTCATGCCCTATTTCCCTCCCTCCCTCTCTCTCTCTCTCTCAAAAATAAATAAACATTAAAAAAAATTTTTAATCCAAATTAGTGCATGGGGTCTGATAAGACCCCACCCACTGGTACCTCTGATTTTATTTCCTACCTCTCTCTCCCATGCTATCACATTCCAGCCACAGTATTCCTGCTGGCTGCCACCCTGGGGTGGGGTGGGGGTTTACTTATGATGCCCTCTTGCTGGAATTTTCTTCGATAAAATCTTCTACACAGCTCATCATCCCAGCCTCTAATTCGATGTTACTTCCTCCCCCATCACTTTCTAGCTCACTACCCCATTTTATTTTCTTCAGAGCACTTACCATTGCATTATTAGTCTATTTGTTCATTCCACAAAGCAGCAACTTTGTCACTTTCTCTTTTTTGCAATCGACTAAACTAAGAAAACAACCCTTTCCTAAACTTTCTTCATCCAGATCACTCCATCATATTTCAAGAGTCATTCCCATCCCACCGCCCCATGCCCAAATACCCTCCAACATATAACTTTAATAAAATGTCTCCAGCACTCAGTTAGTATTATAATTGCACACATGTATTTTCTATTTGTTGTAAGCAAATGCTCATGAGGGAGCTTCAGCAGCAGAGATTTTGTAAAAAGTTATCTTGAGTTTCTAGAGGAATGGAAGGGATGACTACTGATCATTAACTTACAAAGCTCTCAAAGATTCTTCTTCCCTACAGTGGGCATCACGTGCCTTCCAATGGCCTTGTTTCAGTGCCCACATAGCCAGACAAGAGAACCCCAAAGCCATATTCCAATAACAGTAGCTACTCCTATTATCTTCAGAGCCCCTCATACTAACACCCACAAAAAGGTCAATGCCAATATGCCTGGAACTTGTCTAAATAAAACCTCTGTGGGATAAGGTTGACTTGGACAACTGCAGCATCTCTGGGATTCTTGCATACACTTGTGATTGAAGACATGAGCTCAGAAGCCAGATAGCCTGAGTTTGAATTTCTGCTTTGCCACCAACTAGCTATGTGACCTTGGGAAATTAGTTATGCTCACAAACACCAAGTATTCTGCAATAAGGGAAACTGAGTCCTACAGAAAGGACTTTTTGAATAGTTGGGGTTTTTTTTTTTGTTTGTTTACTTTTCTCTGAAAAATGGGGATAACAACAGCACTTATCCTTAGGGTTACAATGTGGACTGAATGAGTCCATATAGGACCATATATAGGTGTTTTAACTTATAAAAAAACACCAGCTATTATTATTATGAATCCTCAGCAAAATCTTTTGCTTTTAAATTTTGCTTATGAATTTAAATGTACATAAATAATCCTCTAAGTCCTTGGAAACAAAATGTATCTAAGAGAAGATCTCTTAAGACAAATGAACACAAAAGAAGAAGACACTCTATTTACTGATTTTTCTATCTAGACAGGCATCTCAGAGCTCCCGAAGCTGTGGTCTTTGAAGACTGGAGCTTCCCACGGAATGACAGGGCTATCTGAGCAGCCAGCAAAGGAAAGAAACCATTGCTAATTCTCAGACTCTTACAACAACCACTCCATGTTTGACTGAAGTCAGTGAAATATATGACATAAAAAAAATATTGTAAAGCTTTTGTGTAAAATTGTTTCTGTACATTTCTATAATATTCTATTTCCCTTACTGAAGAAAACTTAGTGGCCATCAACTGATTATCTGATTAACATACTATTGTTCACAAAGTACTTAGGAAGCAGAAAGAACTATGCAAGACATGAAACTTGAACTCTAACAACTGACAAAGGCACCTTGTAGGACTTTCAAAAAGAATATCAAGCCAGGATTGGAAGGACTTTTAACTCTGAAATACATACCCTTTACAGCCAAACAAAATTGAGGCAATCTTACCTGTAAATAGCTTTCTAAATCACAAAGTATTCTTATCTAATGTTTGTGGACTGCATTATAAGCACCAAAAATAGCTCAGGTCAGACCAGAGCTCTTAAAATTTCCAAAACATAGTTTAATTTCATCCATGACCTCCCAAATTTAGCAGTATCACTTGATAGCACTCTAATGGGTCCACAAGATTGATAGGACTTTTTGCACTTTTAAAGCTACCAGATTAAAATGAGTAGTAAGTCACAGGGCCAAAATGATTAACATCTAACATGAGCCAGAGAACATAATTATCATAATTCAGGCTTTTACATAGATCAAATTTTCAAACAACAAAATTCATATAAACAATTACCTGGGGCTTGCTTGAAAACTATTGATTTGGACATTTTCAAAAGCCTGCCATTTGAAACAGATGTCACAGCCAACAATTCCAAAATTCTTTATTAACTCTGCATCAGTGCTATTAATTTCATTCTTAAGATGCTCTATATCCCTGGGTTTTTTCAATACATTATTTAATGAAAATTGTCCCTATATCAGTATCTCATCATTATTACAAAGAAGGAAATTTCCAACTACTGACCCCTAACTCCATTTCTTCGGGTTAGCAAACATGTGACTATACCAGAGCAATAAAAGAAATTTGAGGGGAATATTATAAATTAAGAATCTATGAAGAAAAAACAATGCTTCTTCAAACACCCCAAGCTATGTCTTACTGAAAGAGAATCACTCATGTCTTGGAACTGTACATCACAATAATATCAATTAATTGGAAATTGGAAACACTTTAATAAAATAATTGTGATTCTCTGTGACTTACCTCATCATCTTTGTACCAGGACAAGCTTTCAGCAGTAAGGACGAACCAGTATCCCTTAGAGCCTCCTTTCATGATGCCAATGTTGCTGATGGTTAACCATCCCTTACGAATCACCTACAAGACAGCACAGATTGGCAGAGATGTTGAATTTAATGTGAACCAATGGAGAGCATAGGTCTTGTACTAAGTGGAGTTAAAAACAAGATATAAATTGCACTAAGAACAACATTGTTTCCCCAAAGCTCACCCTCTATTGAGCTATTTAAGACAATTTATCTTCCCAAACTACAGATAACCAGAGGGAAATCTCTCCCATCAAATGGACAAAACTGAAATTGCAGACTTATATGGATGGTGGAAGCAAAGCAACTGAAACAGAAAAGAATTGAATGAGGCAGACTAATAGGCTTGTGCTCAGCCTATTTATGGCATTGCTGCTATAATTAAAACATATTTAGTTGATTGGGTGAACAATAATAAACTCTCCAGGCCCACTGCCTCTCTCCCCCCTCCCAGTCCATTGGTCCATTTGTTTGTCTGGTTTGCATCTCATTAGGATTTTCACCAGAGACTGGCCACCAAATGGTAAAAGGAAGAAACTCAAGTCAACCAATTAGTTCCTTGTTAACAGTTCACCACTCTAAATAAAACTGAATGAGGTTCAAGAAAGCTGAAACAATAAGCAAAAACTAAAAGTTTGGAGCTTCTTAATGGTCTAGATTTATCCATCTACTTCTGGTTGTTATTTGTCATGCTAAAAAGCATGTAGCATCCTCATAAAAATCTATAAACAGCTTTTAAATTTTAAAACATATTAATAACTCAGATTATAGCTCTGATAGAAATTATTTATAAATGGCTTTTAAGTGAAAATCTAACTTTTTCTCAGAGTTGCAAAGTTAAATTCTGCTTTTTCACAGGGCACAGATAACCATCTCCCCTCTGCCAGATAGTTTTTGTTGTCATAGAACCAAAAATGAAATACTGTATGGAGTTACATGACACTGTTCTAAATATCAATAATCATCCTATACCTAAATTAATCAATATCCTAGAGACACTGAAATAGCAAAAAATTTACTTATTTAATGACTACTGAGTGTCAGTTCCTAAATGAAGATGAATTACCTGAATAGATTTTTTAAAATTATTGATAATAAGTTTTCTTGCTAAAGAAGAAAAGCCAATCCTAGGGAAAATTGTGAAATAAGCCAAAGTTGTTATTCTTGATCTTCAAGACTCTCTCCACACCCTCAGTCCTTGCCACCCTTGATTCCCTGCTTCAGCTTTCCCAGGTGTCCATTCTCCTTTCTAATGCTCTGTAACTTCTGTAAACCTCTACACAGAACCTCACTCCATCTCTGACTAAGGCAGTTCTCTCAATTGTTCAAAATTACTCCTGCCTCTTACTCTCTACTTCAGAAAGAAGGAAACAATACTTCTCAAAGTATGGTTTCTACCGACTATATTATAACCATCGGGATGCTTTTCTAAAACACAGATTCTTGGGCCATCCCCAGTCCAAATGAATCAGAATATGTACATATGAAACCCCAGAAGTCTACACTTAAACATGTGTCCAGGGTGATTATTATTCATAGTGAAGTTTGATGGCCACTGCTTGTACACATACAGTCAAAACTTCACTCTCCTACAGCAAGTAATCTCATCTAATTTCTAGTAAGAAGCAAGTGGTCAAATTATTTCACACTAACAGTGTTATCGACCCTATGAGGTTCTTAACAAATAGCATACTAATCGCAGGACTAAAATGAAAGTATGTTTTCGTGCATCTTTGGATAGAATGGAAGTCTTTCAGTTACTCCATAAATTGCAATGAGCAAATCGCTATTTCACTCCTGGTAGGACAGGCTGGAACCAACAAGGAAAGGCATGAAAGTAGTTCAGTGAACATTTCTAAAGAACCTATCATATGTCAAGATGAAAAAATATGATGATGCCACAATCCTTGCCTCACGAATCTTACAGCTTAGTAGAGAAGGCAGATCCATAAAGATTTAATTTCAATCTAATAGTATAATAAGAAATGTATGTCAAGCAAGGGAAGGGGCACTTGACACAATTTAGGAAGTTGTCATAGGCTTTCTTTGAAGAAATGGTATCTCAGAAGAGCCTGGAAGAGAAACAGAATGCCAGGTCAGGGAGTACAGTAAAACCTTGGATTGCAAGTAACTTGTCCAGCAAGTATTCTGCAAGATGAGCAAACATTTCTAATAAATTTTAACTTGATAAAGAGCAGTGTCTTGCAATACAAGTAGTACGTGATGCTGAATGTCACATGATCATAACTGAGCCAACGCTGCTTCTCTCTCTCTCTTGTTGTGGAATTGTGGGTGATCGTCTCCCATGCTCAGATGCTCGGTCTCAGGCCATGGTGTTTGGCAGAAATCAGTGATTTTTCAGAACATTAGAAGGTGCCCACAATTGGCACTAGTGTATTTTTTGTCACTTCAAAGGACCTATAGAAGGTCCTTTGCTTTTCCATACAAGAGTAAGCTTAGGGGTACTTTGCTTCATTCTAGGTCAGGTTGCCTGCAGACATAGACCCTTTCCTCTGCTGCCTTATTGCCAGTTACATTAAATACAATATATGACAAGAGTTTATTAATACTGTACTGTAGTCAACATCCATGCAAACGTATGCAATGGCCTCCATGCAGGAAAAGGTGGAAAAGAAAGGCGGTAAGAAGATGATTACAGTGGAAGTTAAGTAAATCATTGAGCAGTACAAATGAGGTGTGTGAGTGGCTAAAATTGCAAGATTTTATAAGAAGTCTACATCTGCATCTCGTCTGCAGAGGAAGAGGAGAAAAAGATGGAGGAATCCCTCACTTCAAATGAGATTAGGGAGATGTGTAAAATGTGGGGAACGGTGCAAAATTTTGTAGAAAAGCACCACCCAAATAAAGTTGGAGCAGTGCGAGCGATGAACCCGTTTAATGACAATGCAATGTCACATTTCCGTGAAATCCTCTAAAGGAGGCAAGAGCAAGTGTCATTGGATAGGCTCCTTGTTAAAGCTGCACGAAAAGAAAAAGACTCCATTGAACCAACAGATAGCACTGATCTGTTAGTGATAGTGAAAGTTGTCCTACACAATAACCCTCCTCTCTCTTGTCTCCCTCACACCAGCCATGAAGGTTTTCAAAGGTAAGCACAGGTTAACTTGTTTATTTTTCTTTACATTTTGTATTTTCTTTATTATTTTGTATTATATTATGGTATTGTAATAATTTTTATGTAAATACTTTTGGGTTGTGAAACGAATTACCTGGATTTCCATTATTTCTTATGGGGAAATTCGCTTTGATACATAAGCGCTTTGGATTACAAGCATGTTTCCAGAATGAATTATACTCACAAACCAAGGTTTTACTGGATTTGTTTATCTGTATGAAGAACAAACAGGAACAAAATATGAAAGAGCCACTTAATACAGAAAATGTGTGGTGGGGATGAAGAAGTTGAGGTCGGGGAGGCAGGTAGGGTAAAGTCAGAGTGGATCCAGTTCCATGAGACTCTAAATTTTACTGATCTCACTCCTCCTGGCAGTACTAAAATAAATTTCAAGTACATATATAAATTTATTTTTAAATTATATGTAACCATTGTATTAATAAATTATGTACATCATATAGAAATATACAGAGAAATTTGAAAGTCTGCATGAAGATAAAATCAACCATACTAAAAGTTTTTTGTTTTGTGGGGAAAATGTACTTTATGTCTTACCTTTCCATTTTATTATTACTTCTCAAAAATACAGAGCAAGGGTGCTGGCATCAATATGTATATTAAATATTAATAGGTTCGAATTGCTTTCTTATTTTCTAGATAAAAGTACATATAAGGAGTTATTCTACTATATCCTCCTTCATTCTAGTGGATGTGCACTCTCTCCAAGACAGAGAAACTAGATTATGTAAGCTATTGCAATAACTCAAATGAGAAATGACCAAGGTGTGAACTAAAGCCATGATGTAGTAAGGATGAAAATAAATAAACTTACTGGCGAAATACCCATGAAATAAAATCAACAGGAATTATAAGTAGATGAGAGAGAGATTAGTGAATGTAAAGACTCTAGAACTGTACTTTACAGTAGCCACACATGGTCATTGGGCCCTAGTGACTAGTTTCAATTCAGGTGTTCAAGAAGTGTAAAATGCAACCTAGATTTTGAGAACTTAGTATCAAAAACAAAAACAAAAACCTCGTAACTGTTTTAAGATTTATCATATATTGAAATAATATTATGTTGAATACATTAGGTTAAATGAAATTGGTTTTTAGTATTCATTCCACTGTTTCAGTTTATTTAAAAAAGTTTTTTCAATGTTTATCATTTTTTGAGAGATAGACACACGGCGTGAGTTGGGGAGGGGCAGAGAGAGAAGGAGACACAGAATCTGAGGCAGGCTCCAGGCTCTGAGCTGTCAGCACAGAGACTGGCACGGGCTTCCAACTCATGAACCATGAGATCATGACCTGAGCTGAAGTTAGACACTTAACTGACTTAGCCACCCAGGCACCCCTCATTTTATTTTTTAATGTGGCTGTCAGAAAAGTTTAAATTACATATATGGTTTACATTATATTTTTATTGGATGTTGTGCTGTTCTAAAATGATTTTGAAACTCTTGGGGCTACCAACCTATAAGGAACAGAGGAGAAGAACCAAGTGTTGGAAAGTAGAGGAGTTGAGGATAAATTCTGCCAAGGTCATGTTGAATTTGACGTACCTCTAGAAAACACACATAGAAGGGACCCGACCTCTGAAGCAAAATGGCAATGTTAGGACTAGAAATGAAGACTTGCAAGTCCTACATCTGGATATAAATACAGATATATAGATATAGACATAGATAGATGATATAGATATAGATATAGGCAGATATAGATAGATATAGATATGTCAGTTAAAACTTTGAGTGAAATAGCAGTGGCTCACAGTGGAATCCTGGAGAAATACCAACAATTAAGAAGAGGTCAGAAAAGAGCCTGAAAAGGAATGTCAGAGAAATAATAGCAATAAGGTCATGGAGGCCAAAGGCAAGGAGAACTTCAAGGACAGTGTAGTTGGAAGTGTCAAATTCAACACAGACAGGGATGTGTAAAGTGCAATGCAGACATCATAGTGTCTTCAGCCATGCCGGTTGCAGTGCTGTGACAGGATAAATCAGAGTTCATTGGATTGAAAGGTGAATGGGAAGTAAAAAATGGAGACAATAATTGAAAAGAGCTCTGTCCAGAGGAGGATGAAAGACAGTTAAAATCAGACACAGGAGCAAAGGAGGTGGTGGCATTGTTGCTGCTGCTGCTGCTATTTTATTGTTGTTTTGGATTCTTTTTTTTTTTTTTTTTTAAGGATAGTCAAGTACTGAGCATATTTATTGGTTGAAGAGAAATAACAGTACAGAATAAGAGATTGGTGATATAAAAAAAAATAATATAAAGATAAAGAAGAGGAATGAAGCATAAAGAGTACAGAAAGGGACTGTCCTTGAACAGAAATGGGACTACCTCATCTTGTGAACCTGGAGAGGTTGGGAGAGTAAGGGCAGATGTGTGTCCTTTGTAAGGAAAAGAGTAGAAAGTTTGGGAAGGTTATATTTGATCTTCCCATTTCTCTTGATAAGAGCAGAGACTAAATTATCTGCAGGAGAGTGAGGGTGAGAAGTTGGAAAGAAGGCTTAATGAGAGCATGAAACAATTCCTCAGTAATTGAAAGAGAGTGAACATAACAAGAGTTAGTAAAATATGGCTGACAAAACACAGCACTACAGAACTCATAAAAGATAACATAGGAGAAAAAATCTAGATGATTTTGGGTATAGTGATGCCTTTCTAGATACAGCACCAAAGACATAACCCATGAAGTAAATAACTGATAAGCTGGAATCATTAAAATTAAAAAACATCTGCTCTGCAAAAGACAATTTCAAGAAAATTAGAAGGCAAGTCACAGATTGGGAGAAAATATTTGCAAAAAACCTATGTGATAAAGGACAGTTATCTAAAATATACAAAACTCAAATATTAAAAGTCAATAATAAGAAAACACATAACCTGATTAAAAAATGGGCCAAAGACTTTAACAGATGCCTCATACAAATGGCAAATAAGCATACAGAAAGATCCTCCATATCGTATGCCATCAGGGAAATGCAAATTCAAACAATGAGATACCACTACACACCTAATAAAAATGCCCCAAATCCAGAAAACTAACAACCACAAATGCAGGATGTGGAACACCAGGAATTCCCATACCTTTGCTGGCAGGAATGCAAAATGGTACAGCCACTTTGGAAGACAGTTTGGCAGTCTCTTATGAAACTAAATATATTCTTACCATGTGATCCAGAAATCGTGATCCTTAGTATTCACCAAAAGGAGTTAAAAACTTATGGACACACATGCATGTTTATAGCAGCTTTGTTCGTAATTGCCAAAATTTGGAAGTAATTGAGATGTCCTTCAGTAGATGAGTGGATAAACACACCATGGTACATCTAGATCGTGGAATTTTATTCAGCACTAAAAAGAATGAGCTATCATGCCATGAAAAGACATAAAGGAAATCGAGATGCGTTTTACTAGGTAAAATAAGCCAATCTAAAAAAGCTATAGACACTGGCAGGAATTTTCCCAAGGGATACAGGAGTGCTGGTGCATGGGGGCACTTGTATCTCAATGTTTATAGCAGCACTTTCAACAACAGCCAAATTATGGAAAGAGCCTAAATGTCCATCAACTGATGAATGGATAAAGAAATTGTGGTTTATATACACAATGGAGTACTATGTGGCAATGAGAAAGAATGAGATCTGGCCCTTTGTAGCAACGTGGATGGAAGTGGAGAGTGTTATGCTAAGTGAAATAAGTCATCCAGAGAAAGACAGATACCGTATGTTTTTACTCTTATGTGGATCCTGAGAAACTTAACAGAAGACCATGGCAGGGTAAGGGGGAAGGAAAAAAAAAGTTAGAGAGGGGGGAGCCAAACCATAAGAGACTCTTAAAGACTGAGAATAAACTGAGGGTTGATGGGGGGTGGGAGGGAGGGGAAAGTGGGTGATGGGCACTGAGGAGGGCACCTGTTGGGATGAGCACTGGGTGTTGAGTGGAAACCAATTTGACAACAAATTTCATATTAAAAAAAAACATGTTAAAAAAATAAAATAATAAATTAAAAGGCTATAGAGTATATGATTTCAACAATGGGATATTCTAGAAAAGGCAAAACTATGGAGACAATAAAAAAAAATCAGCTATTGTCAGGGATGAGGGTAAGGGTGGGGGAAGTGATGAATAGGCAGAGCACAGAGGATTTTTAGGGTTAAAACGAATTTGTGTGCTATTATAATGAAGGATATATATATCATTATACCTTTTTCCAAACCCATACAATGTACAACTCTGAGAGTGAACCCTAAGGTAACTATGTATGTTGCGTGAGGATGTACATTCATCCCTGGTTAAAAAAAAAAAATCTGATGAGTTATATGGTAATAGGGGAGGCTACGGATACGTGGAGGCAGAGGGTGTATGAAGAATCTCTGTACCTTGACTCCATTTTGTTGTAAACCTAAAAGTTCTCTAAAAACACAAATTCTTGGGGCGCCTGGGTGGCTCAGCCAATTAGGCATCCGACTCTTGATTTTGGCTCAAGCTGTGGTCTCATGGTTTGTGAGTTTGGGCCCCACATCAGGCTCTGCACTGACAGTGCAGAGCCTACTTGGGATCCTCGCTCTCTCCCCTCTCTCTCTCTCTCTCTCTCTGCACCCGTATCCCACTCACTCTCACTCTCAGAATAAATAAACTTAAAAAAAATTAAAATAAAAAAAAAATAAATAAACATTAAAAATTTTTTAAATAAAAATAAAAAAATAAATTCTTTAAAACAAATGGTGGAAAGCTGAGAATGAAGGCCATAGATTGCAGGGATACAATGTGCATAGTTGTATTATCGTCGCCAGCAGTGCTCTACACACTAGAAGTAGAAAAAGAGAAGATAAATGGAAATTGATCTAGTGTTCTGAATTTCTAGGTCCACGTGATCTAAGTACATGGGTGTAAAGATGTTGAAGATTTGGGGCAAAGGACTACTTCAGGTGATCATCCATTCAATCCAGGCCAGGCAGAGAAATGAGACCAGGAGAGGCCTAATAGAAAGGTAGAAAATGGAAAGATGAAGAGACTGGAGGTGCTAAGGAGGTTTAAAAAAATGTGCACACCATGTAAGCGAAGACAAGAATGGAGTTTTGGGGATTTAAGATGATGTGAAGTAATAACTGGCCTGATCCTACTGGCACCATTGGACTAATCTCTCAAGGATGCACCGCTATTTCTAGAAGTGCTGAATGTTATAGCTAAATAGGATACTTAGAAAACATGATTTGGTCCAGTGGATATATTCAATTGTGCTATATGGATATTATGAGTTACTAATCACAGTTAAAATGAAATTTGCAAAGAATTGACAAAAATAATTAGATATTACATTCTATGAAATGACAGTCATTGCATTGCAATAGGCTTTCTCATTTGGAGAAAAAAAAAAGAGAGAATGACAGCTAGCATGTTGTGAATGCACATGGCCCACATCCTTTCACAGGCACCCATGGAAGTGTGTCAGTACCGAATGCTGTCAGCAAGTTAAGTTGCTGTCATAAAATATTTAAGAAGCTCTGGCCCAATTCCAGCCCTTTCTGGAAAAGGAAGCATATTTTCCACAAATGGGCTTTTTGTCTTCCCAATGACAGTTCAAAATAAGAATCAAGGAAAGGCAATTCCTAAAGTACTCTTTCACAAAAGAATTGAGGGGTGAGAGAAATCATGAAATCAAGGTAAAGCAGCAGAAAAAGATAGGAAAAGGCAAGCATTCAGGAAAAATGGTCAGAATATAAGAGGTAAGAATGTGAGGGGAAATTAAAAGAACAAGACAAAGGAAAATATGGGAGAAAAAGAAGACAAAGACTAAATAAAATAATAACATTTAAACCGAATGACAAGACAAATGGGGTTGATTGTAGATTATTTTCATAGAGAAAGATACGTTAATTTTGCATTCAAATTTAAAATTACAAAAAAAAAAATCTACCAACATTCAGTAGAGTAACCATTTTCAGCCTCTTGGTGTTTGAACATCAAATTCTGTTTTGAGCGTCCAAGTAAACAAGAGCAAGAAGGCTCATAATTACATGACTAGAAGGGACCTTCAGAGCTGAAAGGGCGTGTTCATATTTGTAAGGCTTGAATTCAACCATTTAAAAAAATTGTTGCCGTAAAATATCACCCAAGCTCCTTTTGCCAAACACAGAAACTGTGAAAGCAACTGCAAGACCAGCAATGGGGAGAGAAGAACAGCCCAGGCCCTCTCTTAGCGGCAAGCCTACTCTAGAGAGTTCCTACTCTAGCCAGTCCCCTCCATGCTATAAGAACTCAGGCTTTGTCAGGGATGGCAAAACTTGTATGTCAGGAATGAGTTCGGACCTCAGCATCTGACCAGCACCCTGGATCATAAAATTAATACACAGACAAGGAATAAAATTATGGGGAGAAAAAAAAGTACATGTGGAAAACTTCTAATGTGGCCAAGGCTTTGGGCCTTGAACTTTTGTGAGCAGGGCATTTTAACCTTGGCCTTGGCTTATGGTAAACCATACAAGTTTTTCTCAGCTCTGCAGCTGGCTTTTAACTGTTGCAGCCTAAGAAAAGTTTGCATATCATCAACTGCTCCATATTTTGATGTTGGCAGATTATAAAAGCTTATATATAGGCTTTACCCACAGAGGAGTAGCTGCTTCTGTAAGGGTAGTGTATATACACCGCAGGGCCTATCTGGGTAAATGCTGCACAAACGCATGGGCCCAGCAAAGGCACAGGCCAGGCCAGTTGCTCAGCTGGCTGGAAGAGACATGCCTTTGCAAGCACAGGCATCTTCAGGATATAGTCTTCTTGAATTTGGCTGGCAGATTTTCTAAGCAGGTGTGCTTGAGGCAAGGATTCAATATTAGGGAAAAGAGTCTTTCTGCATATAGGCCTTAATAGGCCTGAAGAGGGAGAATTCAATTTACTACTTCTAAACTGTAAGGCAGCTGAGGCCCATGTGTATCACAGAGCCCTCTTGAGGTTCTAGCTTTAATTTACCAGGTTCAGGCCCCAGGTGGGAGGTAGGAAGTGTTCAATGAGCTTCCCTCAATGCCATTCTTTATCTGAGGTCAGGGCAAACTGTAGAGAACTAACCTTGACTCGTGTGGCTTATTTACAGACTCAAGGGTCACCCTTCATGGCAGCACAAGTTCACAAGCCTGCTCTGGATTAATTATACAGGGAGGAGAAAGTCTCCTTACAAGGCCGGGGCTTTGAGATCAAGAAATGATGTAACAAGAGGCAGGAAGGGAAACACAAAGGCATAGGAAAAATTCTGAGGTTTTGAATACACTGCACAGTAGAGGGAGGGAACTCAACTAAGACCTGGGGACTAGGGTTGCCACCACTGCAGAGTCCTGAACACTGCAACAGACAGCAATGTTTCAGTGCCCTTTTCTCAGACTACATGCACAGATGGCTTTGCCCTTGGTGGCTAAGTGCACAGTGGCAAGAATAACTTCTTAGGGAGAGAATCTACCCCCAGTAAATTTATAGGTTCACAAACAACTAGAAAAAAAACTGTTTGACAGCCTGGTAGGGCTGAAACCAGAAAGGTTTCCTCTGTCTACCCTCTCTCTTCCCGATACCCCTAAATGTCTGTTGTAGTCAATGGCCACAGCTACAAAAGGGTACAGGAAGTAGTAATCAAAACAGTATGGTACTGAAACAAAAATAGACACACAGATCAGTGGAATAGAAGAGAGCCCAGAAATAAACCAATACTTTTATGGTCAATTAATCTACGACAAAGAAGGAAGAATACCAATTGGAAAAAGACAGTCTCTTCAAAAAACGGTGTTGGGAAAACTAGACAGCAACATACAAAAGAATGAAACTGGACCACTTTCTTAAACCATATGCAAAAATAAACTCAAAGACCGGGGTGCCTGGGTGGCTCAGTCAGTTAAGCCTCCAACTTAGGCCCAGGTCATGACCTCGGGGTTCATAAATTCAAGCCCTGCATCAGGCTCTGCGCTGACAGCTCAGGGCCTGGAGCCTGCTTCAGATTCTGTGTCTCCCTTTCTCTCTGCCTTTCCCCTGTTTTCTCTCTTTCTCTCTCTCTCTCTCTCTCTCTCTCTCTCTCTCTCTCTCAAAAATAAATAAATATTTAAAAAATGAATTAAAGACCAAAATGTAAGACCTGAAACCATAAAAATCCCAGAAGATAGCACAGGTAGTAATTTCTCTAACATTAGCCATAGCAACATTTTTCTAGGTATGTCTCCTAAG
This sequence comes from Panthera uncia, assembly GCF_023721935.1. Taxonomy (NCBI): domain Eukaryota; kingdom Metazoa; phylum Chordata; class Mammalia; order Carnivora; family Felidae; genus Panthera; species Panthera uncia. The sequence goes on along the minus strand of NC_064813.1, from coordinate 14,035,308 downwards.
CCAAGGGAAACAAAAGCAAAAATAAACTATTGGGACTACGCCATAATCAAAAAGCTTCTGCACAGCAAAAGAAACAATCAACAAAACAAGACAACCTACTGAATGGGAGAAGATATTTGCAAATGGTATATCTGATAAGAGGTTAGTATTCAAAATTATATATTTTGAACTTACACCACAATACCAAAAACCACAAACAATCCCATTAAAAATGGGCAGAAGACATGAACCTTCAAATGGCCAACAGACACGTGCAAAGATGCTCAATATCACTCATCACCAGGGAAATGCAAATCAGAACCAAAATGAGCTAACACTTCACACCTGTCAGAATGGCTCAAATCAAATATTAAAGAAACAAGTGTTGGTGATAATGTGGAGAAAAAGGAAATCTCATGCACTGTTGGTAGGAATGCAAACTCATGCAACCACTGTGACAGTATGGAGGTTCCGCAAAAAATTTAAAGTAGAATTACTGTATGGTCAAATAATTGCACTACTGGGTGCAAAACTAACAAAAACACAAATTAAAACAAAAACACTAATTCAAAAAGATATACACTCTGTATGTTTATAGCATCATTATTTATAATAGCCAAAATATGGAAGCAATTCAAGTGTCCACTCATAGATGAATGGATAAAGAAGATGTGGTGTATATATATACGTATATATATATATATATATATACGTATATATATGTATATAAATATACGTATATATATGTGTATATATGTATATAAATATACGTATATATATGTGTGTATATATGTATATAAATATACGTATATATATGTGTGTATATAT
>NC_064813.1:13826531-14034401 GCF_023721935.1 Panthera uncia | reverse complement strand
TGTATATATATATATATATATATACACCACATCTTCTTTATCCATTCATCTATACACACACACACACACACACACACACACACACACACACAAAGAAATATTGCCCAGTCATAAAAAAGAATGAAATCTTGTTATTTGCAACAAGATGGATGAATCTAGAAGGATAAATGCTAAGTGAAATAAGTCAGTCAGAGAAAGACAAATATCACATGATTTCACTCATCTGTGGTATTTGAGAAACAAAAGAACAAATAAAAAAAATAGAGAGAGGAGAAAACAACAAGACTCAACTATAGAGAACAAACTGGTGGTTACCAGAGCAGACAGGGAGGATGGGTGGAATAGGTGATGGGGATTGAGAGTATAATTATCATGAATCACTATCACTGAATAATATGTAGAGTTGTTGAATCACTATATTGTACATCTCAAACTGATATAACACTATATGTTAATGATACTAAAATAAAAAATATGAAGTACTTAGCAGCTTCAAACCAAAAAGAAAAGAAAGGGTAGAGGAACATAAATATAGCCTGGGATAACTGCTTTAGACCAAGGAATCTATTTGTCTTAATAAATCTGGTTGATTTGGAGCTAGTGCTGTGATTATCTTTCATGGCCCACCTTTGCTCTATCTCTGAAGTAAGGGCCACAAGAGATGATTTCAGCTTCAGAAGCCCAGTAAGAACAACCCATTTTTGTGGAGGCTGGCTCAGAATGTAGCTTCTGGAGGAACCCCAACTCCACTGGGGCAAGACCCTCCTAGTGTGAAGCCCAGAGAGTATGCACTGGGGATGTACTTGAACTTGATGTTCCACAAGTCCCTTAGACTTTACAAACTCTTGCAGTGATGTAATCTGTGGACTTTAATTTCTGACAACTTCATAGCAGGAGCGAGTTCATATTTGCATTAAGGACATGTCTATTTTGTTGATGTTTTATTACTGAGTGTTAATACATTATAATACATTAAGATGCTATATGATCACGGCAGAATCTCTATAGGCTACAATATGACTGGATGTAATTTGAAACAGAAAACAAGATGAGGAAGAAACATTTAAGTACACACTGGTCCAGGATTGAATTTTACTGATGTACTGTTTTGACCCATTTCAGAGCCTTCTATCCACTAGAGGTGCTTGGAGGACGCCAAAGGAGTCATGGTTAGTGTGGGAGGACTGGCTTTAAGAAGCAGGAGCAGGACTAGTAGACTGTTGATCTCCTCCCACAAAGGGGGCTAGCCACACTCCTGGTTAACCACTGACCTACCCCTTTAACCCAATGGAACAGAAGATGAAGAAAGCTAAAGAATACTGCAGAGTAGGGGGTAGGGTGGCCCTCCTGTTGTCTACTCACTCATCTCCATCCCCCCCCTCCCACACACACAGGAGTAAAGTGACTTCTCAGATTGCTTAATCTAGAAGGACAAATAGGGAAGTGTAGTCAGGACTGTTCTCTCTCCCACTCTCTCCCCTATTCATCTTGGGAGCTAACCTGCCCACAGACAACACACACCTAAGAGAGAAAAAGAAGGGGCTTATGCTTGTAGTTTTAAGAGGAAGTTTAAGTCAGGAACCATGTTCAAAGGTCTTTCTCACCTAAGACACTCCATAAGTCAGTCAAGTGGTATTTACTGAATACCTTTGATGGCCCAGGCACTGTGCTAGGTGCCCTGCCCCCATGATCACAAATGAGGACCACGGTGACTATGCCAGATGTGTCTTACCATGGGCTGACAATGTAACAAACTGATTTTCACATCCGGTGAACTAATCTCATGACTGGGATAAAGAAGCTGTGAAACAAGCAAATAAGGTGGAGCATACTGAAAGAATAATCAAACTGAGACATGAAATTATCAAATATTTTACGATAAATTGTTTAGTGACATTTGTATGTTTGGATGTTCCTTTCATGGTTTTAACTTTCTAGGAAATCAGAACAGCATTTCACAAGTATCTAAAATAGGCAAAATTAGGAATACAATTTGACTCCATTTCTTGGAACTCCAGGATAATAACAATAATAACATTTACTAAACACAGCCAGGCACTGTGCTAAAAGTATCACGCTTATTATTTCTTTTAATCCACAAAATAATCCTTTGAGGAAGGTAGTATTTTCCTTATATGACCGATGAGGAAACTGCACTCAGGCTCCTGTTTTACTGCCAAGCCCCTCCTTGTAGCCAACAGGCCTTCCTCATAGGAGCTTAGGCACTATTGTCTATTTTGCTCCACTTGATTCAGCCTCTTAATGTTTGCATAAAAGAAAGTCTCTCTGGTGGTCTGATCTCAGAGCCCCAGCCTTTAACCCACAACGTATACAGGGATGTTGACTGGCAGTTGTTTCTAACAGCAGGCAAACGGAAACAACCTATTTGCCTAAATTGAAACTGGCTACTAGAGTATGATCTAAACATCTGATGTTAAACTGAGGGAACTGGGCAAAATGGGTGGAGGGGAATGGGAGATATATGCTTCCAGTTATGGAATGGATAAGTCCTGGGGATAAAAGTTGCAGCATTGGGAGTATAGTCAATGATACTGTAATAACAATGTAATAGGACAGATGGTAGCATAATGTATAAACTTGTCAAATCACTAAGTTGTACACCTAAAAGCAATGTAATATTGTGTGATGACTATACTAAAAAAAAAAAATAGGAATAGGGTCAAGGTCAAAGGTTCAGTCCCTATTTCAACCAATGGCTTCATCATTCTGTTCTGTGGTTGCAGAATGTACCCAACCCTGGTTAGTCACATTACAAAATAATAATAATAATAGTAATATATATATACATATATATACATATAGTATATGTATATGTAGTACACACATATATATGTACTGTATATATAGTATATAGTATTATACTATATATACTATATAGTAATATATAGTAATTATAGTAATAGCAATAATTTTTGCACTTACTCTAGGTGTTAATTAAAACCAGATAAGATGATATTTGAAGTTTTTCTATCCTCCATTGTTTTAGGAATTTAATAAATTCTCAAGATTTCTTATGGTTAAAAAAAAATAAGCTGAGCAAAAACACTGAATGCAAGACATGAGAAAATAGTTTCGTCAAAGAGTGCTCATATGAGACAGGACTCTGTATAGTCATACTGTTCAGGATTGTCTTCAGGCTCCAACACCTGCTGGCCAGGTAACATTGTGCGAATCTCTGCCTCAACTTCCTCACATGTAACATGGGATATTAATAACAACCGTAACACAGTTTTTGTGAGAATTATGAGTTAACAAATGTAAAGGACTTAGATCAGTACCTACTAATATTATTATATGTGTATTATTTCATTTATATTTGTTAATGTAAGGACAGAAAAAAGACTTATATATACCATATGTTAACTGTGATTGAAAATTAGTGGTAAGATATAAAGTTATATTTATTTCCTCCTTCAGTCTTCCTATATTCTCCATTTGTTCCTACAGTATTCATGCTATTAAAAATGCAAGTTGCAGGGGTGCCTGGGTGGCTCAATCAGTTAAGTGTCCAGTTCCCCATTTTGGCTCAAGTCATGATCTCACACTTTCGTGGGTTCGAGTCCCACATTGGGCTCTGCGCTGGCAGCACGAAGTGTGCTTGGGATTCTCTTTCTTCCTCTTTCTCTCTGCCCCTCCCCGCTTCCACTGTCTCTGTCTCTCTCAAAATAAATACACTTAAACAAATATAGTAAAGATGCAAGTTGCCATCACATGTTGCTTGCTTAAAAGAGGCAATTTCTTGAGATTCCCTTTAATGTTGGAAAACTGAGGCAGATGATAAACAAGTGCGTAGTGAAATAACTATAGCACAACTTAAAAAGAAGTAATTCTGGAATATTATATGGGAAATCACCATGATGAAGGAAGCTTGACTATTTTAAATAAGGAACTGATTTGATTAAGAACATATTAGTAGTGTACAATAAAACTGATTGAAAATAAGGAAATGTCATTTAATATCTGTATCAAATCCCTCTTTTATATGAAGATAAAGGTGTCAAAAAGATAATGACTTTCTGGTTTCTCTGTAAAATCCAACCTTTACCTAACAAAACTGGCATGAGTTTGAATTTTAACCACGTAAAAAAAAAAATCTTTTTTTAAGTTAAGCTGAACTCCAAGTTATTGTTTTATGAAATAAGCTCACAAAGATAACCTTGACGATCCCCCTTCCCATTTTGTTTCTGGACCCCCCAAACCTACAAGGACTACTTCTACGGTGCCTCCATTGGATGGCCTCCATGAATCTTCCATTCATCTCACCCCATTAAAGCACCTTAAACTTCTTCTCACTGAGTCTCACTTCCAGAACATTAGCCTTTGCTCACATAACGACTGCATTTTTCATGCTTTTGTGGCTCAGCATGCTACTGTACCTTCTTGATTCTCAAAATTACTCATGAAGAATTTCTTCTCTTCTCATCATATCCCTGAATTTTCTCAGTTTCCTGTTTATGCATTGTTTCTGCAACATGCACTACTATTTCTGAAGAGTTCACTAAGAATCAGCTGTTTATTCTCAGAGTTTACTCACCTAAACAGAGCTCTACAAGATCTAAGCCATTAACCATGATGAAAATCAGGGCACTACTTTTTTCACTTTTTTCCTGCGTATTTTTTCCATGTGCAGAGCCTCCTTTGAAGTTAATAGGAGCCCTCCATGTGGAAAAGATTCCAAATGATACAAAACAGAATGGGAACTAAGCTCGTCATCTATTTCTCCCATTCAAGGACAAAAATATACACACATAAAGGAAAAGATACCTCATAATTAGCAAGGTCTGAGTAGAATTAAGGATATTTTACTAAAAATAATTCAGAGAGCTTCTTTAAGAGAGAAAAGAAGAAATCACCTTAGTAAATATTGGGTCATTTAATAGAAAGTTACTGAGTAATTTATATGTGTCAGCACACTGAAAATATAAGGATAAGCCCACCCCCAATATAAAAATAAAAATAGGCACAGTCCCTGAACTTTATGGAGCTTATACACAAATGGGAGAATAGACACTAAGCGAAGACTCGTACGGGCACATGTACAATCACAGCTGTGGTTGGTGCTGCCAGGAATTGGTTCAGTACTTTAAGAGCCCTGACCTTCACGGGGTATGCGAGGAGATGAACTTGAAAATTTTAAAACTTACACTAAAATCTGAAGAGTTTGGGGTGGGAGCATGGGATCAGGTGGTCACAGCACAGAAAGCAAGAGCGGGCCCTTGCAAAACAAGCCTGGAAAGGAGGCAGACCATGCATGGTTGTGTGATTTATGTGAAGAGATTTGGTCTTTATTCTGAGAGGAACGGGAAGCCTTTGAAGTGTTTCAAGTAGGGCAGCAACATAAGATTTGCATCATGAAAATTTCCCTTCTAGCTCTGGTTTGGCGAAGAGATTAGAGCGAGGAGAAAGGAGGCAAGGAAAGTGGATAGAATCCTAAGTTCTAGACAATGGTAACTTTGATGACAGTGGCAGAAATGGGCATAAAGACAAGTGGGCAGATTTGAGGAATATATAGGAGGAAAAGGCAATGTGACAATGATAAACTGGAGATGGAAGATGAAAGAGAATAAGGTGTCAAGGGAGAGAATAAGGTGTCGAGGACGACACCCAAGGTTTAAACCAAGGTTTCTGAAACTGGACAGCCTGTGGAGGCAGGTTCACTGAGAGAGAGTAAAAGAGCCATCTTTATGGAGGAAATAAGTCATGGGTTCAGTGTGGGCATGTCAAAATGTGAACATGTAAAATAAACCATTTGCTATAGAGAAGTCTTGATCAGATACACAGAGTTGTAATTGTTGACTGTGGGTGTGATTGAAGCTATAGGTATGAAAAAATGACATAAAGTGTAAGTTTGAGTAAGAAAAGAAGAGGACCCTGGACTGAGGCTTGAGGAAAACCAACATGTAAAGTCTGGGAGGGGAAGATGAACCCACCAAGGAGACATGAGTGGCTAGAAGCTGGGAGAACAAAATAGGGGATACTGCACCCACAGAAATCAAATGAATGATTTAATATGACAAACGGATGGAAAAGGTCAAATGCCACTGTGAGAGAAAGTGAGATTCAAAGTTTTTAAAATACTCAGAAAATACCCCCCAAAATTGATTTGGGTAACGTGGAGGTTACTGAAGAGATAATACTCAAAATATTTAACAACCAGTATGGGATCATCCTGACCAATGTGAAAAGGTGTGGGGGTCACAGTGCTGGAGCACAACACTGGAGACCTCCTTCTGTACCTGATCTTTGCCTCTAATTTCTAAATAAAGAGGAAAGTTGGGGGATTCTGAGAAAGAAGCCTCAGTGTCTCTGATAATAGACAGGCACTTGGGGGAGCAAGCAGCGAAATAACTGGTATAAAAGCTTTCAATATTTGAACAACCACTGTGGTTCCACTAATAAACACATGCTGGCTGCACAACCTTACCCAGCATTGTTTGTGTGGCTTGGGGGAGAGGGGAAGCTGCCAGACTGAAATGCATGAGTGATGGAGTAGAAAGTCTCCCAGGCAACCCTGATTTCATATTGATAAATCATACCTTTACAACATCTTCTAAATGCAGAAAAACATTGTTCCAAAATTAAAAAAAAAAAAAAAAATTGTCCAACGAAGAAAACATATTATCAAAGAGATATATTAAAAAGCTCCTGGTGGGGTGCCTAGGTGGCTCAGTCGGTTAAGCATCTGACTTCAGCTCAGGTCATGATCTCACAGTTCATGAGTTCAGGCTCCACGTTGGGCTCTGTGCTGACAGCTCAGAGCTTGGAGCCTGCTTTGGATTCTGTGTCTCCCTCTCTCTCTGCCCCTCCCCTGCCCTCCTCTGTCTCTCTTTCTTTCTCTCAAAAATAAATAATAAAACATTTTTTAAAATTACAAAAAAACCTCCTGGAAATTTTCTCATAAAGAGAAGCAACAAGATGGATTTTATTCAACCAGTCAGGCCAAAGTGTTTTGAAGAACAAAGCCCCTGACACACTGCCTTATACAAAACAGCCATTCAAAAAGTGTTAGCTATTATTATAATAAGATTATAAAAAAATATGCCAGAGAGTGATAGGTAGAAGTATAACAATTCCTGGGTAATATAACACTCTAAGAAAAAGAAATCAGGGGGTGCCTGGGTGGCTCAGTTGGTTAAGCATCTGACTCTTGATTTTGGCTCAGGTCATGATCTCATGGTCTGTGGGATCGAGCCCCTCATTGGGCTCCATGCTGACAGTATGGAATCCTGCTTGGGATTCTCTCTCTCCTCTCTCTCTGCCCCTCCCCTGATTTCATGCTCTCTCTCTCCCTCAAAATAAATAAACTTTAAGAGAAAAATAAAAAGCAGTCAATCTATGATACTATTTTAGTGAATAATAAAGAAGTTCTATTAGAATCTCTTCTTCCCTGGACATTTATTTTGTTCATTATCTGAATTTAGCACTTATAGCATCTTGTCTTGAATTACTTGCGATCGTGTTTACCTTGCTTCCATTTTCCCAGTTAGATTACAGCTTGGCTGAAAGCATGGATGTTCTGGGTTTGTGTGTCAATTCTGCTGTCTACTAGCTGCATGGACCTGGGCCACGTACTTACTCTAACAAATCATTTTTTTTCATCTGAAAGTTGGAGCTAAGAGTCCTAACTCAAGTAGGTACTGTGAGTACTAGATGAATATACATAGAGCAATCAGTAAAATGTCTGGGATCTGATAAATGTTCAATAAATGGTAGATATCATTGTGAAGTAGAGATTGTCACTGGCCTGACCCCCAGAATTCAGGAAACTTCTAAGTAGAAGCTTCAACCTCACCTTTTAGAAACGAATTAACTGCTATAATAGAAAAAGAAATATTTGAGGATGACACCTGTGCAGATGAATCAGGAGGTGCCAGAAGTGCCCAACAGTTATTTCAGACTTATTATAATAAAATCCCCCTCTGGATGTTGAGCCCAAACCCTAATAAAAAGACCCTGCTTTCCCCTGTTGGGGGAGTTATGGCTTTGGCCATGATTCCCCATGATTACCTTGTTTGTAAAATTAAAGTACTCTTGGGAGGTAAATTCACCTCATATAGTCTATGTCTATATCTATAGTTCACCAAGGAGAACACCCACTTTGGCTGACCCAGTAACATAATTTTGCTTTATGCTCCTTTGGAATACTTATACTTTCCTCAGATCATAGGTTAGTTAATAAATCATTGGTACAATAGCTCTAAACCAGGGGCAAACCCAACACCAAGGGCTTTTTGTAAACACATAACAGGTAGACAGTGCAGTCTGGGAGACATCTACTAAATAAAGGTCAAGAATGATAAATGAAGAGCTCTTCCATCTAAAATGACAATAGCACCTGCTGGAGTCTAAACACAATCCATAATTGGGTGATTAGCTCTAAATGTTAATCAAATTTAAATCATGCATTATTTTTCTGGTGGCATATTTAGGTGGGAAACTTGAATGGTCATTGTAGGCAAGCCTGAAGTGACAACTGTGAGTAACAACTACATTCTTAAGATCCATTTTCCCCGTCGGGATGACAAAAAGTGATGTTTAAAATTAATGAGCAGTTTGGGGGCGCCTAGGTGGCTTAGTTGGTTAAGTGTCTGACTTTGGCTCAAGTCATGATCTCATTGTCTGTGGGTTCAAGCCCCGCATCGGGCTCTGTGTTGACAGCTCAGAGCCTGGAGCCTGCTTTGGATTCTGTGGCCCCCCTCTTTGCCCCTCTCCTGCTCATGGTCTGTCTCACTCTGTCTCTCAAAAATAAATAAATGTTAGCAAAAAATTAAAATTAATGAGCTTTAATATATTCTACATGTTCTCTTCTGCATGTCAACCTCACCGTTTATGTCATTATTTTATAGGTAATTTACATCCCTGACCATTTACTTCTAGATTTTAAAACATGTAACTTTTTCTTTCATTCAACATTTTTTGGATACCTATAATGAGCAGTCTCTAAGTGAGACACAGAGAATTTAGCAAAGAAAATGGCAACTACAGCCCCTGATCTCAGGTTTTAAGGGCAAGTGAGGGAGAAGATTAAACAAAGAAAAGTACAGACACTGGGTGAGAAAAATACATGTTCTTATGGAAACATATAGGAGAGAACTGAAAATAGTGCCGAAGTCAGGCAAGTTACTCCTAAGGGAGCGATGTTTAAACTAAGGAAAATAAGAAGATATTATTCAGGCAAAAAATGGAAAAGATGTTCCAAGTACAGAAAAAAAGCACATCTAAAGCCCCACCTGGGATACAGTCAGAACCACTGAGGGCACTGACTGAAGGTCACTGTTGCTGCAGCACAGAATTCGGGAATGCTAGTGGCAAGAGAAGGAGCTAGAAGTAGTCAAGGGATAGAAAAATGGATGCTAAAGTTTGGACTTTATCCTAAAAGTAAAGAAAAAGTACTTTTGAGTGGTTGTAAGCAAGGGTGTGACATTTTCAGATGTTTTTTTTTGTTTGCACCAAAACAAAACAAAACAAAGCAAAACAACATCTGATGTTTTACTCGTTTGTCATTTCAGCAAAAAGTTTTAGGAGAGTGTTGGATTCTGGTTAAAGTGTTTTAATTATAATTATTTGTGGATTTTAATTAACTCATATTATTCCTGATCTCCTTAAACATGGCAAATTGAAAATTGGCTGTAACTGAAGATACTCTGTGAGAGAACTTAATAAAGTGAGCTTCATCTAACAGATGAAATGCTGATTTCTACTGAAAACCAAAGAACATATAAGTAACAGGCATTTTGATTTCTGATGGGAAATGGAGAGGCCCTGGTAAATATCAGTCATCCAGAGCAGCTATTTTGCTTAATCCCGTAAACTAGTTGCAGATGTTGGCTCAAACAGCTAGGCTTTGCATGTGTAATTTAAAAATTGTCTCATATTTCTAAACCTGACTCCGTATGCACCGGAAGTCGGTGACATGAATTATGAACTTCAGGAAGAGGAGAAGTACAAGAAATACCAGAAGTGATAGGAGATAATATTCGGAGCAGTGGTCGAGCTATGTGCACAGGATAACTGAAGGATGACACGGTTCCTTCCTCTAGAACGTGGATCCTGCAACCAGGCATTTGAAAATGAAACCCTGCAAGTGGATGTACCAAACAAGAGGAAGTCATTTATAGATAGTTGAGTTCTCAAAAACAAATCCTCCTTTTCCTTTCCCCTCCTCCTCTTTACAGCAGGTCAACAGGAAGCCCAGAGTTGCTGGAGAAGTTAAAAACTTTTGAAGAGAAAAAAACTGAGAATACAAATTTTGCTAACACTTTCTTACCTTAATTAAGAAGATCATTTTTAGTAGACTGGGGCAGGAAACAAGAAAGTGAGTTACTATTATACTAAGGTTTTATTTATGTTAGTGCTTACTCATAAAAGACATTTATGAAAAGTCAATAAGGACTTGAATTAAAACTTAGAAAAGGAGCTGGAGGTGGTAGAAGTCCATATATAAAGATTTCATATTGCATTGTAGACCAAGAATAACCATAGGTATTAGAAATGACTTAAATTATGATGACGACATCATTTCAGATTCATATTTGCATTTCCCAAGCTCATTTTTATTTATGTACACTCTTCCCAAGCAGTGCTCCATTCAAGCAATAGAAAAGGCAGTGCATCAAAAAATCTACCCACAGGAATAATCCATCACGCACTAACAGTGTAAATAACCTCACCAGAGTCAGGACGAAAACTTCGGCCAATTATTTGGTGAGGCAAACGCACAGTGCAAAGCTTCAAGGAATTCAGATTCATTTATGAAACTAGGACACTCATTTCGTGAAGAGGGAACATTCACCCTGTAGAATTCAGCCTAACAGAACTCCCTACTAAGGAGAGGAATGGGTTGGTTGTTGAGTCAGAAAGATTTCATAGGAACTTTAGGGGTAAGACATTTTATTTCTTAGTTTTGCTAAGATTCTATATGTTTACAATTTGGTTAAGAGACCACCTCTGAAAAGTCTTACATAATTATATACTTATATAATTAGGAAATATATACTGCTAAACAAATAAACCACATTGATCTTTCCAGGATTTTTCAGATAAATCTGAGCCCAGCATTAAGTCTTTCAAGCTGTTAGGACCACTGCAATTAAATCACAAGGATGAAAGAGTGTATTAGGAATTACTATTAATTTTCTTAGGTGAGAAAATAGTGGTTTGGACATAAAGCAGAATGACTTTTTTTCTTAAGAAATGTGGGGGCTGGAGTATTTGGAGATGAATTGTCATGATGCCTGCCACTTACTTACAAATAGTACACACACACACACACACACACACACACAGATACAGCAAACATGACCAAGAGTTAACCTCTGCTAAATCTAGATAGTAAGTATATATGGACATTCACAGAACTATCCTTCTAGCTCTTCTGTATATTTGGCAATTTTCATAATGTCATGTCAGAGTAAAGACCCAGCCCTATCATTTGCAATGAAGTAACCTTAAGAAAGTCACTTTAAGACTGCGACTCTACGTTCTTCATCAATCAATGGGGACAATGATAACCAAACTTTCATAAAGCTCTTGAAAGTATTCAACAAGAATACTTTGGTATTTCAACATAGAAGCCTTGGTTTTAATGCTTGGCCCCTAAAAGCACTCAATAGATGCTAAACATTAGCATCATTAGAAGACACTGAACTGAAACACCTCCTGGTCTTTAAACAGACAAACAAACAAACAAACAAACAAACAAAGTTATGCCACATTAGTGTTTAGAATTGCTCTGGCCTTTCACATAATACAAACTAACATGAGAGACCAATGTATGCTATTAAACCTATGTCCACTGACTTTATATAAAGATGAAATTTCAATATTAAAAAAAATTACAATCACCATGCAAACTACTCCCAAGGGAAAGTTAATATGATTCCACAGAAGCTTTAAGAGACCTGCTCATTGAAATGTCTGGAGAGAGAAGAAAAGGAGGGAATCCATAAAGGGATAAGGGATTTACGGCAAGTAGAATTTTGAACTGACATGTATAGCTATAATCTGGGAAATCTGAGACCCTAAGATCAGAAGATATATACTTTTTAAAAAATATAATTTATTGTCAAATTGACTTACATAAAATACCCAGTGCTCATCCCAGGAAGTGCCCTCCTCAATACTCATCACCCATTTTCCCTCTCCCCCAACACCCCCCATCCACCCTCAGTTTGTTGTCTGTATTTAAGGGTCTCTTGTGGTTTGCCTCCCTCTCTCTCTGTTTGTAACTACTTTTTCCCCTTCCCTTTCTCCATGGTCTTCTGTTAAGTTTCTCAAGATCCACATATGAGTGAAAACATATGATATCTGTCTTTCTCTGACTGACTAATTTCACTCAGCATACCTTCCAGTTCCATCCATGTTGCCACAAATGGCATGATTTCATTCTTTCTCATTGCCAAGTAATATTCCAAAGAACCACATCTTCTTTATCCATTCATCTACTTTTTTGAGAAAAAAGTAAAATTGTTCTCACATGGGATTATCCCATGACAAAACAACATTTTTTTAAAAATTACAATAAAATGTCCCAGCAATTTACACTAATGCTGGGATTAATGCTCTGACATTTAGGTAGCTTGACAGAGGTTCAAGATAGAGCAAGTCTGTACTGATGCCTAGAAAGGAGCCCACAGGCTGATCACAGATCCTCCCGTATCTAAACTGACATGGTCAACATCAGCTTTCTTTCCTAGGAGCATTCTCAGCATTCCTTAGCATTCTCTTGGTGAAATATCTTGAGAATGTAAGGATGTCTCTGTATTTTGAGGATCTTGGGCTAAACACTAACTAAGGAAAAGTTCTATAATGTTATTGCACTGAGTATGAAAAGATTCGTGCTTCAGGGACAGAAACTACAATTTGTCTTGGTCATGGTGAATTGGGAGCATACTTATGTTGAGCGGATTTGATTTCAATATGGGAGGCAATGAACGAAAACAACAAAAGAGCTCTATTGGAAATATATACAAAAATTTCTCAACTTCTTTTTCTATTTTCACTGTGATAGCGAACCAGTGACATCCTTTCAAAAAGACCTTCCGGGAAATGGGCAGAAAACATGAATAGACACTTCTCTAAAGAAGACATCCAGATGGCCAACAGGCACATGAAAAGATGCTCAACGTCACTCCTCATCAGGGAAATACAAATCAAAACCACACTCAGATATCACCTCACGCCAGTCAGAGTGGCCAAAATGAACAAATCAGGAGACTATAGATGCTGGAGAGGATGTGGAGAAATGGAAACCCTCTTGCACTGTTGGCAGGAATGCAAACTGGTGCAGCCACTCTGGAAAACAGTGTGGAGGTTCCTCAGAAAATTAAAAATAGACCTACCCTATGACCCAGCAATAGCACTGCTAGGAATTTACCCAAGGGATACAGGAGTGCTGATGCCTAGGGGCACTTGTACCCCAATGTTTATAGCAGCACTCTCAACAACAGCCAAATTATGGAAAGAGCCTAAATGTCCATCAACTGATGAATGGATAAAGAAATTGTGGTTTATATATACAATGGAGTACTACGTGGCAATGAGAAAGAATGAAATATGGCCCTTTGTAGCAACGTGGATGGAACTGGAGACTGTTATGCTAAGTGAAATAAGCCATACAGAGAAAGACAGATACCATATGTTTTCACTCTTATGTGGATCCTGAGAAACTTAACAGAAACCCATGGGGGAGGGAAAGGAAAAAAAAAGAGGTTAGAGTGGGAGAGAGCCAAAGCTCTGTCTTAAAAACTGAGAACAAACTGAGGGTTGATGGGGGGTGGGGGGGGGTAGGTGATGGGTATTGAGGAGGGCACCTTTTGGGATGAGCACTGGGTATTGTATGGAAACCAATTTGACAATAAATTTCATATATTGAAAAAAAAAAGATCTATAAGAACTTGGGCATGTTGCATCACAAAAAAAAAACAACAACAACAACAAAAAACAAAAAACAAAAAAGACCTTCAGGTACAGAACATGGCCATCATCACTAACAGAATATCCCATGACAACTTTGTAATCAGTGAAGTTTTCTAATTTGTCCTTTGCTAACCTTAATTGGCTAAAATGAAGGAAATGGGGCTCTCTCACTATAACAAATACAGAAATTAGCGTCTCTACACTAGAGTTTCAGCATGTGCGCTGGCCAAAGGATATAAGCCCTTTTGCTCCTCTTAACAATTCACTTGGTAACTATACTGAATTTCACCATCTTCTTAAAGCTCCCAAGTAACTCCCACTCCCCAGGCAGTTAACAACCACCCCAGCTTCCTGTTTTATCAAGCAAATTGAGATGATCAAGAATAAGGTATAACAACCTTTCTCCTCAATTTCTGTGACATTTCTGTTTCAGTAGGAATTTCTGTGACATCTTTTAGTAGGAATTTCAATAGTATTGCATATTCATTCATCTTTTTCATTAATTTCTAAACATATTCATTTATTTTTTATAAAGGATAACTTTATGTCATAGGCAAAATATACTAATCTTTAATTAAATAGCAGGAAAACTAATTCAGTGGCAAAAGAATCACCTCCTAATGATGAAATCATGTTTATGCTAGAAAAGCAAGGATGGTTAGTAAATCTATCAATATAATAAATTACATAACTTGTTCAATATGTAAGAGCATAATAATCTCAATTAAATGCTCATTTCTGAAAGAGAATGTCAGATACAGAGAAAAAGATGAATTCATTTCTTTATCACAATAAATCTATTTTAAACTATAAGCTAACATCAAATGATAACAAACATTCATTCCTATTAAATAAAACATTCCCATTACAAACAGGTAAGATAAAAATTATAATTAAATGAAAAATTATTAGAGAATCCAGTCAATTCCCACTGATACGCAATAAGTGCTTAAAAATCAATAGTATCACATAGCAATAAATAATTAGTATACTTAAAAAACATTTCCTTCATAATCACAGCATAAGGGTATTTCTACATTATTTTATATTTTAACAATAAATGTGAATTTACCTACATTAAGGGAAAAAACAGGAAATTATAATAATTAACTGAAGAAATCACCATCTGATTGGATGGGATAAAAGAATGTGAAACAACAGGACTTCTTCTCATAGTAATTTATAGGCTTTACAAATATCTTACCAAATTCAAATAGAATTGTAGTTGGAACATGACAAGATTTTAATCTTCAACTGAAAGAATGAGTGATGTACAAAAGGAAAATACAGTTTTTAAAAAGAGGAGTAATGAAAGGAAATGACCTAGCAGATATTAAAATGTATTAGACAGCTGCAATAATTTAAAAGTGGGTCACTGTACGAAAATCAACAAATGGCGGGACAGGATACAAAACCCAGATACAGATCCTAGGATAAGAGCCCATCTATGACCTGGACTGGGGCCAGAATTTTGCCATTTATCCACTGTATGACCTAGAGTGGACTAGTTAACTTTTCTAAGCTTGAGTTACATCATTTATAAACAGAAGAAACAATGCAACCTACTTTATAAGGTGCTGTAGAAATGTAAGGATTGCACTTAGTGCAATACGTAGCCATAGAGGAAGCTCTCAAGAACTATGAGCTGCTATGATTATCCCTATTATTATTGACATTATTATATGATTAAGGAAGTGTTGCAAATCAACAGTGATGAGATAGATCATTCAATTATATTTGGACATCTGCTCCTCTGGAATAAAATTTTAACAATAATTATTATATTATTATTGTCACTGTCAATAATAATAATGTATAAAGCACAGTACTCAGTGCTTTACATACACAAATCCGTTTAATCACATTAATTCTAAGAGGTAGATGCAATAATCACATCCCTTTTGCAAATGGGGAAACTAAGGCACAGAGCTGTTACGTAACTTGCCCATGGCTGGCAAGTAGCAGAGCCAAATATTGAAGCCTGACAATCAGGCTTCAGAATCCATCATGCTTTTAACACCTACACTCTGCTCCCCAAGTTAGTGCCTTACTTTCTTTTAAAAAAATTTTTTTTGGGGGGGACCTGGGTGGCTCAGTCAGTTAAGTGTCTGACTTCGGCTCAGGTCATGACCTCGAGGTTTGTGAGTTCGAGCCCCATGTTGGGCTCTGTGCTGACAGCCCGGAGCCTGGAGCCTGCTTCGGATTCTACGTCTCCCTCTCCCTCTGCCCCTCCTCTGCTCACGCTCTGACTCTCTCGTCTTTCGATAATAAATAAACGTTAAAAAAACATTTTTTAATTAAAAAAATAAATTTTTTTAATGTTTATTTAAAAAATATTTTTTAATGTCTTATTTATTTTTGAGACAGAGAGGGACAGAGCATGAGCAGGGGAGGGACAGAGAGAGAGGGAGACACAGAATCCAAAGCAGGCTCCAGGCTCCGGGCTGTCAGCACAGAGCCCGATGTGGGGCTTGAACTCACGGACCGTGAGATCATGACCTGGGCCGAAGTCACACACTTAACCAACTGAGCCACCCAGGCACCCTGTTCTTAATGCTTATTTTTTAGAGAGATAGACAGAGTGTGTGTGTGGGGGGGGGGGGGGGGAGGGGAGGGGCAGAGAGAGAGGGAGACACAGAACCTGAAACAGGCTCCAGGCTCTGAGCTGTCAGCACAGAGCCCGATGTAGGGCTTGAACTCACAAACCGCGAGGTCATGACCTGAGCCGAAGTCAGACACTAACCGAATGAGCCACCCAGGCATCCCCTGCCTTACTTCCTACTATGATAAATCCCAAGTGAATTACAGGGACAAATTACAATAAAGACTTCATAAAAATGCTACAAATACATGGGTAAATATTTAGCTTCTCTTGAGGTGGACACTACCTTCCTAAACATAAATGCAGTAGAAAAAAGAGAAAAAAAAAGAGCAATAGGTATTACTACAAAACATGTTTTTAAACTTTACCTCAAAAACTTTGTAAGTAAAATTAAAACATACAAGAGTTAATGAAAAAAATACTTGCTAATCAATACAACAAATTATCAATGTCATTTTGTATAAAATTTGTTATGAATCAAAAAGTATAAAAACTTTAAAAGAGAATATTAGCAAAGGCATGAACAGCTAATTACAAAAAAGAATACTAGTGGTTAACACATGAAAAATATTTCTCTCACTAGTAAATTATAGACATAAATGATTAAGGTTTAAAGGATAGAAGTATGTGAGCAGTAAGAAAATAATTTCATTTTCATATAACCATCAGAAGAAAATATAAGCAAGTTAAATATAAATGCTGCAAAAAATTGAAAAATTTGTCCAGATCAAAATTACAATTTTTGTTTCATAATGTATAATAAAATCAAATAACACTCAGAAAATACTTGCACAATAAGAAAATAACATAACAGTCCCTTCAAAATGGGCAGAGACACAATCAGACATTTCATTGGAGATGGGATATAAATATCTCTTAAATATCTTAAAGGATGCCTTACAAGCTTCAATAAGTGAAATGAAAATCAAAATAATACATTATTGTTCCCATCAAATTATCCAAAATTATATAAAATATAATTATCCAGTGTTGGGAATTCAGGTACTTGCATATATAGTTGTAGGGGTCTATAAACTGGTTCAGCTGTTGTATTTTTTTAGGAAACACTGGAAATAAAACAATCCTATCCTCAGGGGAATCATTAAATTAACAATGGCACATCTACACTGTGCAATATACAGTAATACTATATACCAGTTAAAGAAGTTTAGTTGTCTTCTGTGTGTTTACATGGAAAAATCTCTAAGACATCATTAAGTGGCTAAAGTTACTTCAAAAAAAAATCGACTAAGCGTCTACCATACACCAGGTTCTAAGTGCTACGGATCTATCAATGAACAAAACAGACAAAAAGTCCTTGCCTTTGTGGAGCTTGTAACTACAGTGTAAAAAACGTACAATATTTGCGACCACTTTTATTTTTTAAAATCCCAAACCATGTATGTGTGTGTGTGTGTGTGCGCGCATGTGTTTGGGTGTGTGTGTATGCATGTATATGTACTCTAAAATGACAAGAGAGGTTATATCTATGGAAGTGAGTGGGATCGGGTGAGAGTCAAGCATATATCTACTTGTTCAGCACTATGTAATTTCTTCACAATGAAAATGTGTTCCTATATTTCTTATGTAACAAATGAACATTATAACTTCAAAATCAAACACTACATTGAAACTTTTACAAATTAGCTATGTAGTGCACACAAGGGAAGGCTTGAAGCAAAAAATAAAAAAAAAAAAACACTTCAGGAGCCATTTCTGCCTTTTTATTTATTTTTTACTTTTTTTAAAAGTTTTTTTTTTGTTTATTTACTTTGAGAGAGAGAGAGAGCATGAGCAGGGGAGGGGCAAAGAGAGGGAGAGAGAGAAAATCCCAAGCAGGCTCCACACTGACACTGCAGAGCCTGATGCAGGACTCGAACTCATGACTCATTAGATCATGACCCAAACCGAAATCAGGAGTCAGACGCTCAACAGACTAAGCCACCCAGGCACCCCTCTGCCTTTTTAGAGTTACAACTCTATCCTGACAAACTACTTAAAAAGTGTCTGTGGCCAAGGGACTAGATGATGATCTAACTGGTGAGGAATGGAAACGAGAGCAACCTGAAGCTGCAGCAGATGTGGGCGAGACACCAGGAGCAGGAAGGGGTGTGTGTAGGAGGGCAGGGCAACCAGTGTGCGTCCATCACAAGCCTGTATGTAGGAATAAAGTGGAAACTTCTCTGAGATGTGGAATGGAGATTAAAGAAGTAGAAATTAAAACAGTGAGAGCTACTTGTTGAGAACCCGGGAAATGATACAACCCCAATGTCCATAAATACTGAAATTAGTCATAGATGGAAAGACTCTAAGATGTCATTTATCTGTTAGTTCAGGGGAACATTCAGATCTGAAATTATGGTGGTTGATAAAATAATAGTGAGAGAAAACAAAATGTTTAAATGTTACAAAAATTCCAGAGAATTCAACTCACCCAGGCACTGAACTTACCTGGAATCAAACACATCATGCTTTGCAATAAAACAGGAGAAAGAGGAAAAAAAGAGGCAGAGGGAGGAAAAGAAGGAAGCAGGGAGGAAAGGGGTAGCTGTGAGCTAGCTAGTAGGAGAGAGGAAGGAGAAGTCCTTAGTTCTCCCAGGTACCCTTTTCCCTGGAAAAACAAAACCAGGCCTCTTCTGCCCCAAGAAAAAAACCATAGCTGATGGGCTGCCTGGGTGGCTCAGTCGGTTAAACGTCCAACATCGGCTCAGGTCATGATCGGGTTTGAGCCCCATGTAGGGCTCTGTGCTGACAGCTCAAAGCCTGTAACCTGCTTCGGATTCTGTGTCTCCCTCTCTCTCTGCCCGTTTCCTGTTCACTCTGTCTCTCAAAAATGAATAAATGTTAAAAAATAAATAAATAAATAAAATTCTTAAAAGACCACAGCTGAAATGCAGGGCTAGATTCTGTCCACTGAAGGCATTTTTCAAGGTAATTTTGAGTAGATAGGATTTGCTCCTCACTGATATTAAGCCCTATACCTTCAATTAAAATGCAACTTGGCCATAAAAATATAGTAAGCACCTCTGTGTATGTTCTGGAAAAAATCATGAGGCATACATTAAGTACTATTCCAAATAGAGGTCGAGATTTTAAAAGATACAGAACAATTTAGAAGGCCATACATTTTGCTAAGTGTGGCTTTCACAGATTCCATCCTCTATTTTATTAAAATAAAGATTGTTGTATTTTATAAGCTGTTGATTGGCCTCTCTGGAGATATTTCCATGGAATTGAGGGAAAAAAGGAAACACGTTCTAACAGCTATTACAGTTTTTCATTGTTAATCAGTGCCATGAAGTGAACATTATTATTCCCCCCAAATATATATACATTGAAACTCTAATCTCTGATGGGATGCTATTAAGAGGTGGGGCCT
The DNA here is from genome assembly GCF_023721935.1 of Panthera uncia. Lineage (NCBI taxonomy): Eukaryota > Metazoa > Chordata > Mammalia > Carnivora > Felidae > Panthera > Panthera uncia. The sequence goes on along the minus strand of NC_064813.1, from coordinate 14,014,482 downwards.
TTGAGAGACAATCAGGGTTACATGAGGTCATGCAGGTGGAATCCCCACGATGGTATTAATACCCTTAGAAAGAGAGGAGGAGAAGGGCGCCTGAGTGGCTCAGTCAGTTAAGTACCCAATTCTTGATTTCAGCTCAGGTCATGATCTCACAGTTTGGTTCTGGTTTGTGAGATTCCAGCCTACTTGGGATTCTCTCTCTCTCTCTCTCTCTCTCTCTCTCTCTCTCTTTTTCTCTCTCTCTCCCCCTGTCCCTCATCCGTGCACACCTGGGGCCACACTCTCTTAAAAATAAACTAAAAAAAAAAAAAGAGAGAGAGAAGAGGGGCACCTGACTGACTCAGTTAGTAGAACATGTGACTCTTGATCTCAGGGTCATGAGTTCAAGCCCCACATTGGGCCTGGGGTCTCCTTTGAAAATACATACATACATAACTAAGAGATGACACAGGATCTCTCCCTCTCTCTTTTCCTGCACCAAGGAAGGGCATGTAAGAATATAACCAGGAAGAGGGCCCTCACCAAGAACTTGACCACAATGGCACCCTGTCTCAGACTTCTAGCTTCCAGAATCGTGAGAAATAAATGTCTGTTGTTTAAGTCACCCAATCTACAGTATTTTGTTACAGCAGCCCAAAGTGACTGCCACAATCAGATTGATTTATACAAACCTAAGTTCATTCTATTCAGGATCAATCAGATTTAGATTAAGAAACAATTTAAGTAATAAATAAAAATGACAGTGAATGGATTTAAGTAATGTGATTTGCCACAACTGAGACTGAGATTCTTGACGCAATTTACAAACTATTAGAAGCAGTGGTTTAACAGTGTAATTAAGAGAACAAAGATTAGAATCAAATTGCCTGGATTTGAATCCTGATGCTGTCATGTATAAACTGTAAGACTGGACACATTACTAGGCCTATCCATGCCTCAGTTTCCTTATCTGTAAAACTGAGATACTAAGGGCACCTATCTCACAGGGTTCTTGGGAGGAGTTAATGAGTTAATGTATGAAGTACCTGAAACACTGTAAGTAATCAATGTTAACTGTTAGGATTTCTATAGAACCGATGGGAGTGGACAGCCATTCGTCCCTTTATCCATTTATTTATTTTTTTAAGTAAATACTTGATAAAAACTTTCTTCTTGGTAGGTTTTGAAAATGCAAATTCCCAAATCTAAAGATGGATTTATGGCTCCACACCATATTTGTCTGTCTGACTCTTGGTTCTCTCTCTCTACCTCTCCTCCCCCAACTTCTTCCCTCTCTTGAGGGGGTAAGACTGGAGAGAAGACTAGATGAGGCAGAACATGAATGAGGAAAAAGGGAGTTTGTGTATTATCACTTAAAAGTGTTCAGTGTTTCCTTTTTTTTCCTCATGATGTATTATCTGTGTGCTACAAACTTTAGAGAAACAGATAAATTCTCAAGAAGCAATCCTAAAAAAAAAAAAAAAAACAGCAACTAATCAAAAGATTTTAATGGTACCATGCAGAAGAATAGCACCACTTTATGTCAATAACAGAAGGTATTAGTCTTTTCTCCAAACAGAATAAAGAAAATATCTTTTAAAGCTCCAATGGTCCAATTTATAAATTCTTAGTTTAATAAACCATTAAAGTACATCAGCATACCGTATAGCTAAACTCCAGATAAAGTCTTATTATAGTAAGCCATTTTTTAAAAAAGGAAAGAAAAAGAAAAAATCTACAAGTGGCCAAGGTGTAGTGACTTGAATCCAGTCTCCCAAAATTCACTTCCATCTGGAACCACAGAATGTGACTCTATTTGCAAATAGGATCTTTGTAGATGTAATTAGTTAAGATGAGGTCATACTGAATTAGAGTGGGCTCCACATCCAATGACTGGCGTCCGCACAGAAGCAGACGCATACAGAGCATAAGCAGCCATGAAAAGACGGAGGTGCAGATTAAAGTCAAGCTGCCACAAGCCAAGGAATGCAGAGCCATGAACAGCCAGAAAGAGGCAAGAAAGGTTCCTCCCTAGAACTTTCACAGGGAATATGACCTAAAGACACTTTTCAGACTTGTAGCCCTCCAGAACTGTGAGAGAATGTATTTCTCTTGTTTTAAGCCACTCTGTTTGTGGTACTTTGTTATGACAGCCCCAGGAAACTAACACATCACAGAAAATGGCAGTCTCAGAATTCATTTATAAACTTGAAGATTTAAATGTCACACTAAGTGGCAACAAACAATGCTGTATTCTCCTAACAGGAAAGAAACACAGCTAGGAACAACAGATCTCATTTTACACATATGATACATGCGAAAGCAGTTGTGATATATGCGTGTATTGGCATAACAAATTATATTCCCAAATGACTTGAATTGCACAATTTTAAAAATGTTTCCTAAAATGCAATCCAGTATACTTAGTAAAAATCACATTAATATTTCTTTGCTGACAGGGGCATCTATGTAATGCATAATGAATACAGGTATGCATCATACATTCTTAAAGGTATATATTCTACCTTCCTACAAATATTTGATAATTTTTAATTATTCAGTTATTTCTATAAAAACAACAACAACAAAGCACTAGTTATAGCACTGACAGAGTTTTCACTAAAACTGGCCACCTTGAAGATCAATAGAGAGGTAGAACAAAAATTCAATTCTTCCTAAAAATGTTTTTTTAGTACTTTTAATGACAATTTGATAAAGAAGTGTTGACTGGTTTAAAAAATTATAATATCTATTTAAAAATACATTTAACTGCTTATTAGAATATTGGGGTAGGGAGTTTTTTCTTTGTTCTGTACTCAGAAATCTATCCTCAAAAATTAATCCATGAATCGTTACTGGATATACAGAATTCATTGTTGTTTTGTAGCAGTCTTCCCACTTCCAAGGGAGGAAAAGGATCAATTAGAAAATAAAAACAATTATTTTACTATCTTTCTTGAAGACTAACAAAATAATATAGATATACAACAACAACCATTATAATAGCAAGCACTTTATATAGGACTTATTATCAGCCAGGCCCTGTTGTAGGTACTTAACTTGTATTATCTCATTTAATACTTACAAAAATTTCATGAAGCAGTTACCATTTTTTATCAGCTTCTTTAGATACCTAAGGAACAGGAAATTAAATAATTTGCTCCTGGCCATACAGTGGCTTCTCAGAGCTCCAGCTCTGAAAAACCACTGCACCACCTCTCATCTTAATATAGTTCACAGAAATGTATTTTCAAAAGAAAGGAAGAGGAAGGTGAAGTGGGGGGAGAAAGTCAAAGGATGAACTGGAAAAAAAATCATTAATCAGTAAATGAACCATAGGGTTTTAATAAAACGGTATTAACCATTTTATATTCCTTTAAGAAGACAACATACATTAAGAATCCTATTATCCAAATTAAACTTTTGTGAAGACAAACAATGCTCAACAAGCACCTGTAGCCATCATCTCTGATACACAACCTCCAGGGTCTATTTTCTCTTCTTCCAACAACAGCTCTTTGAGGTGAAGAGCCCACACCCAGAAGAAGCCCAGGTGGTCTGGCCTAAGGCAATCAGTACACTTCATTCTCTGGCCATAGTGACTGGCTCAGGAATAAGCACAGATCCAAGCCTATTCAATCAGAGTGAACCTCAGGAGTTTTTTTGAAACCTCCGGGAGGAAGATTAATTTATTTCTGCTGGATTCAAAGTAGGAAGGAAATCCCCCAGGGGCTGACAGCTGTTATGTTGCAGTCCTTTGGACTCTAAGAGTAGAGCCAACAGCAAAGAAGCAGAACCAAAAAATGGAAAGAGTTCATCTAGTTCATTCTGACACTGTTTGAACCATGGGTTAAAGAGTACTTAACTTTATTTCTGAAATATTCAAACATGTAAACGAATTAATTCATTTTTTTCCCAAGGTCGTGTAAGTTAATTTTTTCCGAAATTTACACCTGAAAGAATCCTGATATAGATAATAGTACCTGGGAAGTCAGGTGACGGTGGGAAGGTGACGGTGGGAGTTGAGCAGCAGACCCAGAAAGGTAGAATAAGCTGAATGGAGGGATGAGGAGGAGGGGCTGTGCAGCGCCCTCTACTGTAGCCTAGGAGTTGTCAATCTTTCTTAACCATTATAAAATAGCTGAGTAAACTCTCACCTCTTGTAACATTGGTCTCAAACCATGTACTTATAGCAGCTGAATAACTAGGGGACTTAGTAGGCAAATTTCAGGATGTTGGGGTGTGTGGGTAATTTTTTGAGACCTGTAGAGGGTATGTCGATGATTTTTTGAGACCTACAGAAAAGAAGCTAGCTTTCAAGAAAGTAGGGAGGGATGAGATCATCATCTGTTCTGAGGAGAAAGGTCTTTTCTGCTTGTGGCCAACAATTCAAGAAGTTTGTGAATCCAGTTATCCAGAGCCTTGTAGGTTTGGGAAAGCTAAATTTCATACTCCAATCTAAAGCAATAGAAGGCACATTGGTGGAAAACAAAACAATAAGCCCAGGACCAGAAAGTGCCCTGACATGCAAGCCCCTGTAAGTAGCTGCCTTGCTTCCTGCCTAAGGAAAAATTCCTTCTAATTGTACAATCACAGTTGGGTGCAGTCTGGACCAATGAGCATGTCAGCTGTGCCTTCCTGTCCCAGATTCTTATAACTAAAGGAACGGATTAACAATCATGTGATCCTCCTGGCTTCAATATATCCTAGACCTTAAATCTAGGAAATTTCGTCTCCATTTCTCTTCAGCTGCCCACACCCTCTGAAGACAAACAACGCTCTACAAATATCTGTAGTTATCATTTGTCCTTCCCTTCTTCCAGTGTCTGTTCTTTCTTATTCCAATAACATCTCTGACTTTCTTTCAGGTACCATTCTCTTGCCCACCTTGAGATACAGCATCCCACTCACAGACTTCAACCATCAACCTACCACCTTTTCCCCTTAATCCTGGTGTGTTAGTCCTCCCTTATCTAAGGTTTCACTTTCTGTGGTTTCAGTTACCCGATGTCCACTGCAGCCCAGAAGCAGATGATCCTCCTGAGTTATCATCACAAGGTCAGTAGCCAAACGCTATGCCACAATGCCTGTGTTGTTCACCACACTTCATCTTATCATGTAGGCATTTTATCATCTCCCATCGTCACAAGAAGGATGAGTACAATAAGATATTTTGAGAGAGGTCACACTCACATAACTTTTATTACAGTATATTGCCATAATGGTTCTATTTTATTATTAGCTATTATTGTTAATCTCTTGCTATGACTAATTTATAAATTAAATTTTATCACAGGTATGTATGTATGTACACATGTATGTATAGAAAAAGACACATATGTAGGGCTTGGTACTATCCACAATTTCAGGCATTCACTGGGGGTCTTAGAATGTATCCCCCATAGATAAAAGGGGACTACTGTACACATTTTCTCCAATTTCAGTAAACCTCCTCCCCCCCACCCCCCAAGTGCTCTGGCTTGCCCATTTCCTTTCAATTTTCAGTCAACACCATCTCTCCTCTTTTCTTTATCCTGGGCGCAAGTTCAGATTATATTTTTCTGTTTCCCCTGCAGTTTGGTGAGGCCAAATCACTCAGTTCTGGTCAATCAATGGAATGGAAATGCAAACAAATGTGTGACATTTTCAGGCTGGTCCTTAAATCTTCCCTCACTCAGGCTTCTTTCTCTTTCCCATCTGTTAGAAGGATAAAGAAGATTCTAAAGTCCATGACTGACCATGTAAACCAGGGATGGATGCCCCTTACTCTCACCACCAGCATCTCAATGACCTTCAGTGGATTGTTACAGCAGGGTCAATTAAACTGTTACTGTATTAAGCTACTGAAACTCTGGGGTTGTTTGTTACTTGGTTGACTTGTCCTAATACATCAATCAAAACTATTCATATGAGATTATACAATCTTTTATTTCAACCTGTCTTTTCAAAATTGTAACCCTTCTGTTCGCTTGACTTTATTTGCTGCCTTCCTGGAAAAAAAAACTCAGCTCAGGATATCAACTCCATTGTCTGCTTTCTAAGCTTTATGCTACCTTCTAGCTATAAGGTAGAAGAGTAATTCATAAGACCAAAAGAACTGGTACTACCTCAGGTGATCCCCAACACTACCAGTCCACCTATTTTGACAACCTCCCCTGTTTCTTGAGCTCTAAGAAACATCTAATACTAATCAGCATTCCCTCCTTGAAACCTTCTCTTTCATTGGCTCTCATTGTACTGCTCTCCAAGTTTTCCTACCTCTTTCACTTCTTAGACTGCTTTTCAGTTCCTCATTCTGCCCTAACTCTTATTTCTCCATTACCCTTTAAATCCCTTATGTTCTTCTGTTTTTATCCATTGGAGACAACCTCATTTACTCCCATGACTTCCATGACTACCATGTACATACATTGACAGCTGTAAAACATATCTCCAGTCTAGACAAGTCTTGAACCTCAACCCTCCTGATATTTCCAATAGGCACAAAAAATGTATCTGGCTGAAGTCACCACCTTCTCCCATCTCCTCTGAAATCTGCTTTTCCTTCGCCTGCACTCCCTTGGTCAATGGATCCCCTTAGCCATAGCCTGGAAAGATGACTCCCTCCTTCCAGCTCCACAACTATTTATAACTCTTCCCATCCTCTAAATATAATTTGAATCTGTCACTTCCACATACCTATTGCTACCAACATTTGTATTTTCTTACCTGAATTATTTCAAAAACATCTCCGCCAATTTCCAAACCTCTAGTTTTACTCCTCCAAATCATCCCATATGCCTGACACACAGATCGTTCTACCATACAAGTTAGATGACATCCCTTTCCTACTGGATATCTCAATGGCTCCCTACTACCTTTGGAATAAATAATTCTCCATCTCTTCTCAACTCTAGACACTTTTATCAAACGTCCCTCTGGACATTTTTACTCCTGTCTCCCACAGTGACTCATATTCAATATATCTACCCTTCCTAACGCTGAATCCAAATCTGAGTTTCTTACCATATTTCTTTCTCCATGAACAGCATCTCCATTCATCTGTGCCTAAATCAGATATCTAAACAGCATTGGGGATCATCCCCGGCCCTCTCCTCAACATCCAATTCATCGTAAATCCTTTAGACTCTTCCTGTTTATTATGTCCTGAATTCATCAGCTTCTCCTCAAACCCATCACACATAGCTTAGCCCAGATCACCATAATCTCTTGTCTGCAACAGCCTTCTAACTAGTCTTTTTCTAATCTCATCCTCCCTTCAAAACCTTTCACATGTAGGCAGAATAATCATTCTAAGATGTTATGATTGTGCTTAAAACCTTACAATGATACTCCACGGCTTTCAGCAACACACACACACACACACACACACACACACACACACACAAAATAGCTGCAATGGAGCTTAGGTCCTAGTGAAGGAATATGAAAAAATAAATAAGATAACAAGATAATAGATAATGTCAACAAGGAGGGGCGGGATGGTGATTTTAGATCTTCGTGCTCAGGGCCAGCCCATTCCAGAAGTGGTATTTCAGTGAGACCTGAAGGATCAGAAGGAGCTAAGCTTGAAAGAGGAGGCCAACTTCAATTTGCTTACTTACCATCATCCCCACTGGGCTGTGAGCTCCTTGAGGATAGGACCCATGATTTATTCATCATTCTATTCTAAACATCTACCACAGGTTTGGGTACTCTTAAGTTTTGGATACATATTTGATGAGTGAAGGGATGAATGAAGGTTACAGTTAAATTACTGGGCAGTGCAACTTTAGGCTAATTGTGTGCTCACATTTTTTTGTACATATGTTGACATCAACTTGTGGAACTTCCAAGATGACAAATTTCTAGGAAGCCAAAAACTAATGGGATTGACTTTAAAGAGGAGTTTTACTTTCCTTAAATCCTTCTAAAATATTTCAGAGCAGATTCTGCACAGAAGAATCTTTTACAACCAGGAGCCTGAAGGGAATATCAGAATGGATAAACACTTGCTAGGATAGCACAGGATATTTCAGCCCCATCAACTCCAGGATCAGTTAACAGTCTGGGCTCCAATGGCCCCTGACTTTGAGCTTTTTGAAAGGCCAAAACTTTTTGTAGAAACTGAAATCAACCCTCAGACATTCAGATTCATAAAGAAATGATTTCAAGTAATCATGGTTCATTTCTGCTCAGCAGCTAAAAACAATAAAAGATTCTCTAAAATATACTATATTGCATTCAATGACTGAATTTGATCCTGATATATAAGATATACAGGTTCATAACACTTTACTTGCAAAGTAAAAGGTTTTTCTTTTAAAACAAACAAACAAACAAAACAAAAATGAAGCAGCGAAACCTAACCTGACAGAAAAATACGTTTATCTTTCATTTAATCTACTTAATGGGACTATTCATTTGTTTTACTGTAGAACCGTGATGTGTTTAATTAAAGGGTGCTGTCTCTGACCCCACAGAGATATTGGGTAATATAGGAAATATGCAATATACTTTTTTTCTAAACTCCAAAAAGTTCTGGCATTAAAGGTGCATCTGACCGTAAGGATTTTGGGTAGGGATCTGTATTCTATTATTACACTCACTCAATTCTATTTTCTTGAATTTTAAAACTTCCATAATGTATGGGCTTTTAAGTACTCAGGGAAAGTAAGTCACAGAAACACAATTAGCATTATTTTAGCATTTGGAAGCAATCTATAATTGAAAACTCTTTGGAGTTTCCTTTCAGATCTGATTTAAAATATGCATTTATGCCACTATACTCTCACTTTTCCAATAAGTATAAACTTCTACGAGCTAGCGCTTCTGACCATGAGGAAGGTTTTATGGATAAATCCTTTATACCACACATCTAGCCTTAATCTGGGCATTGCAAGCTTCAGAACAATTTGCCACAGCTTCTAATTTTCCCAAGTGTTTAATTGTTCTCATTTTATAACTTTTGTAATTTTCTTAGATTTTATATTTTTTCTCCCTGAAGTTTCAAGAACAGTACCTACCTGCTAACAGCAAGGTTTATACTGTTTGCAGGCATACACCCAGTATCCAGCTGCAAACCTCATTAGGTAAATTATTTCTGATTCTCATCAGAATCAATCATCCTACAGAAATGTTTTCTATTTTTCCCATCACACAACTGAGCAAACTTGGGTTCAGTTTGTCCCAGGCCACATGGCTACTAAGTGACAGAGCAGAATTTAAACCCTGGAATGTCTAGTTCCAAAGTTTGTTTCTTCCAAAACATCATGAGGCAAATAATTGGCCCACGCTCCAATCTCAGTCTCAACTTGAGCACAATTGGAAGAAAGACTTTAAAGCTGCTTCATCCATGGTAGAAATAAGAGTGTAATTTTTTTGGTCTTTTTTAAATGTCTATGCCAGAAATTTGACAGTATCTTTACACTTCCATAAAATGAAGATACAATATCTGGTTTTAAAAGATTCAACTTTAAAGCCATGTAAGATAGGAATTGATGTAATTTTGGTTTTGTTTTATTTTTTTAAATAAATACAAATAATTATAATTAAGTTGACTTATAACAAATACATCGAAAACCAGGGGTTTAATACCCACCTTTTACAAGTACCAACTACATTTATTGGAAACATTATCATACAAGTGGTAGAGAAAGGCTTACACCTTGTAACAACAGAGCATAAAGGGACAGAGATGAAGATCATTAATGATTTTAATTATTTTAAGTCCCATTAAAATTAGAGAAATAATCAAAGCACCCACAATGTTAAGGGTTTATTATTACAGCATTTTAGAGTATACTAGTTCATACCTTTCAATCACAGCAAGTTATTAGCAGTGAAGGGATGAACCCTCTTAAGAGGATTTTTATATCAATGATAGAGTGTTACGGACAAGACAACCTAAGTTAAAAAAAAATTAGTAGCAAGCGCTAGTTGAGTTAATCAGTTAAAGACAAACTCTGCCCTTGGGAAGCTAAATGAAAAAGCAACAGTAAAGCTTACAGAACTTAGCTCGTACAATTTGCCTTGAAGGCGGAAGATTGGTTCCCTGAAATAGCAAAGAATTATATGCTTTAGTTCAGAAAAAAGTTTTTAAAATAAAGTCTGTTATTACCTCTTCTCCTTTCAAAACAATGGAAAAACTTCTAGAGCAGAGGTTTCAATTTGTTCAATAATTGTACCTCTGAATTAAAAAAAACCTATAAAATCATCATTGTTTTGACTTGAAAAGAAATAACAATGCAAATATTCATTATCACATAAAACATAAAAGAAACAGCAAACTGTCAGAGTTAATGCAATCTCTGCAGAGCGCTATTAGTCAGAGACAGCTGGTCAGCCCAAAACACAAAAACTCAAAAGATCAGATCTTCTTAGGAATTAACATCTTCATTAACCAACAAAAATTTGGTATGGCAGCGATAAATCCAACAACTGCCTTCTTTTATGAGCTGTCCCTTCACTGTTACCAAGCTGTGCAAATGTGTGAACTAGTCAGCAGCATCAGAAGCTCATGCAACTACTCACCATATTTTAACCTTGAACTGACTCACAGATTCGATGTTAAATCAAATTTAGGGGTAACATAAGCAAGCAAAGTAAGACACAAGGAGTCAATTTTGAAAAGCAGAGCAAGTAGCAGAAAAGTTATTTAAAATAAATCAATAAAGTTAAGTGCATAAAGTAGCAAAAAAAAAAAAAAAAAATGCAACACACTCCAAAAACCTTAAAAGCAAAAACAAAACAAAAAGCTGCATTTTCAGCAAGATTTGCACATGATTAATTTGCATTAAAAAGCAGTCAATCAAGCGACTGAGTTCAAACTTTGGGGAGAGTGCATGCACTGATTATTTTAAAAATTCCTACCTGATTTCCAATTGTGTTTTTCTTGTGAACCTGACTGCTCCTCTGCTGAGCACTAAGAAAAGCAAAGGAGAAGAGCACTGAAGAAACTTTGGGAACAAGTAACAGATATTAAAATATATACAGGCTTTCAAAATATATCAACAACTGAAGCAGAGCAAACACCAAAACTCCGGGAAGGAAATTCTGGAAGCAGTTTAATTCTGGAAGCAAAACCAACTAAGGGGAATTAGTACCAATTAACAAGCCCAAAACAAAAACATAACACCACAGGATAAAAAGCTGTATTGCTACATCAGTGACAGGAGTTTGTGCAAGTATTTGTGATGTCCTAGTATGTATACAGAATAGTTGTACTGAAAATTAACAGTTAATACTTATTGAATATACATATCAAATAAATGTCATGTTCTAAGTGCTTTGTAGGTATTAGTGATTTTGATTTAAATTTTAATTTTAACCCATGAGATAGTTACTATTATTTTTCTCATTTTACAGATGGAGAAAATGAGTCACAGAGAAGCAAAGTGGCTTTCCCAAAGTCACTCAGCTAATAAGTACCAATTAGTCTGATTCCAGATCCCAAACTCTCTGTGAAATTACCCAAACTCAATGCTTTGAATTCTACATTCCGACAACTCCTACAGTGATCTCTAGCTTGGACCTTTCTCCCCAGCTCCAGACACATAAATGTTTTTGACAACTCATGCTTTCCACTTGATGTCTAATGCACATCTCAAACTTAATGTGCCAAGACTGAACTTATGATCTCTTCCCTAAAACCTGCTCCACCACAGTTTTCCCCTCCTCAATTAGTGGCAATTCCATATTTCCAAGTGCTTAAGCCAAAATCCTTGATTCTTCTCTCTCTCACTCCATATCCAATCACAAGCATATGCTATTGACTCTACTTTTTAATATGTATTTAAAATTCAACAATGTATTAAAATTCAACAGCTTGGGGTGCCTGGCTGGCTCAGGTGGTGGAGCATGAGACTCTTGATCTTGGAGTTATAGGTTGAAACCGCATGTTGGATGTAGAGATTACTTAAAAACAAAAGTCTTTTAAAAAGAAATAAAATAAAATTCAACATCTTTTTACCACCTTCATTGCTAGCACATTGGTCCAAGCCACTGTCATCTCTTACTTGTGTGGTTGTGATCACTTACTCGGGTCTCTGTTTCCACACTTGTCCCCCTAACACTGATTCTCAACACAGAGGCCAGAGTGAGTGATCCTTTTAAAAAGGGGATCCTTGCCACTCTTCCGCTTGAAACATTCTATACTACTATGCAATACCATTCTACTCAGGGTAAAAGTCCTTACAATGGTACAGGCCCTACTCAACTGACCCCCACCCTCTGCCTCTTTGAATCATCACCTCTCCCCACCTTGTTCACTGGAGAGGTCCAGCCACACCGACTCCGTTCTTTTTTTCGAGCCCACCAAGCATACTCCCACCTGAAGCCTTGATATGCTTCCCCCATACATCTGCATGGCTCTTGATGGCACCTCCTTCAAGTCTTTGTTCAAATTTATCTTTTCAGTGAGACCTACTATGATCACCCTATTCAAAATTGCATGCCTCCCTCCTCCAGGACTCTCATCCTCTTTATACTGTTCTATTTTTCTTTATGGCACTTTTCACCTTCAAACATACTATATAGTTTACTGATTTGTGTGTCTATTTTCTGTGTTCTTCCATTAGAATGTAAGCTCCTTGTAAGCAGAGGGTTTTGCCTGTTCCATATCCCCAGTGCCTAGAAACTACTTTGGCTTCAACAAATATCTGCTGAATGAAAAGTCCAATGAGACTGATATCATTATAACATGAGCAAAGAGGCGTTAAGAGCCTGATATGACCCCGACAATTTAACCCCAGAGCCCAGATATTTATATGTGATGTTACTGTTTCTGTCAAAAGAATTGAAGGCTTTCTTTTCAGCTAATCCATGAGTAAACACCTATTGATACAAGAAAACACAAGTCATTGGTGGTAATTCTGAGAAGACTAGTAATAACTGAATCCTCTCACTGGTTGTTTAATAGTTTATAGAAGCTGTTTTGGAGATTGATGAAATAGTCTAAAACAGAGAAAAAGTAGATTAAAGTCATTAATCAACAATTTATTTAAAAAAATTTATGTTTATTCATTTTTGAAAGACAGAGACAGAGTACAAGCAGGGGTGGGGTGGAGAGAGAGGGGGACACAAAATCTGAAGCAGGCTCCGAGCTGTCAGCACAGAGCCCGATTCAGGGCTCGAATTCATGAACTGCGAGATCATGACCTGAGCCCAAGTCAGACACTCAACCGACTGAGCCACCCAGGTGCCCCAACATTGTTTTAAGTTTATTTATTTTTATTTTGATAGAGAAAGTGAAGGTGGGGGAGGGGATAAGGGGAGAGAGAGAGAGAGAGAGAGAGAGAGAGAGAGAGAGAGAGAGAATCCCAAGCAGATTCTGCACTGACAGTGCAATGCAGGGCTCGAACCGACAAACTGTGAGATCATGACCAGAACCAAAATCAAGAGTCAGACCTTAACCAGCTGAGCCACCCAGGCACCCCAAACAAAAAATTAAAGTGATGGGATATTATGATTCAGGAGCACAGCACAAATCACACATTTAGAAAAGTTGTTCAAAATAGCAATCTTTTATAATCTCCAGTTCTTCTTAAGCTGCTTCTCCTTACTCAAACTCGTGAAGAAATATATACTGCATTCAAATGAGGCTGGGGAAGGCACCAGTGATAAAAGGTCACACAGCATATGATTCCTTAAGATATTATGTGTGTATTTTTAGTTGTTTTTCAATTTGCTAATTTCAGGGTTTCAGCTTCTTCTTTCCTCATTATTGTTATTTTACTAGTTTTTAGTTAAATGCTTGCTTCCCTTAATCACTATGAAATTCATCTCTCTCCAACCATTTCTCTACATAATCCAAATTTAAATTATTCAGGTTTTTATGGTGAAATTTTAAAGGAGACAAAGTTTGTGTTAGGCTGTGGCCAGGGGTCCGATGCTTCCACACTGACTCCTGGCTTCTCACCAGGCCCTGAAGCATGGAGTGTGTCTGAACGTATTATTCCTCTGGGGCTTCAGATTTTGGCCATGCTTTCTTTCTCTAGGGACTGCAGGTTTCTCCTCTTCTGGGAAGAACTGGGACAGCTACTATTGTAGTATGACCATGCCATCTTCCTGGCAATGGTCATCCATTCCAACCACCATAATTCTCTTTTAGGGTTTTCTTAAGGGGAAATGTTTTAAAATAAATCACTTACTATTATGATCATTTCAAACTATGATAGATCCATGGGTGTTTAAAGTAGGCAAACTATCGGGGACCTTTGAATTATGTGTAGGTCCCCTTAAATCACATAAGAGAACAAAACAGAACATAAAGCAAAAGCCAGAGATTGCTGATGACTCCCTGTGCTACCTTAATAAAAAAAATATGGCTCTTATAGTGTGTGTGTGTGTGTGTGTGTGTGTGTGTGTATTTGTGTGTATAGATAGAAACAAAGGGTGGGGGGACTGGAGTAGCTGTTTCTTAGGTTCCTTTTATTTATTATTATTTCTTTTAATGAGAGAGGGAGAGTACGTGTACATGAGCAGGGGAGAGAGTCAGAGGGGGAGACAGACAGAGAGAGAGAGAATATCTTGAGCAGGCTCCACACTTAGCCCAGAGCCTAACGTGGGGCTTAATCCCACAACCCTGGGATCATGACCTGAGTCAAAATCAAGAGCCTGACACTCACCAGACTGAAGCCACCCACGTGCACCTCTTAGGTTCCTTTTACATCCAAGATTCCTTGAGACGCAAAGTTATTTTCAGAAGCTTATGACCGACATTAGGTGAAGAGACTTTGCACTGACAGAAACTTTATCTACTCTGCAATCCTAGTTAGGATCTACCATATTCCAAGAATATGCAAAAAGAAAAAGAGATTTATCTTATAAGCCAATCTCAAATATTAGTGTTAAAACAAACACTAAATTAACTGTACTTTTGACCTAAAGAATAATCTTTTCACAGCAACTGGCCCCATAAAAATACTTATTAATGATGCATTTAGGTACTTGAAGTTACCCCATAAACAACATAATAAAAACCAAACTGTCTAGTTAGAAAACATTCTTTATCTTAACTCTTATATATGCAATGATGATTGAACTGAAAGCATTTCAAAATATTTATTTAAAAATGGGAAGACTTCTGGGAAAATGGCAGAGGAGGAGGATCCTAACCTCACCTGGTCCAACTAACACACCTAGTAACAGCCACATCAGCACAACCAAAGCAGAAAATGACCTGAAGAATGGCAGAACAGACTTTCCACAGTTAATTGTAGAGAGGAGGCCACATCAAAAAAAGGTAGGAGGGGCAAAGACATGGTGGGGAACCAAACTCCCAGTGAGACTAATCACAGATGGGAGAGACACTACAAGCACGGAGAAGGTAGAGAAACAGACTCCATCCCAGGCACCCCAGGCACAGGGGACCTGCGCTAGAAATACAAGTGCCCGTAACATTTGGCTTTGAAAACTAGTGGGGCTTAACTTCATGAGTTTTTTTATAACCAGTGGGGCTTAACTCCAGTACTTTAAAAGTCGGCAGGCTTAGTTCTGGGAGATGTGGAAAGCAATAAGAAACTGCGTCTCTGCCCTAATGAGACAGGACAACAAACGATCCCACCAAGATATAGCACAGAAGCAGCAGTTTGAAAAGTGCATGGGGTTTATGGGCAGGAGAGTTATTTAGTAATCTCAGAATGCATGCTGGAGTGACAGAGAGCTTTAGGAGACTTCTCCAAGAACAAAAGAGCTGGCAAGTGCCATTTCTTCCCACTGCCCTGCCAACCCCTGGCCCAAGCCTAGGTAGCCAGACACCTGTGAAAACCAGCTTGAGCACCCTCCACCTATCTTGTTGACACCGTGCACTCCACCCCTGCATTCTCCTGTGGATTCAGCCCATCCAACCTGCCTCATTCTGCCAGAGTCCCTCCAAAGTGGCTCCTCCTGCGTCTCATCCTGCAAGCGGCCGCAAAAGGGGCTGGCAACACTCCAAGGTGACGCCTGCCCTGGTGAGAGGGGAAGAAACTACACACACCAATCCCACTGCAGCCCCAGCAGCTGGCCTTACCCCTGGCAGGCTGGACAGAGTGCCCTGCTGATCAGTGCATCTGCAGCCCCAGCAGAGGGTCTTAGTCTCACTGCCAGCCCCGCCCACCACAGAAACCTCCAAAGAGGCAGCTCGAGGAGAGAGCCCTGCAGTTTGAGGTTACTTTGCAGCCCTAACAAACAGTCCTCTGGCCTGACTGCTGACGTCACCCAGCTACAAGTCCACGGGGACCTCCAACTGGCCTCCTAACAGCACAGGGACCAAATCTTGCCCACAACAGGTCAAGTGAGCCACTGCAGCTGACTGGACTGAAGGCAAACAAGGTTTAACCACAACAGTAGGGTGTATGGAACCCACACAGGAGACACCCCTGAAGCTCCTGGTTCCGGTGAACAGAGGGTATCGTGCCACAGAGCACCATAGGACCTCTTCCTCATAATGTCACTACTTTCAAGATCCAGGAAACATAACTGCCTTTCCCAATACATGGAAACAAACATAGATAGTGAAACAAAATGAGGAGACAGAGGAATATGTCACAATGAAAGAACAGACGAAATCACAGCAAAAGAGCTACATGAAACAAAGGCAAGCAATATGCCTGATTAAAAAAAAAATCAAAGTAATGGTCATAAAGATACTTACTGGACTTGAGAAAAGAATGGAGGCTCTCAGTGAGACCTTCAAGAAAAAGATAGAAGATAGAAAACAAATAGAACCAATCAGAGATGAAGAATTCAATAAATAAAATTAAAAATACACTAGAGGCATCAATAGTAGCTTTGAGAAGGCAGAAGAATGGATCATAAAGCTGGAAGACAGAGTACTGGAAAGCAAACTGAACAGTAAAAAGAAAAAAGAATAATAAAACTGAGAATAAGTTAAGGGAGCTCAGCAACATCATCAAGCATAATAACATTTGCATTATAGGGATTCCAGGAGGACAAGAGAGAGAAAAGGGGGCAGAAAATTTATTTGAAGAAATAATAGCTGAAAACTTCCCTAATCTGTAGAAGGCATCAGATACCTGATTCCAGAACGCATGGAGAGCCCCCAACAAAATCAACCCAAGAAGGTACACACCAAGGCACATAATAATTAAATGACAAAAAGTAGCGATAAAGAGAGAATTTTAAAAGCAACAAGAGAAATCAGTTACATACAGGGAAACCCAGAAGACTATCAGCTGGTTTTTCAGCAGAAACTCTGCAGGCCACAAGGGAGTGGCATGATTTATTCAAAGAGCTGAAAGGAAAAAACCCGTAACCAAAAACACTCAGCAAGGCTATCATACAGAATAGAAGGAGAGATAAAGAATTTCCCAGACAACAAAAGTTAAAGGAGTTCATCACAACTAAAGCAACCTTACAAGAAACATTAAAGAGAATTATTTGAGTAGAAAGAAAAGCCCATACTCAGGAGAAAGAAAATTGTGAAAGGAAAAAATTTCACAGTAAAATAGAAACATAATAAAAATTAATCACTTATAAAACTAGTATGGGGGTTAAAGCACAAAAGCAGTAAAATAAATTATATCTATAAAAATCAGTTCAAGAGATTCACAAAATAAAAGAAAGTAAAATATGGCATCATATACATAAAACATGGGAGGGGAGAGTAAAAATTTAGTGCTTCTAGAATATGTTCAAAATTAAGTGACCATCAACTTAAAATAGACTACTATATGTGTAAAATGTTCTATGTGTGCTGAAGAGTAACCACAAACTAAAATCCTGGAACAGATATGAGAAAAAGAGAAAGCAATCCAAGCATATCATTAAAGAAAGCCATAGAATCACAAGGGAAGAGAGCAAGAGAAGTAAGGAACAGAGAAGAACTACAAAAACAATCATAAAACAAGTAACTAAGTGGCAATAGGTACATACCTGTCAATAATTACTTTGAATGTAAATGGACTCTAATCAAAAGACACAGGGTGACAGATAAAAAAGCAAGACCCATCAGGGTGCCTGGGTGGCTCAGTCGGTTCAGCTTCCGACTTCAGCTCAGGTCATGGTCTCACAGTTCGTGAGTTCGAGCCCTGTGTCGGGCTCTGTGCCAACGAACGGCTCAGAGCCTGGAGCTTGCTTCAGATTCTGTATCTCTCTCTCTTTCCCCTTCCCTGCTCATGCTCTGCCTGTCTCTGTCTCTCAAAAATAAATAAATGTTAAGAAAAAAAAAAGTAAGACCCATCTATGAGCTAACTACAAGAAACTGGCTTCAGACCTAACGATTCATGCAGATTGAAAGTAAAGGGGTGGAAAAAGCATTTACCATGCAAATGGAAACAAAAAGAAAGCTGGGGCAGCAATATTTTTCTCAGACAAAACAGACTTTAAAACAAAGACTATAAAAAAGACAAAGAAGGACACTACATAATGATAAGGGCAACAATCCAGCAAGAGGATGTAACAATTGTAAATATTTGTGCACTAAACGTAGGAACAACTAAATACATAAAGCAACCATTAACATACATAAAGGAAAAAAACTGACAATCATACAACAATAGTAGTGAGCTGTAACAACCCACTTACATCAACAGATCACCTAGGCAGAATATTAACAAGGCAACAGTGTCTTTGAATGACGCATTAAACCAAATGGATCTAAAAGATATATTTAGATTACTCCATCTAAAAACAGTGGAATACATATTCTTTTCAAGTGCAAATGAAATATTCTCCAGAGAAGATCACATGTTAGGCCACAAAACAAGGGTCCACAAATTCAAAAAGACTGAAATCATATCATGGTTCTTTTCTGACCACAATGGTGTGAAAATAGAAATCAATCACAAGAAAAAATGTGGAAAGCACCTAAATACATGGAGGCTACATAATGATGAATGCATCAACCAAGAAATCAAAAAGGAAATTAAAACAAAAATACATGGAGAGAAATGAAAATGAAAACACAACGTTCCGAAATTTTTGGGATGCAGCAAAAGTGGCTCAAAAAGGGATGATTATAGCAGTGCAGGCCTACCTCAAGAAGCAAGGAAAATTTCAAATAAGCAACCTAATCTTACACTTACAGGAGCTAGAAAAACAAAGCTCAAAGCTAGTACAAGGAAGAAAATAATAAAAATTAGAGCAAAAACAAATGAAATAGAGATAAAAAAAAACCAATAGAATAGATTAATGAAACCAGAACTTGTTCTTGGAAAACACTGACAAAACACTGACAAAACTGATAAAACTTTACCCAGACTCATCAAAAAAAGAAGAGGATTCAAATAAATAAATAAAATCAGAAATGAAGGAGAAATAACAATCAATACCACAGAAATACAAAGGATTATAAAAGAATATTATGCAAAATTATATGCCAACACACTGGACAACCTACAAGACGTGGATAAATTCCTAGAAACATATAACCTTCCAAAAGTGAATCAGGAAGAAATAGAAAATTTGAACATACCCATTACCAGCAGTGAAATTGAATCAAAAACCTCAAAACGAACAAAAAAAGTCAAGACCAGATGGCCTCACAGGTGAATTCTACCAAACATTTAAAGTAGAGTTAATACCTATTCTTCTCAAACTATTCCAAATAATAGAAGAGGAAAGAAAGCTTCCAAATTCACTCTGAGGCCAGCATTACCCTCATACTAAAACCAGAAAAGGGCACTACAAAAAGAGAAAACTATAAGCCAATATCTCTGATGAACATAGATGCAAAAATCCTCAACAAAATATTAGCAAACCAAATTCAACAATACATTAAATTCACCATGATCAAGTGGGATTTATTCCAGTGGTTCATACTTGCAAATAAATCAATGTGATACATCACACTGACGAGAGACAAACAATATAATCATTTCAATACATGCAGAAAAAGCATTTGAGAAACTACAACATCCATTCATGATAAAAACTATCAACAGAGTAGGTTTAGAGGGAACACACCTCAACATAATAAAGGCCTTATGTGAAAAACACACCGCTAATATCATAATCAATGGTGAAAAACCAAGAGCTTTTCCTCTAAGAGCAGGAGCAAGACCAGGATGTCCACTCTCACCACTTTTGTTCAACATAGTACTGGAGGATGCCTGAGTGGTTCAGTTGGTAAGCAGCTGACTCTGGACTTCAGCTTAGGTCATGATCTCATAGTTCATGAATTATAGCCCCACAAAGGGCTCTGCACTGACAGCACGAAGCCTGCTTGGGATTCTCTCTCTTCTCTCTCTGCCCCTCCCCTGCTCTCTCTCTCTCTCTTTCAAAATAAATAAATAAACTTAAAAAAAAAAAAAAGAAAAACATAGTACTGAAAGTTCTACCCAAACAAAAAATCCAACAAAAAGAAGTAAAAAGTATCCAGATTGTAAGGAAGAAGTAAAACTGTCACTATTTGCAGATGACATGATACTATACAGAAAAAGCCTTAAAGAATCCACAAAAAACTACTAGAACTAAAGATGAATTCAGTAGACACAGGATACAAAATTAATATATGGAAATCTGTTGCATTTCTATCAACTAATAATGAAATAGCAAATAGAGAAATTTAGAAAACAAGCCCATTTATAATTTCACCAAAAAGAATAAAATACCAAAGAATAAACTTAACCAAGGAGGTGAAAGACCCATACTCTGATTATTATAAAACGCTGATGAAAGAAATTAAAGATAACACAAACAACTGGAAAGATATTCCATGCTCATGGATTGGAATTTTGTTAAAATATCCATACTACCCAAAGCAATCTACAGATTTCATGCAATCCAGATCTATCAATACAAATAGCACTTTTCACAGAACTAGAACAAATAATATTAACATTTGTATGAAACCACAAGAGACCCTGAGTGGCCAAAGTAATCTTGACAAAGAAAAACAAAGCAGGAAGTATCACAATCCTAGGCTTTAAGATATCTACACTACAAAGCTGTAATAATCAAAACAGTATGGTATATGCGCAAAAAGAGACACATAGATCAATGGAACAGAAAAGAAAGCCCAGAAATAAACCCATGCTTTTATGTTAAATTAGTTTACAACAAACGAGGCAAGAAAATACAAAGGGAAAAAGATAGTCTCTTCAACAAATGGTGTTGGGAAAACTGGACAACTACATGTGAAAGAATGAAACTGGACCACTTTCTCATAACATACACAAAAATAAACTCAAAATGATTTAAAGACCTAAATGTGAGACCTGAAACCATAAAATTCCCAGGAAAATAACATAGGCAGTAACTTCTTTGACATCAGCTATAGAAACATTTTCTAGATATGTGTCCCTTGGCAAGGGACACAAAGGTAAAATTAAACTGCTGGGACTACACCAAAATAAAAAGCTTCTGCACAGAAAGTAAACCATCAACAAAATGAAAAGAAAACCTACTGAATGGGAAGAGATAGTTGCAAATGATATATCTTATTAAGGTACATATACAACATACATAAAGCACTTCTACAACTTAACACCCCAAAACCAAATAATCCAATTTAAAAATGGGCAGAGGAACTGATTAGACATTTTTCCAAGGAAGATATACAGATAGCCAACAGACACATGAAAAGATGCTCAACATCACTAATCATCAAGGAAATGCAAATCAAAACCACAATGAAATATCAGTTTATACCTGTCAGAATGGCTCCAAGCAAAAACAGAAGAAATAATAAGTACTAGTGAAGATGTAGAGAAACAGGAAGCCTCATGCAGTGTTGGTGGGAAAGCAGCCTGGTATAGCCACTGAGGAAAACATTATGGAGATTCCTCAAAAAATTTAAAATAGAATTACCATATGATCCAGTAATTCCACTAAATGGTATTTGCCCAACAGAAACAAAAACACAATTCGAAAAGATATATGCACTTTTATGTTTATTGCAGTATTATTTACACAAGTCAAGATATGGTAACAACCCAAATTTCCATTGATAGATAAATGAATAAAGATGTTTTACACACACACACACACACACACACACACACACACACACACAGTGGATCATTACTCAGTCATTAAAAAGAATGAAATCTTGCCATTTGCAACAACATGGATGGACCTAGAAGGTATTATGCTAACTGAAGTAAGTCAGGCAGAGAAAGACAAATACCATATGATTTCACTCACATATGGAATTTAAGAAACAAAACAAATGAACACACAAAGATAAAAGAGACAAACAATAAAAAACATTCTTAAATAAAGAGAACCAACTGGTGGTTGCCAGAGAGGAGGTTGGTGGGGGATGAGTGAAACAGATAAAGGGGATTAAGAGTACACTTATCTTGATAAGCCCTGAGAAATGTACGGAATTGTACACCTGAAACCAATATAATACTGTATGCTAATTATACTTGAATTTTAAAAAATAAACTAAAAACATAAATTAAATTAAAAATATAAATAAATAAAAATTAAAATGTACTCATGAGAAACCATGTAAGGACTTGTAAGTTAATTTAAGCCTTTGGAGATATTCTTGGTGATAGGTACCTTAATTGGTTATATCTGCAATACTGAAAACATACCTATATATAATTCTTTAATTTGACGTAAGTCAAAAGTTTTAGGGCACCAAGTTATCTTCAAGGCACTCTGTAGAAGATATAAACATGAAAAAGCCTCCAATTTTCCTAGCGTAGGTAGTGAGATACATACACAAAACACAAATAACATAGAATAAGCTCTATAAGAATAAATACATGAAGTATTGGTACTGCATCAAGATAAAAAGCTTCTGCACTACAAAGGAAACAATCAATAAAACTGAAAGGCAGCCTAGGGATGGGAGAAGATAATTTGCAAATGATGTATCTGATAAAGAGTTAACATCCAAGATCTGTAAAGAATTTACCATACTCAATGTCCAAAAACCAAATAACCCAGTTAAGAAATGGGCAAAAGACATGAATAGACATTTTCCCAAAGAAGACATCCAGATGGTTGGACAAAATAAATCAAAACCACAATGAGATACCACCTCACACCTGTCAAAATGGCTAAAATTAACAGCACAAGAAACAACAGTTGTTGACAAGAATGTGGAGAAATGGGAACCCTCCTTGCACGGTTGGTAAGAATGCAAACTGGTGCAGCCACTCTGGAGAACAGTATGGAGGTTCCTCAAGAAACTAAAAATGGAACTACCTTATGATCCATCAACTGCACTACTATGTGTTTATCCAAAGGATACAAAAATACAGATTCAAAGGGGTACATGCACCCCAATGTTTATAGCAGCACTATCAACAATAGCCAAACTATGGAGAGAACCCAAATGTCCATCAACTGATGAATGGATGAAGAAGATGCGTGTGTGCATGCGTGTGTGTGTGTGTGTGTGTGTGTGTGTATAATATATGATATGGGAATATTACTGAGACATCAAAAAGAATGAAATCTTTCCATTTGCAATGATGTGGATGGAGCTAGAATATACAATGCTAAATGAAATAAGTCAACCAGAGAAAGACAAATACCATATGATTTCTTACACGTGGAGTTTAAGAAACAAAACAGGTGAACATAGGTAAAGGGTGGGGGAGAGAAGAGAGGGAAACAAACCACAAGAGATCCTTAATGATACAGAACAAACTGAGGGTTGATGGAGGGAGGCAAGTAGGAGATGGGCTAGATGGGTGATGGGTACTAAGAGGGCACTTGTGATGAGCAATGGGTGCTGTATGTAAGTGATGAATCACCAAATTTTACTCCTAAAACCAATATTGCACTGTGTTAACTAGAATTTAATTTTAAAAAAAGAATAAATATATGAAGATATAACAGAAAGCTAAAAAAAAAGAGCTTCTGTTCCAAATGTAGGATATTAATTACCTTATATCTTCTTACTCTGTGTGTGTGTTTGTTGTTAATTATATAAATTTCTATTACACACAAGTCATTGTGGAAGGTTTTGCCAAACATACACATTAGGTTTATTCAGTTTAATTTTCTAAGACCTAATGATTTTAAAATGGTATAATAAGAGGTTTAAATTTTTGTAAAAATAAGAGTACAATGAAATTCACTGAAAGAAAAAAACCCATATTACCTTTTAGCTCAAAATTTATTCTGCATATTCATTTCTATACACATACACATACAATAAAAGATTCAAATAATAAAAGAGAGTGCCAAGGGGGCGTGTGACCATTTTCCAAATAAGTCCTATGCATAGTAATTGCTCCAAATGTTCAAAGAAAAGAAAGATTATTTTGGTCTAATGTGACTTAAGATTTTCACAGAAAACTTGAAAAGAGGTTAAGCTGTAATAAAGGAAGACAACCAAATGCATTCCAAGAGAATGGAGTAGTATTAGCAAAGCCAGGAGGTAGAAAAATGAGGCATGTAGGGAAGTTGTGGAAAGTAAAACTATTATGGTGAAATTATATAATCATAGACTCAGGTTTGTAAAATGACCTTAAAAGCCATCTAGTACAATAACTGTATGTTGAGGCCAATTATGAAGAACTTGGCCACTACCTTAGAGGCAGCAAAAATATTCAAAGTTTCAGAGCCAGCAAATGGCATGATCAAAGCAGTTATTTAGTAAAAATTACCTCCCTGAAATGGGTAGTATTGACTCTTAAGCAAGGAAGACAGGAAACAGCCAGCTTCAACCCCCTCCCTCTGACTGTTGGAGTCCTGCCCAACCTTCAAAGTCAATCAGGTACCATTTCTGGATTATGCCTTCTTAGAAGGTTCCAGTTATCTTTCTTTCCCAGGAACTCCGAAAGTTCTTGGTCTGTGCCTGAATTACATAAACAGGACTTCATTATAGGCAGGTCTCTAACTCGCCTCCAACAACTTATGCTCCTTGATGGCTGATGGTGTGTTGCATTGATCTTAGTATCTTTACCTCTCTCACCACTGACATTACCTAGCCCAGTGTTTATAGTGGTTTCTTAGGAAATATTTACGAAATCATAGTTTGATACCAAGGTTATTTTTAACTAGATTATTAATGGTTTTCTGCCACAGGGTATTTAAATAATTTGACAAAGTGTGCCACAGACATGTGCTGCAGCAAGAGTACAGTACACAGTGGTCAGTCTGGCTAGAGCACAGAGCTAGGGAATAGGATAGAGAGAAATAGTGACGATAGAACAAGCTCAAAAGGTAATCAGAAGATAGATTCCACAGGACCTTGGAAACCACACCAATGAATTTAGACTTTATTCTGAAAATAACAGGGCGACCCAGAAAGAATGATAATGAACAAGACGAGAGGCAGGGAGACTGTTGTAGTAACCCAGGCAAGAGAAGGCTAACTTTAGTACATTAGTGATGATGACAGGAAGAAATAGACAAATTCAAAAGCTATTACAGAGGCAGAATCAAATGGTAAAGATGGTGGGAAACAAAGATGAGAAGAAGGAGTAGAGGATGATGCTCAGGTTTCTGGTTTGAACAACTGGGACGTACCACCCACAGAGAGAAAGAACAATGGAGGAGGAGTAAATTCTAAGATCACATGATGAGTTTAATTTAGGAATATTTGGTTGAGGTTTCCATAGGCTATACAAGTAAAGATGCCTAGTATGTAGTAGAATATGGTACACAGTCCAGGAAAAAGCTCTGGAATACAGTTCTAGATTTAGAATCATCAGAAAAAGGTGGTAAATGAAACCAATGTAGTGGGAGGTATCGGTCAGGGATGGTGCAATGAGAAAAGAAGAAGATCTATTAAAAAATAGTGATAAAAAAAACCAGTTTTTAAGCCATGATCAGAGGATAAAGAGCTCCAAAATAAAACTGAGAAGGAGGGGCACCTGGGTGGCTCAGTCGGTTGAGCGTCCGACTTCGGCTCAGGTAGTGATCTCGTGGTCCATGAGTTCAAGCCCCGCGTCGGGCTCTGTGCTGACAGCTCAGAGCCTGGAGCCTGTTTCAGATTCTGTGCCTCCCTCTCTCTGACCCTCCCCTGTTCATGCTCTGTCTCTCTCTGTCTCAAAAATAAATAAACGTTAAAAAAAATTTTTTTAAAATAAAAAAATAAATAAATAAATAAAACTGAGAAGGAGTGGCTAGAACAGAAAGGGAAACCAGGAGCCAGTGGAAGGGTACTGAAGCAAAGGGACAGACCTCAACAAGAAATGGTTAAGGTGTAAAATGACTCAGAATTGTCTATTGGATTAACTGTTTGTCTCAGCCAAAAGCAGTCTCAGTAGAGTAGTGTGGTAGAAACAGGACTGCAGTAGGCTGAAAAGTGAAAAAGAAGAAAGAAAAAAGGGGAGTCGCAGTCAAAGATTGACTCTAAGTCAATCCATACAGGGTTCAAGTGAATCAAGGAAATGGAGTCCCTCAGAGACACAGATTCCATGGCAAATGTTAGGGTATGCCTCTCCCTGCACCACTATGCTTAGATTGTAGAGGAGACTTGGAATTAGATGAAACTTTAGTAGTAATGACGATAGAAAAAATACTAGTAAAATGGCAACATACGGACTAAAGCAGTTTAAGGGAAAGGCCCATCCTTTACACTCTGGTGACAGAGCATTCAGAGTTGACTGCATACTCCTAAAACTTCGGATTTGCTTAGCAGCAGCTAACAAAGTTATCTCCTTCTTCTCTTCCAGTAGCTACCACTGTACCACCACCAACCCACCAGTAAAGTATGGCTCACTGATGAAGGACTCAGAGCAATCAGTTGGATTCACCATACTCTAGGACTATACTATCCAATAGAGTTGCTGGTAGCCAAATGTGGCTATATAAATCAAAACTTTAAGTAATTAAAATTTAATTTTCATTTCATTTTATTTCTTCTGTTTTGTGAGCCACATTTAAGCTATGCAGTAGATACACGTGCCTAGTGGCTACTGTATTGGACAGCACAGATTATAAAGTATTTCCACCCGTTCAGAAAGTTCTATTGGACAACATCACTCTGGAGTTAAGAAGCTCTTTCAGAATGTTCTTTTACATTATCCCAAGAAGATTATGAACACTTGCTGAGAGTCCCAAGAGTGCAGCTTATCACATGCCGGCCTGGCTCCACCCAATCGGATTGAAGCCAAAAGGAGAAGAAAACTACATGATGTCAATTCCCCCTGCAGGGTATTTAGTGAAGTCATCACAAGCTAAATATTATGCAAGAACACCCTCCAGAACCTGGGGGCTTATCAAAGAAGGATGACTCACTTCTTAAGATCCATTTTAAGGATGAAGATAAAGTTCAACATAACAGATTTGAGAATGAAAGAGCAAAGTTGAAGTCTGCTTATTTTTAAAATGGTCCTTGAAACAGAATTCATGACTTATTTGAATTGGTGATACTAATGATGCCCTTGTGAGTTGTTCAACCCTGTATTTCTACCTGGTACTAGTCCCAGTAAGCAAGCAATTCCTGAATTTGCATAAGAATCAAAAGAACAATCTTGCTACAATACCTAAATTTTGATTCCACAAGCGAGAGAACATTCTCATGTAAGAATAGGAACTAGAAACCCTATTATGATAGAATGCAGTTATGTATTGGAGGGGAAAAAAAGAACAAAAAAGGAAAAACCCAGATTGCTCTGGAATTTGATGCCAAGGTTCCCATATACCACCTTCAGGAAAATGGCAACAGAGACATTCCAGAGGATCAAGAAAGAGATAAAATGAATATTACAACCAACAGAATTTTCATGGTACTCATGTAACAAGAACTGAAATCTGCACACTATATCATTTCAACCATGAAAAAACAGGTGTTGAGATCTACCCACCCAGCAGATTGAAAAACAAACCTTGGGCTGCTGCTGGTGGCATAGAGATACTACTCTAACGGTCTGTATCTGGAGCCCATTTTTCTCTTAAACCACTGAACTTCATAAGTCTCAGTAACTCAGAAAGGCAAATTGTGCCCATAGAACAAACGAAGAAGAACACAAGAACGTGAAAGTTCACTTCCCAAGGCATTCTGCTAACACGTTTGCTTTTCTACTCAAATATAGCAGGATAACAGAAAATGAGAAGAAGTGAATAAAAGAACAACTGGACTAGCTTTTGCTTTCTTAAATAACAAGAACTAGTATTGTGTATTCTTATCTGTTGGAAAAAAAAAACAGAATGTAGGGTTGGTTTTTTTTTCCAACAGATAAGAATGATAAGTTAAAATCTTTAAGTCATGAGGAAAGTTGACATTTTCTCCTGAAATATAGGACTTTTAGGTTCAGAAACTATATTACAGTTGAAAGATCAAGCTTTCAGAAATCAGGAAATTCCAAAGCAAGCCTACAGCAGTGCTTACTTGGACACATTACACATGGTACATATTTCACGGTCCACGTTTAACAAATAGCTGGGAGATGAAAAAAAAGTTCCACACATTCAGCAGAGCAGAATAAGGTCTATAGCAGAAGGGAGAAGTTTGAGATGTTCTGAATGCTACTCTGAGAAGTAATATTCTGTTAATCTAGTTTTAACAATTTGTTTTTTTTTTTTAATTTTTAGAACAACAGTCATCCCAGTTGAAAAAAAGTATATGTGTGTGTGTGTGTGTGTGTGTGTGTGTGTAAAATGCTATGTCTATCACCATCCTATAAATCTGAGAGGTGCCCCCCCTCTTTTGGCAACTCTCTAAAAATCTCATGAAATAAATGCTTATTTTTCCTCAACTCCAGACCTTAATTTTCTATCTTTGGAACTTAAAAATACTTACATAATTGTCTTCAAATATGGCTTGACTTTTCTTCTTTGATGGAAACAGCATTCCTGCCAACTTTAAAATTTATAGCTACAACCATATTTTTTTAATTTTTAAAAGTACAAAAAAATACCACAACCTCTTAAGTGATTTTGAAATGAACATTTCTTCATATTCATAATTATCCCATGTCACACTGAAATATACTCCAGCTCAGCATACAAATGGAAAGAACATTTACCTCTGAGTCTCACTTGGAGACAATATCAGCAACTAAAAAAAATTCCAGTAGCAATCATACTCCAGGCATCATAAATTTCATAATAAAGTAAAATGGTACAACTAGTAATCAAAATCCTCTGTGTATCTCTCTCTCTTGCTCTCCTCCCTCACTCTGTGTGTGTGTGTGTGTGTGTGTGTGTGTGTGTGTGTAACTCTCACTTTTACAGGCTACACCACAGTTTTCAAAAGCACTTTCATATAACTTCAATAATCTGATCTTCCAACAACCCTCAAAGGTACACAAGACAGGGATTATTTATTACTCCATTTGATAGGGCAGTAAACTGAGATACAGAAAGGCTAAACGACTTGCCAAAACCCAAAGCTCACCAGTGACAAACCCTGGGAAAAATATCCAGACTGTTGATTCCCAGATCAGTCCCTTAAAAGAAAGTTTAGATGTGCAGTTTAAATTAGATGAAAAATGTGCAAAGTTGCTAGGTTTCTAAAGCAGTTTGAACAATGCTTCTTTTTTCTCCATCATAAATGTTCATAGTCTATGTCACTGCTGGAAAAGTGGGGCAGTCACCTGGATTACAGAGAGACTGCATCAAAAGGCTGAATTTGAAAGTATTTACATTTGCAAAATTACATGCCTTTGAAAATCCAGTCCATATAATACTGTATTTGAACAGCTTCTGAGGTAGAAAATACTGAAATTTACTGGAGAAAATAAACACTGGACCATTTATCTTTAAAAATAAATAAAAGAGTAATCTAGGGGGAAATGGTTCCAGAAGACTATAGGGGTGAAATTTAAATCATAGTACTGATTACAAAACTTGTTCAAAAAAACGTGAATCCTTCCAAACTCATTACGATTTTTTTTACGTTTCCTCCTTAAATCAGGTACCACAACAGGGCAGCATTGCAACATCCTTTTCACTTTTAAGTTATGGTGTCAAGTTTACATCTACATCTGCTACATTTTCATAAGAACCTAACTGGCATTTGTAACCAATAAAAATCAGTATTAAAGGCAGCATTCTCATTATTTCAAATGACTCAAGGGTTTGCTGTTCTTTTTGATTCCTCAAAGAAGCAACTGAAGTAAGTGGAGAATGTGTCAGCGTAACTTTTTACATGTGTTTCTCTCTACTTTTCAATTATTGGGCAAGCTCCTAAAAACAAAAAAAAAATTATTTTTCTTTTTCTTATATATTTTGCCCCTGGCAACTAGTGTAGAGCTTGGCACAGGCCACATGGAGTTCACAGACTATGCTGGAAACCGGGCAGAAATTCTCAGGTTCCCCCTCCAAGCCCAGGGATAGAGAAGCGTATCAGAGTCTCGATTTCTTCCCACCAGTGATTTCACAGAAGGAATTGAGCAGTACATATGGTGACAGCCACAGGGGTTAAAAGGGAGGGAAACAGGTCTGTGTGAAGCGCCTGTGGAGAAAATACCTATCTCGAAGCTGGAGTTGGTAGTGTGGCTAAAAAGACAACTGACCAAAGGAACATATTAATCACTGTGTTCTAACAACTTTACACACAGGTCACGGACAGAAAATAGTTGAGAAAAACTAATCTACCACACAATGGATGCAAAATATACATAAACCCTTGGTTAAGCCATCACAAGGACAGCCAAGTTTAGAATGAGACAATTGTCTGTTGGATAATTAGGCCTTTGCTCCCTAAAACATGTCTATAAATTATTCCTCAGGCCAATGTTTAGTTTACATCACATAATCTACATAGCGTTGCTTCTAAGTCAGAGTGTAATTAAATAAATTTGTTTTACATTCTGCTGTGTTGTATGTCTTATTTGTCCTTATTCTTAAATATATGGTTCAAGTAACAGTACATAGGCCCCTTTGCCTTATATTTTATATAAAATAGACGTTTTATGTACCTGCAGTTGGAACCATGTACATGCCACAAATATAGTTTAGAGTTAGAATCAAAATTCCTTAAAAGCCAAGAAAAACTTGTTCCACTAAAGGGCAGGAAAAATGGTGAATTCAGGGTCTTGAAAATGTCACATGATGAATAACCAACCCTGAATAACAAAGCATATCTACATGACAGTATCTGTGAATACAGCAATAGAATATTAGAATATAATAGAATACACGTATGATAGAATAGCAATATATAAACAAGTTTATATAAAGTATACACAGTTTGTAGAAAAGAGAATGTTCATCTAAAAAGATTCCATCTAAGTTTACAAAGGAGAGTTTAAAAAAAAATAGGCCTCTATATTCTGAATTAGAGATGATAAAATAGCTTGTATCCTGTGACTTGCATTTGATGTTTCAAATTTATGTGAGAAAGTGTTCTCAAACATATTTTAAATGTGCATCTGTTACTGCTTATCTATGAGAGTTCAAGTACAAACTGCAGATCACCATCCAAAAACAATGAATATCTAAGACACATATGACTTCACATGCTGCACAATGAAGCAGCCAACTACTTTATCGAGAAAACATGGCCTCATGGCCATGAGGCTCAGACCTCCTACGTGGTTGACTCAGAGTTAATCCTGACACAGAATGTGCTCTCAAAAAGAGATATGGTTGTAGTAGGAAACTCACAATGTGTGACCTAGACAAACCATCAGGAGGAAAGCATATGGCAATCAACTGTTTTACGTACTTTGCAAATCCAATGAAATCTTCGTGGTTGGTGTTGATGTAAGAGACTTGGATGTCAATCAGTAGCAGTACCTATAAGTTAAAGAGAAACCCTTCAGTGAAAACTGATCGTAGATATTCTCAAACACAAAACTGAGTAATTGCCTACAAATTATTTATCTTTATTTAATTCTTAAAAGGATGCTTCAGTTAAAATGAGAAGTTGCATCAATTTTTTTTCATTAGACTCACAATTTTTACTCTAAATTCAGAAATTAAAAATCTACATGAAAAGTCTGAGTCCCACATGAAGACAACATGTTTATAGTTTATAGGCATGGACTCTGCTAATTTAACACAGAATGTAGGATTATTCTAGTCCTCTAAAATGTAGGCATAATGTTCAAAAGAAGGATACACGTGTACCAATGACGGGCTGCTCAGAGCTTCCTGTTCCTGTAGGCACTATATATTAGCCATGAAATAACAATATTATCTCTTGTTTTTCCTCTTCTCTTCTACCTCTTTAAGCTCCTTCTAGGCAAGCAGGAGTAACATCTCATCAACCAATTCAAAAAGGCAATATACAAATAAATAGAAAACTTCCTCAAGATCAACAGGCCTGGTTATCAAAGCAAAACTTCAGTCAGGTCTCTGCTAAAAGATCACTTCTTTAGAGGGATCCTCCCTACTATCTAAACTAGCACTCGGGGCGCCTGGGTGGCTCAGTCGGCCTGACTTGGGCTCAGGTGATGATTTTGCAGTTGGTGAGTTCAAGCCCCATGTCGGGCTCTGTGTTGGCAGCTCAGAGCCTGGAGCCTGCTCCAGATTCTGTGTCTCCCTCTCTATTTCTCCAGCTCCCCTGCTCATGCTTCTTCTGTCTCTCTCAAAAATAAATATTTAAAAAAATTAAAAATAAATAAACCAGCACTCTGTTTGTACCTTATTATACCGCCTTATTTTCCTTTGTAGCACTACCGCTAGCTGACATAGTAAGTTTTTACTTATTCAGTATACAGACCCCATCTGCCGTATCCATGCTCTATCCCCAGTGCCTTGAACTTCATGGACAATCAAGATTTGTCAAGGAATGAACTGAATGCATTGTTCCCATAAACATGAAACATGAAAATGTTCTAATCATGAGATACTTAGAAACTTTAAGTCAGAGGTTTGGAAAGTCCCTCTGTAGAAAATATTCTTCAATAGGAGATAAGAGAGGGTAGAGCAACCAACCAGACACTGTAAGAGAGTTTTATCCCAGAGATACTCAAAACTGAGTTCCCCTTCCTAAGTTTCCTTTTGTTCTCCCAACTGTGTCCCTTCTCTTTCTAGAATGTTTGTTAATAGGAAGAAAAAAAAAAATCCAGAATCCCTGCCTACATACCTCCAGAGCTCTGCACCTTGACTTTGTTGAACGAACTTTTGATAAACATGATGAACATATTCATGCTGCCTCCCTTCAATGAAGATGACATTTGAATGCATCAGAGCCCTCAGGATAACAGTTCACTGACCAGGTCTATGTAATGTTCCCCAGAGGGTACTTCCTCAGGAAAGGCTTACCAGATCCTCACCCTATACGCTCACCCCAAACCAGGTTAGATAATGCTAACACTGTCATATAGACTATATATTGTATTATATTTTATATGTATATTGCACCTTATACTTTTTATTTGTGGTATATACCACAAATGTAATTAATTCTTTGTGTATATTTTGTTTGATGTTTTGCTTCCTCGCAAGACTGTAGGTAAGCTCAGGGTGCCCGGGTGGCTCAGCTGTTTCAGTGTCTGACTCTTGATATCGGCTGAGCTCATGATCTCGCAGTCATGGAACTGAGCCCTGTGTCAGGCTCCACATTGGGAGTGGGGCCTGCTTAGGATTCTCTCTCTGCCTCTCTCTCTGCCCCTCCCCTGCTCTCTTTCTCAAAATAAATAAACATTTTTTAAAAAGACTGTAAGTAAGCTCCATGGAAGCAGGAGTTATATTTGTCTTGTTCACCTCTTATCCCCAGAACGTAGCATGATACACGTAGTAGGTGCCCAGTAAATATTTGTGGCTATAAATTGATAACTGTCTACCAGCCTTGAATAAGACTTTGCTTTAAAGGGAGCAATTTATTACCACATAATCAGTAAATGGCCGCTTATTGTTGTCTCTCTGTCACTACCCAATGCTATGGGCTCTGAGGGTTTGCTTTTATGGCTAATCTCAGCTGGTCGTCTTGCTGTGAATCCCAAGGGGACCTGGCCAAAAAAAATTAATGCATCACCCAAATCCATCCTTACTACCAAATATAAAGTCACAGTACAGGCACTATTAGGTCAGTAACGTCATACTTTTATGAAAAAGTTTCGTATCCTCAGATACAGTTTCATTTCTTGTCCTAATGAACAAAACTCTAGAGTTAGGAGGGGTCATCATTATTACTTTGTCTGTGGTATTGCCTCTATTCTCCCAACAATAAAGCCAGATTCTGTTAAATGTTATACTCCCAAATCCATTTGGCCAGGAGTTTGCATCAATAAACCATAATGTTTAAGCACAAATAAATTGTTGCCGCCATAAAGAGCAAAATATCTACATAATTCTCAGCATTGCCAAAGGTTGTCACGAATATCTTGGCCGTTCATGCACATTAACTTGGACTGCAGTATAGGAAAAAAGTGGGAAAAAAAATAAAAACTATGGCTGCTCTCATTCATATTCCTGGAAACTGGGAGTCTGTGTTCATCCTAGGAAAAGAGCCAGGTCGCATGTGGGGGATGAAAAGGAAAATAGTACATTTTTTTCTCATTTTTTCACTTTCTCAGAGTTTCTCACTGCCTTTCCACCCACAGTTATTGAATATTTAGTTAAAGAAAAAGTAAAGCTACCCCTGCTAGCAATAATCACCCACAAAGTCAGTCCCTTTAACATGCAATTACATGTGTGGAAGCACCTGGAATGATAGCAGGCACACATTTTAAAAAAACCTATGTCTTAGAAAAAAGCTCACAGATTTATGGTTGTCTATATGTTTAATATTGAAGAATTCCGCCCCCCCCCCCCACAAGGCTTCCAGAGCAGAGGTCAGTAATAATTTCTTAAAAACTTTTAAAACCTGGGGCTCCTGGGTGGCTCAGTCAGTTTAGCAACTGACTTTGACTCAGGTCATGATCTCAACCGCTTGTGGGTTTGAGCCCTGCACTGGGCTCTGTGCTGACAGCTCAGAGCCTGGAGCCTGTTTCGGATTCTGTGTCTCCCTCTCTCTCTGCCCCTCTTCCACCTCCCTCCCTCCCTCTCTCTCTCTCTCTCTCTCTCTCTCTCCCTAAGAATTAAAAAAAAAAATCATTAAAATTAAAAAAAATTTTTTAACTAAAAAATAACTACAAGAACACCTCAAAGCATTTCTGGTACAAAGGCCTGGGAAAATGGGTCACTCTCTGGCCAGCTACTTTGGAAGCATCATACAACCCAAAGCAGCATGGAGTTCAGAACTCAAACCTGAGATCTATGCAAACTGCTACCTTCACATGTCCAAGAACATGAATGTTTTTACCGCACAGGTCGTACTATAGGTGCCAAGCACCAGCTTCTTCAAGTGGTTGGCTGATGAACTGTCAGACTAGGACACCTGAGATGGCCACTTAGTAGAGACACCTGCTCCATCCCTTATCTCCCACTTGGGGAATGAAGTGATCACTACATCAGAGTTGCAGGTGAAAGACAATTTCTCTTAAAATCAGAAAAAGGCAATTCTTTCTCACAGATACTAGGTACCACAGCTCTGTAGGAAAAACAATGAAAACAACTAAAATTAATGAAGAACTCAGAACTGCATTTGGATGCTTAATTTCATCCTCATAAAATTCCTATGAGTTAACTACCATTATTATCTCACTTTAAGATGAGGAAACTGAAGTATACGATGTCAAGCACCTTATTATTTGCACAGAAAATAATGGCAGAGGTGGAATTCGGACTCAGGCAGTCTGAACCTGAAGCCCACAATCTTAACAACAGTGCTAAGTTTGATTACATTGTTTCAGTAAAGCAAAACTGAAACAGGAAACATGAAGCTAACAACTGCTTAGATAGGAAAACAAAGGTAATTAAGATAATAATTGTACTACTTCAATATTGTTTTTACATAGGATCCCTAAGAGTTAAGTAGGATAATATTATCCTTTGAATTTTATAAAATATGGACACTGAATTAAAACTGTTATCTTATTGACTTAAGGTCAGGAGTACAGTTGATACTAGAACTTCAGTTTTCTTGGTCCAACTGCAGCCATGACATTAGATGTGTGGGGGAACTTCTGGTGTCAGGATTTTATATCTGGCCCCAGGCTTGATTTCACTGGCTCGTGAGTTAACATTGATTTGTTTATCTCCACTAAGTCAGAAAGCCTATTTTCTCCTCTTTTTGGCTACTGTAGCTATCCAAGGGTGTGGAAGCTGGAAAACAAGTGAAAACTATGAATAATGGTTAATTAACTTCCAAAGCACAACGATAAAAAGTAGTAGCAATGAATCCCACAGCTCAAGCTGATAGTCAAGTTTTACTGAGTCACAAATATCCCAACCTACTGGGCCCCCATCCTGTCTCTTCACTTTCTCCTTCCACCCTCCCCACCCCGCCCCACCCCTACACGCACCCTCTGTGGCAGTTTGCCTGTGTCTCTCTCCCTGTGGTTTCTCTCTCTTCTATTTTGCCTTCTCCTTTTTCCCTGGCTTTCCCTCTCCGCCTTTCCAAAATCTTGGAATTCTAAGAGGCACAAAATCTTGGAATTCTAACTTAGAGAGACTTCTGAGATGACATAGACCAACATCCCAAAGCTGTACATGAGAAAACAACAGTCCTGAGAAGTGATTTCCACAAGAACATGCTGTTATTTTGTAGAGAACACATGGCCTGAGTCCAGTGTCCTCTACATGCTGTCACAGCTGTGTCCTGGAACTGAAGAGCATTTGAAAACCTTCATGCCTCCCCTTATAACATTTTTGTAAATAACTAAGAATAAAATCCACCTAAATTTAAGAAGCTTTTACTATTTACACACAGTCCTTAGCTTTTTCTAATGAATTACCTTCGCATAAAATAACCTTTTGAATTAAAAGAGCTAAATAGGATTAGAAGATAATTTTAAGGTCACTCCTTACAAGCCATATATATATATATATATATTCACTAAATAGACATGTTTAAAAGAGCTGTTTTTTTTTCAATGTTTATTTATTTTTGAGAGAGAGAGACACACACACACAGTGAGAGCGGGAGAGGGGCAGAGAGAGAGAGACAGACAGAGGGAGACAGAATCGGAGGCAGGCTCCAGGCTCTGAGCTGTCAGCACAGAGCCCAACGTGGGGCTCGAACCCATGTCATGACCTGAGCCGAAGTCAGATGCTTAACTGACTGAGCCGGCCAGGTGCCCTAAAAGAGCTGTTCTTAAACATTTTTTTCTCTAATTATTTTTATGAAAATGAATGTAGATGAAGGTATACTGAAACACTAGCACAGTTTAAACTTGTTGAAGAAGTGACAATGAGAATAATCTTTCGGGAAAGCAATCTGGCAATATGTATCAAAAAAAAAATCTTAAAACCCTCTGTATATCTGTCAACCTAATTATTTCACAGGATTCTGAGATTAAATAATAAAGACATTCATCACAGAATTGCTTGGGATAGCAGCAATGAGACAAACAAATAAACTGTTTAAACAGATACTTAAGTATCTAATCACAGGTTCCATGGATAAGTTGATGAATAGCTTTCTCCATTCACCTAGGGGGAAAAAAACTGACATTCTTCATAACATTTTAGGAATTTATGAATATCCTGATACCCATCTGTCGGCCCATTAAAAGCTAAGAACCTCTGCTTAAAGAAAACATGTGGAATGTTTCTGGATTATTGGCTTTCAGAGTGGAGTGTATACATGCCAGGGGTGCACATGACAATCCATGGGGCACCAAGAGTAAAAGTAATTCCTATTACTGTTTTCTAAACGTTGTCCTTCAAAGCTTTTACACTCATTTATATTCTCAACATACACAAGATGTTAGTATAGCAACACATGTATAAAATTCATAAATAAGTAAAAATAAACATATGTGGTTGTGTTCTTTCTTGCCATTCAGAGAAAGGCCAACTGTTGGAGACCACCAGACAGCCTTGGAGAACTTCCACTTCTGACAAAGACCCTGCCC
This sequence comes from Panthera uncia, assembly GCF_023721935.1. Taxonomy (NCBI): domain Eukaryota; kingdom Metazoa; phylum Chordata; class Mammalia; order Carnivora; family Felidae; genus Panthera; species Panthera uncia. The sequence continues at coordinate 13,976,869 of NC_064813.1, read as the reverse complement.
AACAAGGAAGCCTCCCCTCACCTGGTCCTTTGTCTTCCCTTCTCGCTCGCGAATATGGTTGGCAACAATCCTTTCTGTTTCCTCGCAGAGTCTGGGGAAGTTTGCCAGCTGTTAAGAGAAACATCTGAGTTAATACACAAAAAGTTATACTGCAAAAAAAGAAGCAAAGATATGTTATCTTATAGAAGGTACATATTGCAAATCTAGAAGCAAAAGTAAAATATCCTAAAGAAGAATGGCAGAGTGACAGAAAGGGCTCCACAAACAATCATCAAAATAACTACATTATCTGATAGGAAACACTTCAAAACCAGTAGAGAAATTCCCTGCAAAAACAAAAACAGAAATCCAAATACCATCTAGTACTATGCTCTACAGAGTTGGCACTTAATAAAGTTCAAAGATAAAGAAGATAGAAATGAGGATGAAAAAGAGAACAATGACTCACATTTAGAGAGTACTTACCATGTTCTAGGCTGTGTGCTTAACACCTCATGAGTTATCTCATTCAAAATCCACAACAATCATAAAAGATAGGTTTTATTATTAATTCCATTATATAGAGGATGAAAATGAAGCATAGAGAAGTTAAGCAACTTGCCCAAGAGTAAACAGCTCAGAATTGGTGGGCCTAGAATTCCAACCCAAGCCCTTGGGACTCCAGAGCCCATTGTCCTGTCCACTACTCTTTGAGAATGATTTATTCCATGAACCACAGAGGTCAATTTTTTTAAGTTTTAATTTATTTATCCTGAGAGAGAGAGAGAGTACACATGTGCATGTGCACTTGAGTGGGAAGGGGCAGAGAGAGGGAGAGAGAGAATCCCAAGCAGGCTGCACGCTTTCAGAGCAGAGTCCGATGACAGGGGGCTTGATCTCACCAACTGTGAGATCATGACCTGAGCTGAAATCAAGAGTTGGACACTCAACTGATTGAGTCACCAGGCACCCTGACATAATTTTTTTAATTCTTCCCTAACAGATATGTTTGCATGTACATACTTTTTGGCAAAACTATAGAAATAATACATTTCAATCACTTATCCCATTATGCAGGTAATTGTCAAAAATTTAATCTGCAAAAAGGAATGAATTAATCATAGTTGTTTTCAATGTAAGAAAGAAGAAGAATGGGATTCTACGAGAATATTCAAGGAGGCCTAATCCAGAAGGACTTGGGTAAAGTTGTGTAGAACAGTTGTGGGGGAAATGAAGCTTTCCATGCCCCAGAACAGTGTGAAGGCAATGCGGGACAGGGACAATGAATGGTAAAGGAAGTAAAGAAAGATCAGAGCAGAGAGTGAGGAGGATGGTCTTGTGGTGAAAGTAGAAAGGTAAACAGAGGTCAGATCAGAAGGATCCTTGCAGACCTGCAATGAATTTTGGCTCCTGAAGCAATTCAGATGAGAAATGCTGGTGACGTGGACTGGGATAGCAGAAATAGAATGGAGAAAAGTGTGCAAATTCATGGCATATGACAGGCAAATGCTAATTCAATGATCATTTAAAGCACCTGAAAATAATAATAATATCCCACAAAATAGGCAAAGGACATGATTTAATTAAAAAAGAAATTTAATGATCAATAGCAAAAGAAAAATATTAAACTGCATAAATGATCCAAGTAATGCAAAGAAAGATAATAACTCTCATGTTGTCAAATGGTTCTAATTATTTTTATGAGACTTAATCTAGATGAAGGTATACTGAAACTAGCAGTTTAAGCTTGCTGAAAAAGCGACAATGAGAATAATCTTTCTGGAAAGCAATTTGGCAATATGTATCAAAAAAAAATCTTAAAACCCTCTGTTTATCTGTCAACCTAATTATTTCACAGGATTCTGAGATAAAATAATAAGGACATTCATCACAGCATTGCTTGGGATAGCAACAATAAGATAAACAAATAAAACTATTTAAACCACCTAAATATGTAATGATATTAAATAAGTTAAGGTAGATCCACTAATGGGATATAATTACCTGTTCAAATAATATCCATTACCTAATTTTTTCATTCTAATTTCTAAATAATATCTAAAAACATGGTAAAGTGTTTATGACAGTAAGTGAAGAAAATCAGGCCACATGTATATAAATGTGATTACACATAAGCATACACACATATACACGTAGTCATAGGCCACCATATACCCTTGATATCCTTCAAGGATACAATCCAAGATCTTACAAATCTCAAAATTCTTGGGTAATATTGTAGCACCTAATATGTCTCCTAATTTTTAAGCAGTTGGAACTAAACCTCCCTGAAATATAGCTGCCCCATGGTCAAACAAGGTCACTGTACACAGCAACTTTATAGTATGCATGATGCACATTAGTGTCTTAGCTAGACAACAAACTGTAATTCTTCATGGAACCATCATAATCACAAATCATACATAAATATTCAACCTCTAAGGCTGCAAGTCTACTGTCCACACACAGAAAAAGGTCTATAGAAATACTACAAAATGTTAATAGGAATAATCTCTTGGAATCATGGGTTATGCATAATTTCCATTTTTTTCTATCTACATCTCTACCTTCTCCAAATTTTTCTACAGTGACCATAGAGCATAGCATCATAATAAAAGCATAGAGACCTGGCTGCCTCGTTACTTTCAAAATTCACAGCCCAGTGTCTCTTCATGAGATCACCAAACCATTACTCCCTTTTTGAAATCCTTAGCTGAATCCTGAGATGTATGGCTCATTTGGGGGATTATTTCATGAAAAATTGAAGGCACAAATGAAACTTCCACTTCAAGTTTTGGAGACATATTCCAGGAAAAGTCTATTATCCCAGTAGCCCTTTTATACTCTGAGAATATCGTAAGTTATTTTTTGTGAATCCTGTAAAAAGTTTTAAGCAGAGAAGAAATAGCTGATCAACACCAGTTGTTCTTCTTCACTAGTGCAAACCCGGGTGGTATATGTGACAGTCACCACTAGCCTGTCCTAGGCTACCAGAGCAACTGTTTCTCCTCTGCACTCAGAGCATCCCAAGCTAACGGCACACCTTTGCTTTTTGACAACAGCTGCACAAATATAGAATTGTCCTCCTGCAGAAAAGCGACAACACAAGGAATAGTGGTCTACTGAGAAGGAAAGTCAAGCCTCTAACAGCATTTAGAAAATGGATGACAGCAGAAGGTTATTTTTAAAACACCAAAGAATGGCACTATAAATATTTTTTTTCAGAAACAAAATACTTGATAGCTGAAGGTTCCCAAGCTAGTATGCAGCCATCATTAAAGTCTTGAGAAAGGCCAAAATGACAAGAGTACTCCAAGAAGCAGAAACATCTAAGAACCCTCCCAACTACTGGCCTTGTGGGGAGGATTGATTTTTTATGTGTGTGTATCTCCTCATCTTTCCAAACTTACTACCCATGGGCTTAACTTCACCAGGAAAGGAGCCCACCAGAGCCATAATTTGGTACCTACAACTGAGACAACTGGAAGTAAATGAGCCTAATTTCTAAGTGGAACAAAAGGGAAAGAGAACACACTGTAAGAACCGCCCCCATGGAGGCAAAGGAGGAGAAATATTGAAGGAGACACTAAGCAGTGCAGGACCTAGCCATGGCTGAAAGGCAGTAATGAAGCTGGTATGGTTTCTATCTAGCTGGTTGATTTGGAAAGACTGTAGGAGTATAAAAATCAAAATGTTGGCTTGAATTGCTGGCTCTCAAATGTAATACTCCAGTCCCAATTCTTCTCATAATATATAGAGGAAGAAGTTAAAAAAAAAAAGTCCCACTCACATTCTGAATCATTTCTGATTTCTGATCAGGCTTTCTGTCACTCATTTCATTAGCTCATTCAATGGCAGTTCCTGCTCAGTTTGCATAACCCTTTTCTTTGTTTTAAAAAATACTTCACTCTGCCCAGTTCAGTTCCTCACCTCTCTTCTAGGTCTCTTATTTAAGGCACAATGTTTCCTCAACCTTATTAACCATTATAATTTCTTATCTCTTTTGCTCTGAATACCAAATTGAAAGCTTGCATTTATAAGACTATATTTACTTTGTCAAATCATCAAAGTTGTAATTATGTATGCCAAAATAATATTGATTTAGAGGATGCCATTTTTATGCATTTACTCCCCTATTAACTACTTAAATATTCTAGAAATTGATTAATACAGAATCAAGGAATTAAGGCTTTGCTACTGATTATATTAATTTTATATTCCTGAATTTATTTCACATCAGTCATTCATTTAACAAAGATTCATTGGGAAACTGCCATAAGCCAGCCTGACACTCAGTTTTTGTCAAACTACCTGATATTAAAAACAGTCTTGAGTGGCAGGTTGACTATAAAGGTATATTGTCACACCAGAGAGAAATATTTTATAAAAATCAAGAGAAAACACATGAAAAATAAATGGCTAAACCTGCTCAGAGAAGGCCTCAGAGGATCTGATGCTTAAAATCAAAACAATGAAACTTCCAGACAGAGCAGGACATTAATCAAATGACAAATTATTTCTAAACAGCTTACTGTTTTGTTATTTTTAAATGTTTATTTATTTTTGAGAGAGAGAGAGAGAGAGAGAAAGAGACAGAGTTTGAACAGGGGAGGGGCAGACAGAGAGGGAGACATAGAATCTGAAACAGGCTCCAGGCTCCGAGCTGTCAGCACAGAGCTCAACGTGGGGCTCAAACCCACACACTGCGAGATCATGACCTGAGTTGAAGTTGGACGCTCAACCCACTGAGTCACCCAGGTGCCCCTAAACAGCTTATTGTTAAAATTACACGGAATAATCTTAAGTAATAAGGAATATCCAATGTGGAAACAATGCAGTATATATGAAGTAATTCTGAGAGAAAATTTTAGTTATGGTCTGAGAGAAAATAGCATCATATATTTTTTAATACAAAACATGTTTTAATAAAATTCAGTATTTTAAGTGTTACTTATGGCAGCATTTAATTACTTTGGTGGCATTTCAATATAAAATTTGCTTTTAAGCATGGACCACATTTTTCCCCTAAAGGAAAAAATATTACTTGAATGGCCTTTCTATGCAATACAAGTTACACACTTATAAAATTTACTAACAATTGATTAATCAGACCATGAGAGCCATGCTATTAGGTTTCTCTTGGAACAGACACAGGATGAGGCAAGATTTCTACATCGTCAAGAGTAACTAGTTTGCTGCCTTAAGCAAAGACTCAGGTTATTAGGTAACCATCTGTTCATAGTTCCATACCAAACACAAACGGAGAAAATAAACTAAAGACCAGATCAATTTTTTTTTAATGCACATGACTTGAGTTGATTGGTTTGGCTAAACTAAAGGTATGGACTCTGTTTTGATACAAAAGCTATAAACCTTCCAATGTTGGCCACTGAGTAACAGTAATGATTTTACTGCTCATGAAAGCATATAATAATTTTATTCCATTTCTGTGAATTAAAACCTGCCCCCAAGTCCCTAGAAATCCTTTATTTGTTTATAGCATAACACTGGATTCATTCAGGAAAGGAGAAAATATTTATTATTATGAAATAAGACATTTATTATGACAAAAGGTAAAACAAGCAGTAACATCTACAAAGGTGAGAAACAATTCTAGTACAGAGGTCAAGAGATTGCACAAGTGTAAATGGGAAAATTTTTTTATCAAGTGTTCTGTATTTTATTTTATTTTATTTTTTAATGTTTATTTATTTTGGGGACAGAGAGAGACAGAGCATGAACAGGGGAGGGGCAGAGAGAGAGGGAGACACAGAATCGGAAGCAGGCTTCAGGCTCTGAGCCATCAGCCCAGAGCCCGACGCGGGGCTCGAACTCACGAACCGTGAGATCGTGACCTGAGCTGAAGTTGGACGCTTAACCAACTGAGCCACCCAGGTGCCCCTCAAGTGTTCTGTATTTTAGAAGTGGCACATGGGAAGTCTTAGAAGACCTAAGTAAAGTTGTTAGAAGGGGAAGGGAGCCAGGTCCCATTGAGGTGGCCTTGGGTAAAGTGGTCAGAGAAAAAGAAATGCTGCTGGCCCTCCTTCTCCAAGTGGGCAAATCCCAAATCTTTACACCTCAGATACTTTCTACAATTGGTGCATATGTGATAGAAGAATATGTAAGTTATACTGGTATGTTCTCACCATAACATTTCATCTAAGCAGAGAAATGAGAACTTCAATGTTAGCAAATGCTGAAGAATAAAAACAAAAGTCCAACCTTGAGTGAAATAAGGCTGAAAGATAATCAGAAGAGAGAGCCTCACGAAGTAATTCAGAGCACACCCAAACAGGAGCCCAGGGTGGGGCTGACACTGTCCCCAAACAACACCTGAAGATAATAATCAGATTTCCTTTCTTTCCAAGTTTATCTCTGGTAGACGTATTAATGAACAGCTTAAAAAGAAAAATCAGGGTGCCTGGGTGCCTCACTCACTTGAGCATCTGACTCTTGATTTCGGCTCAGGTCATGATCCCGGGTCATGGGATCGAGCCCCAGGTCACGCTCTGTGCTGAACATGGAGCCCACTTAAGATTCTCTCTCTCTCTCCCTCTGCCCTTCTCCCCCACTCATGCTCTTTCTCTCTCTCTCTAAAGTAAAAAGAAAAGAGAAAAACAGAAAAATCAAGGGGAAAAGCAGAAGCCAGGGCAAATTATAAATTAAGAATTAATTATAAAGATCATAAATTCTTTAGTGAATTATGAGATGAAAAGGTGAAATTCCTGGAATATTATTCAGCCATTAAAAAGAGGGAAATCCTATCATTTGTGACAAGTTAGATGGACCTTGAGGGTAGGGGCTAAGCAAAATAAGTCATACAGAATCTGCATGATCACACTCATGGAATCTTGTAGAATCTAAGAAGCAATAATAACAACAACCAAGCTCATAGATACTGAGAACAGATTGATGGTTGCCAGGAGCAAGGGGCGGGCAAAATGGGTGACAGTGTTCAAAAGGTACAAACTTACAGTTAAAAAATAAAATCCTGGGGATGTAATGTACAGCATGGTGACTATAGTTAATAATACTGTATGCATATTCACAAATTGTTAAGAGAATAGATCTTTAAAGTTCTCATCACAAGAAAAACTTTTTAATACTATGTGTGGTGATGGCTGTTCACTAGACCCAATGTGGTGATCATTTCACAGTGTATACAATATTGAATCATTATGTTATATACTGGGAACTAACATAGTATGTCCATTATGCCTCAATAAAATAGGTGGGGGTGGGGTTAAAAACAAGTAACAATAACAAAAAGGTGAAATTCCTATTCTTTTTTTTTTTTTTTAATTTTTTTTTTTAACGTTTTTTTTTTTTTTGGGACAGAGAGAGACAGAGCATGAACGGGGGAGGGACAGAGAGAGAGGGAGACACAGAATCGGAAACAGGCTCCAGGCTCTGAGCCATCAGCCCAGAGCCTGACGCGGGGCTCGAACTCACGGACGGTGAGATCGTGACCTGGCTGCAGTCGGACGCTTAACCGACTGCGCCACCCAGGCGCCCCCGAAATTCCTATTCTTTAAAAGCCAAGTCCCAGGCCTGAATTCTCTACAATACCCAATGAGAGGTTCAAACTTTAATAATCAGCCTGATTTGACACATGAGTTATGTGAGGTATCTATTATATGCAGAACATAGCAGTTTGTTAGACTGACAGCCAACTGGCAGAGAAGGTGAAAAGTGAGTCTTTTTGTTCATAGAAAACCACAGCAGATCTATCCAGACCTAAAAGAGCCCTATCTGAGCATGATGTTTTGCAGCTATCCTCCTTCAACCTATAGACTTTCATGGAAGGTAATCAAGTGGCTACTTCAGTCAAACTCATCATTATCTGCCACATCAATAAGACATGATTCACTTATTCTTTCAATTATTCATTCAATAATTATTATTGAAAATCTGGCTGTTTTAAGATTGTGAATAGAGTGCTGAATAAACCAAATCCCTACTCCCATGGAGCTTATATTCTCAAAGTCCCTTTATTGTCCAACAACAAGAAAAACAAAAGATATACATAGTATAATTCACGTGGTCATATGTGCCACAAAGAAAAATGAAGTTTGGTAAGTAGATGAAGACTTACGTGTATGTGTGTGTATGTCTCCGTTTTGAAGGAAGGCATGTACAACTGTAGATAGGAAAATCTGAGAAAGACTGATTAAATGGCATTTGAGGAGAGACTTGAAAGGAAGCCAGGGGGTGATCTGCACAAGTATCTTGAGGCAGAGCATTTCCAACACTGAGAATGAGAAGTACAAAGGCCCTGCCATCATATCCCCTTGACATGTTGAAGAAACGAGGAGACCAGTCTAGCTGGAATGGACCAAGGGAGGGGAAAGTGGGAGGAGCTTAGAGGTGAAAAGGAGTAAGATCATGTAGGCCTTGAAAGCCATGCTAAGGACTTTAGATTCACCTGATTAGTTATGTGTACTCAAAGCAAGATATTGAGTCACCTAACATGCCACAAAATTCAGCATTTCTTCTAATAGCGCTTTTTAATGAAAAAATTTTCCTTATATTTCTAACAGCCAACTAATGCATCTTTTCTATTTCCTTGCAAAGCTTTTCTTTTTTTTTTCTTTTTTTTTTCCTTTTTCTGAACAGGGTAAAAAAAAATCAATTAATTGGTATGATGGCAATCCAAGAATGTGGTTTCCCAAGAGGCCAATAAATGGCACAGTTGTTAAACTGTGGTTAAAAAAACAAGATGTTCCTCTCAGTGCTTCCTGAAAGAAACTCAGGACCCTGCAATGGTGCACTGGAGAATTGGGGGTAAAGAAAAGCAGCTGAGAGCTAATACCCACCAGAAAAATTCTGAAATTGACACGTCTCTGGAGTGAAGCCAAACACTCATAAAGCTCTAATGTTCTTGTCTTGTCCTCCAGTGCCCCAGAGACAACAGTGAGAAAATACACGAGAAGACTGCATTTCCCCAGGTTAGAAGTCTAGCTTTGTGTTTTGTTACTTGAACACACATAAATCCCATGTTTTCCACTGATGTTTATTTATGTGGCTTAAGAAAAAAATTAAGTATTTTACACATAAGACATTCAACATGAGAAACGTTGTAAATGAAAATACTGTTTTAAGAATACATGTGAATATATACATTCACAATACAGCTAGAGTAACTATGGTTTTCAGATGGCCTGGGGAAGTCTTGCTTTACTCCTACTATTCCAGTGAAAGTATTAATAGCTCCCCCTTTCAATCTCAAAAGAGTCCTATGTTGGATGACAAATAATATAATCACATTATCTATGGCTCATATTCAAAGGGGTCAAGTAATAAAGCCCAGGTATCCTCAACTTTAATCAAGATTATTTTGCTTGTAAAAGAACTTGAAAGTAGACATAACAAGGGCAAAAGTCAAGAACATCAAAATGAGAAATAAGGAAAAGAAAACCTGCTCAAATTTTATCATTTTAAAAGGAATGACTAGGGGGGCCTGGGTGGCTCAGTTGGTTAGGCATCCGACTTCAGCTCAGGTCATGATCTCGTGGTTTGTGGGTTCGCACCCCGTGTCAGGTTCTGTGCTGATAGCTCAGAGCCTGGAAGCTGCCTCGGATTCTGTGTGTCCCTCTCTCTTTGTCCCTCCCCTGCTTGTGCGTGCTCTCTCTCTTTCTCTCTCTCTCTCTCTCAAAAATAAATAAACACAAAAAGCTTAAAAAAAATAAAAATAGAAGTCATGACTAAAATATTCTTTTAAAGTACAGAGTTCTTTAGCATCAGGATAACTTTAGAATATCTAAAATTTTTTGTAAGTTTATTTATTTGTTTTGAGAGACAGAGTGCACATGTGCAATTGGGAGAGGGGCAGAGAGAGAGAGAGAGAGAGAGAGAGAGAGAGAGAGAGAAAATCCCAAGCAGGCTCCACAGTGTCAGCACAGAGCCCGATGCAAGGGCTTGATCTCACGACCATGAGATCATGACCTGAGCCAAAATCAACTTGTTTACTGACTGAGCCACCCAGGTGCCCCTAGAATATCTCAATTCTTAATTTATAAAGTATTTATAGAGTGCCTCTTCTGTAGGGTTAGTCATTATGTTAGATACCAAGAATAAGAAGATAAGACGTAGCTCTTTTTTATTATTACTTTTTTACATTTATTTATTTTGAGAGAGAGAGAGAGCAGGGGAGGCACAGAGAGAAAGGGAGGGAGGGAAGGAGGGAGGGAGGGAGGGAGAGAGAGAGAGAGAGAGAGAGAGAGAGAGAGAGAGAATGACTATCCCAAGCAGGCTCCACATCAGTGGTGTTGAGTCCTACATGGGGCTTCAACTTAGGAACCATGAGATCATGACCTGAGCTGAAACCAAGAGTTGCACACCTAACCAACTGAGCCACCCAGGCACCCTGACATAGCTCTTTTTTAAAAGGAGTTTAGAATCAACAGGAGGAGATTATAGGTTATTTAGGTTATTTACCCAAACAAATAAATTATAAACAGCTACAATCCCATATCATAAATGCTCTGATAAAAGTAAACATAGGGTGTCAAGTGAAGCACTGAAAAGGGAGCAAGGATGGAGATCAGGGGAGGATTCAGAGGCCGTACAAGAAGATTTTTTGGGAAAATGATGATGATTGAGCTGGATCATAAAAAATAAGAGGGGATGGAAGGTGAAGACAAGAGGAAAAGGAGACATTCAAAACAAAGGGAGTCACATGTGCAAATGGTAAAGGCATGAAAAACCTGTGAAAATGGTGCAAATCACTTAGAATGGCAGAAGCAAGCACAAAGTGACAACGGATAGAGCTAAAGAAGGATTCAGAGATCAGATGTGAAACTAAAAACAACCATAAATGATTTGAACTTTATTCTCAAGATATAAGGAGCCATTGCATAATTTTGAGGAAATGGGCAAAATAGATGTATTTTAGAAGGGCTACTTTCACAGCAGTGGGGAGGATGAATTTGATGGCGCCCAGACTGGAGGTGGAAAAACCAGTTAGGAGTCCTCTGGAGTAATTTAGTTTAAAAAATATCTGCGGGGACATAAGTAAGAAGAGTGTAATGGCAGCAGACTGTGGAGTAGATGGTTTCAGTAAAGAGGCTTGAGCTGAAGCTATAGATTTGAGGATCAACATTTTAAGTGGTAGGTGAGCTATGGGAGATATGATCTGGCAGGGAGAAAGGACAGTGCAAAGAGAAGAAAGCCAGGAGCAAGCTCTGTGTGACTCTAGTGTTCAGAGGCAGGAAAAGTGGATAAACTCCTGAAGGAGATGGAGGAGGGATCATGAGAAAGATGAAGAGAACCCATGAGAATGGGGTGTCAGCTTCAAAAAGAGGGTAGAATACAGCACCAGGCTGTTACATCTGGCAATCAGGCTTCTGGTTGATCTTTGCCATAATTACTCAATAGAGTGGTGGCATGGAAGCCACATTTTAGAGGGTTATGGATTAACCGGAGATAAGAAAATAAAGATAGCAAGCATAGACTACTTTTTTCCCCAAGAAGGTTGGACATGAATAAAAGGAGAATAAGGTAGTAAATAGGCTTTGTTATTGTTGTTACTACTTTTAACAGTAAAAGATTATTGAAAGATTGTTTTTAATGTGATGCAGAAAGTCATGAAATAGAAGAAATCAAGAAATTTTAAGAAATGGAAGAATTTAAGAATGGAAGCAATAGAAGAACCAAGAGTAAGTTCCTTAAGAGGGCAAGAGTACAGGCAGGACCCCAGCCCTGGCCAGGGAATCCACCTCAAGAGAGACAGGGACAAGGAAGGGCAGAGTTGGGAATACCAGTGAGTTTGGGAAATTAATGTTCCCATTTATAGCCCCTATTTTCTCTGTGAAATCATTACTGAAAATAAGAATGAAGTTGATGAGCAGAGTGGTTATAGGGAGAGCAAAGGAGAGAGAGAGCGAGCTGGAAAGGTAGGAGCTTGTGATAGAATATTAGGTATAAAGAAGAACTGTCCCCTCACTTCCTTCTCAATAGTACTCTTCATACCTCACTCATAAAGTAGGAACTTTCACCAGCTTCTGCCCTCTTGGGGAAGTCCTATGGAAGAAGCTTCTATTATTTTCTCCAGCTCACAGTAAAAAAAAGGGGGTGGGGGTGGGGGGAGACGTGTTGATTGATAAGATGGTGAGCACCTATCATGCATCAGTCCTCAGCTCTCTGTTGGGTAGGGTGGGTACACTATGTCATTGCTCACATGTGGGTCTCTGACTTTTACTGGTTTACATTCCTACAGATGTAAGGCAAGCCAAAATACTCTGTATTGCTCATGGGTGCATATCTAACTCTCTCCAACACTGCAGGCTTTACGGTTTACTATTGGAAGAGGAAGTAACAAGAGGCTCCCATTTCAGCAGCAAGTCCCAGACACATTTTCTGATCTAGATTTATCAGCAGCAAAGTGGATACTAAATTTCAATCCTCATCTAAGCTCTTCTACTAATTTTCTAACTGACTTAAAACCTAGAGAGGTTGGGAAGGGAAAACCCTAGATTTAGAGTCTGAAATTTCTGAAGGATCGCCTGGTAGAACATTTGTCAATGATGACAAGGACCAGAAGAGGTCATGGAAGTATGATGCTAGTATGGAATGAATAGAGAGCCACTGGAGTCAAAGATCTCAAAGTAGCTGTTGGGTGTTGGACATGATCTCTACATGGATCTCTACTGATATCATCCAAGTTGAAGGTGAATCTAGGATGAAGAGGAAAAATGTAAAGAATGTTCTAAATATCTTGACAAATGCAAAGGAGTGACCAGGATGTGATGGTGATGGTGAATAGAAGGGAAATGCAGAGCTTGTACCACTGGGGCCTTAACTGAAGACTTTTATAGGAGTTGAAGGCATGATGTTTGGAAGCCACAAAAGGAGAAGTAGGCAGATGTCAACCCGGATCCAGGTACTTAGATTCTCTGGGTTTGAGCCAATAAATATTCTTCACTGAAAAGAGCTGCAGGGTAAGCAATAATCTCCAGGAGAAAACGAGGTTTTAGTTAAGACAAAACATACAATGGTTTACAAAGACAGTACAGATATACAACTACCACTGATCCAGAGAGCATAATGGAAAGGGAGGTTCAAAGGATAGAGAGCAAAGAATAGAAGCCAAAAAGTGTCCAGGAACAAGCTGTCTCTTCCCATGCCATCGAGACTGACTGTTGGCTTTCCTGCAAGTTGGATACAATGGAAAACGATAAAAAAAAAAAAAAAAAAGATTCATACATCCCATAAACACTCTATATAACTTAAAACATAAATGTACACACATGTGGCAATCTTCTGATGTAAGGCCAAGGCCTATTCTCTGCATATGGATCTGCTGATTGGAGTTATGCATCTTCTGTCTTACATAAACCACATCCCTCATCTATGATTTCCAGTTTGGCTTTCTTTAAAGTAGCAGGAGAACCTGAAGACACTTGGGAAATAATCTGGATGCAGAGCCCGTCTAGATTTTTATAACTCCCCCACCTTCTTTCAGCATTGTCCTGCCTACACCTAGCCAACAGCAAAGCTTTTATAGCTAGCGTTTATCAAGCCTTTCCCAAGTTGTGTTTATAGAAACAAAACTCAAAGTCTTTTCTGTATTTGATCAATTCATTTACTCTTCATTTAAATTACATGATTAAAATGAGAAGTGTAACTGGCTAAACAGGCTTGAGGTCAGACACAACACAGTGGATCCTTGGAAAGAAGACAGTTTTACTGGTGGGAACAGGAGATCATGGGCAATCTAAAGAGGGGTTTTGGGCTGAGAGTGGCAATCATGTGGTTGATAGAGAAGGCAGGATCAGTTAATTCAGTGTCACTTATGAGGCGGCCAATCAGGAGAGCTTTACACAGGTGGCAAGACTGACTGCATGTTGAAGTATAGGCAAGGACAAGAGGAATGTGTAGTATTATCAATGGGCTTCCAATGGGCTTCCAGTTTTCAAATGGAGAGCTGGTATAAAGTTTGGCTTTTTTTCTTCTCCATGTACGTCCTCTTCCCTTTCCTCAGTCCCTTAAGTCCTATGGCTTTCCCCGTTTTGGAGAAAAGGAAGTAGGATATTAAGGAACAATGTGGAAGAATAGCAAGAGGTCTAGAGAAAAAGTCTGAATCTCAGAGCCACTTCTGGGCCCCAAGCTACTCCCCCCTTTTCTCCTTTTCTTCTAGCATTGGCATCCAGGGATTCAGCTGGCCCTCCTCTTTCCCTACTTACATCTTTCTTCATCCGAATTTTTGTCAGGTAACTAGAAACCAAATTCATATTCATCTACGGTCTCTGTCCCTCTCATCCCCTCTCTCTTCCCACTGGTTGTTCAGGGAGGGTACTCACAGTAACCATACAGAAAGGGAAGGGAACTCTCTATACTTTGAAGAAATTATCATAAGTACCAGTGTTAACTGCCATGGGGCCAGGCCTGCCCTACCCTAATCATCATCTCTAACTCCCTTACATTTTCTAACACAAGGTACCCCTTTCATGCTCTCATGGAATGGATGGAATCCAGCACAATTCCTCCACGTTCTTCAGTGAGGAGTCCCCTGGCGAAGAGTGTCTCCCTCACCATTCTACATCATAGATTCAATAAATATCACAAGGTAGAGAATATTGGATGCTACTAAAATGGCCATTTATAGATTAGCCACCATTTACTGAGCACTTGCTATGGTTAATCAATGTGCAAAGTGCCCCATGGGTTTGAGGCATCATCTTGTTTAATTCTCATGGAGGTGGTAGTATTATTATCATCACCCTCATTTCACAAATAAATTAACAAGACTATAAGGGATTAAGTATGATACTCAAGGTCACATAGAAAGTAAATAGCAGAGCCAGGATCTGAATCTAGGCACCTGGACCTCAGAGCCTAAGGTCTTAACTACCATGCCACATTGCTGCTTCCCAGAATGTCCAGGTTCAAGTGGTATTCATTTACAATTTAGAAGAATTTTTTCATTGATATACACAATGTCAATAATTCCCTTCCCTGGCATTATCCCCATCTACACACGGTAAGAAAAATTAGAGCATTCACCTAATTATTCTAAAGTGATGTTTACCTGTTTAAGACAACGAGGAAGAAAATAGCTGACTTAAATATACTCTTCCTGGCTTCGGCAACCCTATCGGACATGGGTGATAGAAGACAATATCTCTGCCAATCAATCATGAAAGCAATTCCCACTCAGTATTTTTCACATTCCTTCCTCTTGGACAAACACAATGAAGTGAGGGTCAGGAAAAGAGAGGCACGTAGCAGGATAGGAAAGATGGGTAAACCAAATAGTTACTTGTTGGAAAGTTAAGTAATTCAAACTTACTTTTTTGGTACACTTCTTGACGGTATTGATTAATTCTTGTATTACCAGATCTACACTCTTCAAGGATGGTCCTTTAAGCTTTACAATTTGTTTTTTGACTATTGCTTCAAATGCCATGTCTGGAGTAAACAACCCCGTCCTGAATGTAAGGAATAAAGCAGCACATTAGATTTTTTAAATTGAGTAATATCCAGTACTTTTTTTAAAAAGGTTTCAATTGGCATGCCACCTAAAGCAAGCATGTAATGCCCAACTTTGAAAGTTACATAGTGATTTATTCTATAGACAGTATCATTTGTAATAACATGTTCAATACTACAATTCCTTAATAAATCCCAATCTATAGATGACTAGCATTACCTAAAAACAGTTTCCAAAATGTTTTCATGGACTCTAATACGACTTCTAACTAACACTTGACTGTAATTTGTCTCATCTCACAGTTTCACAAAAATAAAAAGCACTGCTACAATAAAAATGGTCCTAAATTTACATTTCTATTCCTAAAGTATTCCAAAAGCAACCCTCTCTTGCCCTTCAGAGAGCAGAAAATAATCCTCACTTTGTGAATGCTGAAATGGTAGCGTTCCTGACTATGCAATCTATTGTTCCTAGGAGAGCTGTATTATAGTGAGCTCAGTGGTTCCCAGTCCGAGGTCCTGGGGTGCTAGAGGAAAAGGAAGACAGTTAAGTGCAACTAACTTTGGGACACAGAATGCCTAAATCATGAATTTACAAAAATAACAAACGATAACCAAAATAGCAAGTATCTTTTCACTTAGCTGGAATTAATTCAAATTGGTGTCCTAACAATGCTTTTCTCATGCTCGTCTCACTTCTTCTTTGATTAACTTCTCCTCCTTGACCACTCAGTTCTGTGGTACCTCTTTTGGGAAATTTAACACTTCCCCTTACAGCAGCTTTATACTGCCCCTCCTAACCATTTACGTAGCACCCTATGTTCGCCTCTATTTCTAACTGTAGTGATCATACTATACAGTAATTTGAAATCTCTCCACGTTGGACATAGAATAAAATCCACACCGTTTGGTCTAATATTAAACATTTCCCCCATCTGACCCTGATTTTCCATTGCAGTTATTTGCCTCCACCCTTTCATGCACCCTAGGTTCCAGCCAAACCCAACCATTTGCCTTTCCACAAACATATTCATACCAACGTTTCCTGTCTTTGCCTTCGTCCGTGATGTTCATTTCACCCTCCCCACAATTTCAGCCTGTCCCAAATCCCACCTGTGCTTCAAAGCCCAGATCAAAAGCAACCACTTCCTACAGCTCGCCTTCTCCAGTCCTTCCACTGACAAGGCCTTCCTTCTCTGAACCCCAGCATCCCATTTGGCACTGCAGTGGTCTGAGCACACACAGTCCCATTACCACACGGGTAGGCAGGGCATTAATGCATTTATCTTTGTTTGCCCCACAAGGGCTGTCTTCTTCCCTTGCTCGCCATCGGCACACGGCGCTTGCAGAACAAAGAAGGACCCACAGGTCTGCAGTGGACAAAGATGGCTTCTATTCAAATGTCTAACAGAATCAACTGGAAACAAAACTTGTCAAATGAAGTGTATTTAAGAGGCTAAATAATCATGCCATCAGTGTGTCTTATTCTCAGGACACTGTGTACTTCTTATCATCCTATAGGCAAATTAACTCCAGAATAATAACAATCTCTCCTTTTGGTATGTAAGTAAATCAGAAATTTTCAAAACGGAATTACTGAGCTTTTGCAGTTACATTCAACAGAAATGTATGTGGTAAGGAGTTTGGGGGTTTTCGTTTTGTTTTATTTATTTTGAGAGAGACAGAGCACATGCGTGCACACAGGGGAGGGGAAGAGAGAGAGAGACAGACAGACAGACAGACAGACACTGTCCCAAGTGGGCTCCATGCTGAAAGCGCAGAGCCCAACATAGGGCTCAGTCTCACTACCATGAGATCATGGATGACCTGAGCCGAAATCAAGAGCTGGACACTTAACCAACCGAGCCACCCAGGCGCCCCTGGTAAGGAGTTTTAAAAGCCAAGTAAAAGTACTATGTCTTACTTTTACAGTAAAGTAAGTATAAAAATACTTCATGACCCAAAACATGTGATTTGGTTTCACTGCACCTAGCAGATTGACATTTTCGGATACCAGCTCTGCCCAGCTCAAGAGTAAGACATAGTTTCTATACCAAATGCATTCTAGATTTGAGGGAGACAGAATAGAGTTAATAGGGAACTTAGAAATCCTGTTGATAGTAACAGAAAAATACTGGATTTGGTTATAGAATGTTTTCTCCCTTTTACTTTGTGAATGCATATTTACCTATCCTATTTGCAACTTTTAGAGCAGATGTCTGAATTTTAAAATGATAAATAATTCAAATGTCATAACTCCTTTTACATGTACACTCAGCGTCAAGCTTTGCCCTCTCAGGCTCTGTTCCCAAAATAGTCTCAACTCAGCCCTGTGGCAGAAGCTGAGATACAGCTGCCAATAGACAGGGGACACCTGCTTCACAGGAGATAATCTATGAAGTGGGCGTCCTAAGTTCAATACCTTAAATTCAGGACACTTACTATATGTGCCATTAAATTTTGTTTAGCCTTCTGTACATAAACTCAAGAAAGGTGTGTTTTGAGTTTCTTTAAAGAAACTAAATGAGAATAATCCCATTGCATACGAGGGAAACTTCCACACAAGGTACAAGCTCTACTCCCAGCCTCAGATCCCACCTGTCTACATCCCTGACTCCAGTCAAAACGCAGGCCCTCTGCTCCATAACTCCACACTGAGCTTTACCACCTCTATGCCTCTGTTCACAATACTCCTCCCACTTTCAGTACTTTCTTTAATCCTCCTGCCTCGACAACCTCCATACTCTCAGGTTTTACACACACTCACGTGTAAACACACAGCACACCGTTGCCTGTTGAAATCATTCTTGTTCTCTAAACAGGCAAGGTTCCACTCAAAAGTCACCACTCTTCATTAATCTTTCCCAATCTTACTCTACAGCTCCAGCCGAAATGTATCTGTCCTTTCTCTGTGTACCTAACGATTACTTCTGAGCATGTCAGGACTCCTTCCCCAACATGCCAGGCTCTGGAGAACAAGATCTTGCTCGGTAAAATACCTGTGCAGAGCACAGTGCTGTGAGTGCAGAAAGCGTTTCTGCTTTTTTAACTGAAAAGTCTTCTTTTGTGAGTATGACAATACAGGAAATTAGCACGAAACTCAAACTAGAGTGTCTTATTTCTTACTCCCACCTCTGTATTCTACTCTGCTCAGATGATGAAAAGCCTACTTCACTAGCCATTTATAAACATTAATTTTCTCTTAGTAGCTTGAACTGAAGACAAGGGAAATGTGAATTACTTGCCTGATACCATGTATGTTTTTGATTGCATAGCTTATTTCTCTTCGTAATTCTTTCTCATTGAACTCCATCTGCAGAAGCAAAATGAGCCACAGTTAAAACACTTAATTCCTTTGAATAATAATATTGTTGAATATTAAAATATGAGGATAACTTGACTTAGTTATTAATAAATGGATACTATGTCTTTCCTAACCTAAACCCAGATGGTCAAAACATCTGTTTATATAAAGTTCAAGGCAACGTAGAACATTGGAGATTTCTGAGAGTTTTAGTGCAGTGGATTTTAACTCTCTTATAGATAGGAGTACTATGCATAAAAGATGCCTTCTGCACATAAATCTGGCCATTCATTTGAAATATACAATACTTCATTCTTTTGCTGAATGTAGTAAATGTATTCACAGACAAATGCATAAATAAGTGTCACCTGACATGCAACAGCAGTCCAGCTGTGCTGAGATTAACAATGGCTGTCTTTTCTCCCTGGCCATTTTAACCACCTGCATTCAAGGCCTCTTTACAAGAGGAAATTAATAATATTTTACCAATCCAATGCAGGACAGATTGCTGCATAAAATTTCCCAGAAGCTTTAGGTACTTTAAATTTACTTGGAATTAGGATCAAAGTGTCATGGAGCTTAGCCCTAAAAGGGATATCAGAGCACATTTGGTTCAGCCTTTTACTTCTCAGATTTAGCTTCCCCAGCCTGTCTATCCATTTCCCCCCTCACACTTTATACCACAGAACGATCAATTGCTTTAGTTCCCTACCCACACCCTGTGGCCCACAGCTCAGCCTTTACCGTTCCTCCCTTCTGTCTGGAACAATTCCAGCCCCGAACCTTCTCCTGCTTCACTAGTTGCTCATCCTCCTAAACTCAGCTCAGAAGCCAGGCTCCGTCATGCACTCACGCAGGGATTCAGGTCCGTAGGCTGTGTTTCCATAGCACCTTGTACTGAAGTTTATCACTTTACTTAGCACATTTTAACGAAACTATTTACCCATTTCCCTCCCACACCAAGATATAAGCACCCTCCTCTGTATGTGAAGCAAGGAGCATAGTCTCTAAAACTATCCAGCTGCCTATTGGGCAATCCAAACTAAACATAACCAAAATAAAATTCTTGGTTCATACCTCTACACAAACTCAGCTTTTATTCAGTTTCCCTCATCAGATGGGCACTAACATTTGCTGTTGTGCAAGCCAAAACCTTAGGGGTCATCCTGAATCTTCTCTTTCTTGCATCCCCCATATCAATCCAAGCCCTACTGACCCTACCACCAAAATCACAAATCCATCCACTTCTCTCTATCCTCTCTTCTGGAGCATTTTGACTATGAAGCTAAGAAGATTAAGTTTCAGGGCTTGTCTCTTGCATAAGCACCTTCCAAGACCCTGTGCCTGTGTATTTATAATCTTGTATTCTTCTTCTTCAACATCCCCCCCCCCAAAAAACTGTATAAACGTTAGGCCCCACAGAAAGTGGATTCCTCCCGCTCTGGCCGTACTGGTGAACTTACCTTACTTGTCTCCCTGAATCAACTCTTGCCCCTTTACAATCCAGCCTGCAAAGCATTCCTTTCAAAATCATCAACCAAATAGGGTCACACCTTTTCTTAAAACTCTCCCCTAATTTCTCACTGTTAAATGTAAATGCCTCACTGCAACCTGGAAGGCCCTACGTAAACTGGGAGCTTCCTTCCTCTGAATCCGTGGCATACCCGCTCCCCTTCCTCAGTTCTGCCCGAGCTTCATCTATTCCTTACCCACTGTACAGAAGCTTGCTTTAGGGCCTCATCCTCGGCTGCTTGCCTTGAATGACCCTCTTCCCCGAAGATCCTTATAGCTGACCTCTTCATGCCATTCTGATCATGCTTTCAGTGTCCCCTACTCAGAGAGACCTTGCCTGAAACATCCCATCAAAAGTGGCTCACCCAACCCCTCTCTCTAACATTATGTTACATAATAACACTTGATGTTTTCTTACCTTGCCTATCTGTAAAAATTTTCTGCCACTCCCCACTAGACAGTGCCTCTGTCTTGATCACTGGCACCGAAAATTTTGGCAAAGAATAGGTGCTCAAGAAATATTTTTAAATTAGACAACAAACAAATATCATAGGAACTCAATTAGTACTTGTTGAAATAAGTTGAAATGTTGCTAGATTCCATTAAATACAATCAGAACCATCAGTAAGAAAATACTTCTGTCCTAAATTTCATCATCTGAGTATGGAGATTTTTGTTCAAAAAAGCTCTCTTAGTCCCATATCACTCACATAACATTTTACAAATAGTTATATAGAATAGAACATGGAAACGAAATGAAGTGAAAGGGAAAAAAAATAATATTTGGTACAAACCTTTACTATCTCAAAAGGAAAGCGTTCATGGAAAATACGGTTAATTTTAGCCCCTCCTGAGAGCTCCAGCGTATCTACTTGATCCCCTGACCCTTCAATTCTCTTCTCGAAGTCCACAGCAAATTGCTGAACCATCCTATAATTGTAAAAGAGAAATAAATTCAAGTTAAAGTTATAAGGCTTTGCATTTCTCATTCCAATTTGCTGTGGTTATCCCTTAGAGTCCTTTTCCTAGTGTTCTTAGTGGCACCTACTGGCAGAATGATCCCTGCACTCAAAAATGTAACTATATGAAATACATGCTATCAAAATTTATTTTAGGTGTATAATTAAAATATATCTTAAATATCTATGTCATTAGATGCATTCTGTCCAATTAGCTGAAATCATAAAATGGTATTTAAAAATACTTAAAATAAGTATACTTAAAATACTTAAAAATACTTAAAATAAGAATTTAAGTTAAACAATAAAACTTCGCACAGAAGAATCAAAATGAATCACACTCACCTAATGTCCTAACTGCTCCAGCTGAGCCCCCTCATTACTCTGTGAGCTACTCTCTTCCCCGCCCCCAGGATCACAGACCTCTCGAAGCCAGAACAATGCAAATTTGTGACCACCATCCCCTCCACAACTAGCTCTAGCCTTGTTTTTCAATGATTCCCCACATTTTAATAATAAAAGTAGAACTCCTGAAGTCATCACCCAAGATTCTCCGTGGTCTGACCCTGGAGCTCCATCTCTCACTACTAATCCGCATTCACCTCTAAGCCAATCATAAAGAAGCAATTGGCAGCTGCCTACATGCACCACGTCTCTGTGCTTCTACACCTGTTTTCCTTTCTGCTCAGAATACCATTTTCTCTGCCGCTTGCTTCCTTGCCTGGCTTGTTTTTCTGTCCCTCAAGACTCAGGTCAAGCATCATTGTTTAGGAAAACTTCCATGACCCTATCCACCACCCCTCCTCACTGCCATCAGACGAAGGGCCTCTCCTCTGTTTCTTCAGCTTATTTTCAGCATAGTGCTTAGCAGAGAACATCACCACTGTTCACTTATCAGTCTCTCTCCTAAGGGCAAGGACCATGCATTTATCTCTCCCTTCTCAATATATGAGAGGTACTCAATAACTTCAATGAAGGAATGAATTAAGGTGGTTGGTAAAAAACAAAGAAATATAGGGAGAAAATAACCACTTATATTTGTGATTACGAAACTAATTTTGATATACTAGTACTACTTCCAAATTTAAAATTTCATAGGAAAAAATTCAAACCATCTAAAACTCGTACTTTTTATTCTCTTTTAACGAAATCCTGGATAAATTAAAATTGCAAATTATTCAGGCCAAAAAATTCAGAATGTAATTTGATGTAGCTATGTTTACACATATGCCAACATTGCCAATGTTAAGCTAATTTTTAACCACCTGAGAAGGTATAGACATGACACATGCACTGAAACCTTGGGAAATTTTAGAAAATTTACCTCTGGCCACTCCTTTCCTCATACCCTACACTCCAGCCCCCTGGCCCACTAAAACAAACCATACCGGAGTTCACACTGTTCTCTGGTCCTCCTCTTCCACCTGACAAACTCTTCCCATACATCAGTGTCTCATTAAAGTATCTTGTTCTCTGTGAACTCACAACCTTCCTCACCTGTAACTGCTTCCTCATCTGGGCTCCCTTAACATTTCATACTTACCAGAAACATGGCATTTATCAGATTTTAACACAGTTAGTTGCTTATAGATCTGTTTCCCTTTTTCTATTGTGGCCTCTTCTTGAGGGCAAAAGTCTTTCCAGTAGGTATCAGAGAATCAGACACCAAGTGAAACACAAAGAGATGAGAGGAAAGCAAGAAGAGAGGTAGGCAGAAAGGGGAGAACGAAAGGAGAAAGGGAGAGAGGAAGGAACTGATTAGCTCCCTACAAGGGAAGAATCTAGATGTAGAAAAGTCTGTAAGCTGAGTCCAATGGAGTCAGAGGCAAGACCAG
The DNA here is from genome assembly GCF_023721935.1 of Panthera uncia. NCBI lineage: Eukaryota > Metazoa > Chordata > Mammalia > Carnivora > Felidae > Panthera > Panthera uncia. The sequence continues at coordinate 13,953,851 of NC_064813.1, read as the reverse complement.
CATTTGTAAGGAGAATAGTTTCAGGTGGATGTTAAGATAATGACCTACGGCTTACACAGAAATAGCTTTCTTTTCTCTGTAACTTGAAGAGTTTTTATAGGAGCTTAACCAAAGCCAGGAATTAAAAAAAAAAAAAAACAAAAACTAGGAAAGAGTTGAATCCACTCTTTCCTCTGTATGATCCTATAATATTTTTAAATAGGGAAACATAGAATGTTGCATTAAATTTTTACTTAAATAATTTGAGCATTTAGAAATATCTCTACAAAGACAGGAATTATGTCATGAATTTTAAACATCAAATGAAGGGGGGGGGGTGTATCTTGATCAAGCCTGCACAGGAAGAAGGGGGCCATAAGAGGTGGCAAGCATTATCTTTGTAAATGGACTTAGGATGTTCTAGAATGTCAGCTGGGCAGGAAGTCTTCTGGTCGAGAGGAACCTGACCTAAGTTGCAGCACAGGAATAAAAAGGCAGGTGAGGCTAGGAAGGGCCAAAAAAGAGAATAAAGATAAAAGGCACAGGAGCTGGCAATTCTCTCACAACTCTGCTGCACCACCTGAGACCTCTCAGGGATAAACCTAGTAATCCAAGGGTAAGATGGAAAGATCATGAAGGAGTAAAAAGATACTTGGCAGTTTTCACATTTGTATTTTTAAACAGCTACATTAAAATCATAACCGAAAAGGAAAAAGAAATCTAAATGTGCCCTTATTGTCCATACTTTATTATTAAAGCCTTAGTTCTCATTCCACTGAAAAATGAACACGGATAAATCACGTGAAATGACTAAAATAATAAAAAGATAATAAGTACGAGTGACATCAATAGAAACAGTTGTACAATACAAATGACATTTTCAACAGGACCTTTGTCCACTTCTAAAGACTAAGAGGAAAAACGCTGCTGAGTTATCATTATTGGTTTTACTCATTTTTGGAATCCAGTTATAAAAGTACAACGAAATTGGACATGGGGATGAATAATTGGTAAATTTATAGTAAGAGAGGAAGATCCACAATTATTCTTCAAGACCACATAAAGACCTAAGGCCCATTGTCTAACATGCACCAAGTGTCATATACTTGCTTCTTCTGTTATACCTAGAAAATAGCATGACAAACAGACGGAGGCAAGAGCAAACTGAAGAAATTAGTTTCAAATGCTGAACAAGGGAAGGGAAAGGTGACTCACTGCAACAACGCTTTGGTCTTCCTAGTGGGGTCTTCGGGCTTGAAGTTTTTATGGGCTTCCACTTCATGCTCAATGGAGAGCAACTGTCCCTGTAGTTTGTTCCTGAAGTTCGGCAGGGTATCTCGAATGTGGTTGGTAAGTTGCTAAATAAAACAAAACAAAATCGTACAGATATAACATATTAAAGATTAACTCATGAGATAAAAATTGACCTTTACTGTTTCCCTAATCATTCAAAACTTAGAAATCAATTACGTATATACACTTGAGACTAACTCTGTAGGTAAATAATGAGAAGAAGCTCCAGTTCTCTCCTCCATGGCCTCAAGGACATGCTCAAAATGCCTTCAGTTGGAGTCACTCACTTGGGCTACCTCTTTATGCCTGGAAACACCCTTGTTAAAATGCACACAATGTTAATAATAAGGCTGCCTAATAACATTTTTGCATGAATTAATATATCAGATGGAACCTTAAGTTAGAATTTAGTTAGAAATGAAGGAATTGAAGACTTCTAGGTGCTGCTGGATGTTTTCAGGACCATACTGGTGGAACTCATAGGTACCTGTCAGTTGTTAACTTCTAAACTCTGCAGCTCAGACAGTGTTTCCTCTTGCCCTGCCTCTAGCGCCAGTGCAGTGGTGGGTGTTCAGGGGCTTCTGCCTTTAGCGGTTTGCATATTAAAGCTCCATGACTAGCAAATGAAAGCTCTCTGTGCTGCTGCTGCTGCTGCTATCTCTACCTAACCATCCACTTGGTTTCGCCGCTGAAGGTCATCTGCTGGCACCTCCAGCTCAGCAGGGTGAAAAATTCTCTGAAAGATTGTCTATGAGTACATGATTAACTAAGAAAAAAGCTTAATTAGGAAAAAAGAAAATTAATTAAGAAAAAAGGGCACCTGGATGGTTAAGTCGGTTAAGCATCTAACTTAGATTTTGGCCCAGGTCATTACCTCATGGTCGTGAGATTAAGCCCCACATGGGGCTCTGTGCTGGGTGTGGGGCCTGCTTAAGATTCTCTCTTCCTTTTCCTCTCCCCTTCCCCCACTCATGTGCACCCACGTTCGCTCACTCTCTCTCTCTCAAAAAAAAAAAAAAATGTGGGGTATAAACCCAGATTGGCTAGCTCTCTGCCTCATGTTCTTTCTATTACAATGCAGTTAAGCAAAAATCTGAATTAAAAGAAAAAAAAAGATAATCTTCTTGAATCAGTTAATAAACTTGGAATTAAAAGAAAAAGAGAATGTAAACTTCACAGAAATGCAGGAAAAAGACTAATAAATTAAAAGTAAGAGGAATTGGGGAGCCTAGGTGGCTCAGTCAGTTGGGTGTCCAATTTTGGCTCAGGTTATGATTTCACATTTTGTGAGTCTGAGCCCCACTTTGGGCTCTCTGCGAGGAGCCTGCTTTGGCCCCTCTGTCTCCCTCTCTTTCTGCCTTGCCTCTCTCTCTTTTTCTCTCAAAAAAAAAAAAAAAACATTAAAAAAAGTAAGGGGAATAAATATTCCCAGACTGACTGAAGAAACCATCTTAATCATTTTTTATGTTTATCTGAGGTTACTATACTTACTTAATTGTTGATAGTTCGTAACTATATTATACCTTTGGGCACAGTATGATGTATGTTATTACCCAGCATATGCTATTGTTATAGCTCTGAAGCAGAATGTAGAGGACTGCATTCCCAGTAGCAACATCACAAACCCCCAAGTCTAAGAGTAACAGTAACCATGAGAAACCAGTAGCCACCTGTCTGCCATGTGAGTGGTAAATGATAAAAACACATGGTTTCCACTTTTTGCTTCTTAGATATCTCAACAGCAAAGCAACACTGTGGACCACTCTTAGATTCCTAAAAAACTTCTTTCCTTGGCTTTTGTGGCCCTAGATCCTAACATTTATGGATGTACCTTCTCCATCTCTGTTGCCAAGTCATCTCCCTCCACCAGACCTGTAAATACCAACATTCCTCAAATCTGATTCCTAATCTTCTTTGTTCACACTCTGTTCTTTCCTAAAGGAATCTTATTCCACCCATAGCTTTAATAAATATCCAAACACCTGTGACTACCAAGGTGTTATCTACAGACCAGACTTTTTATTTTTGCTATAGGCATATGTATTAGACCATGGACTTTACTTCTCTTAGATGTGTCAATGACACCTCAACCCCAGCATGTCTGAAATCAAGCACCTAATCTTCCTTTCAGAGCTCTCCATCTTGGAGACATCATAACAACCTGGGAACTTGGAAGTTATCTTTGACTTCATCTATCACTCACCAAAGCTAATCTACCACCAAGTTCTTGATTTTCCTAAACATTTCTCAATTCTGCTTTTTTCATCTTCACTGGCCCTAACCAAGACCAAGCTACTATCATTTCTCATTTTGACTCCTAACTTCTCATGTCTAGTCTTGATCTTCCTACCTGCAGCTTCCATGATCATTGTTAATCCACAAATACAACTGTGTAATTTGCCTATTCAGATGTCTTAAATGACTCCCTACTGCTCTTAGGATAAGAACAAAAATCTTTAACTTGCCTACAAACATTACAGGATCCAGCCTCTGCCTACTTCTCCAAATTCATCTCTTATAACTCACTCCCTCATTCTCTGCCCTCCAGCCATAATGACATTCAATTCTTCAAAAGTGTCATGTTCTGTTCCAGTTTTTCACCATAGAAACTGTTCCCCAGGGCCCAAGGTACTGGTGCACACAGTGAATCAGCCATAAAAGTATCCTATTTTCAAACAGTTTGAAGATCCCTGAAGCAGTAAAAAAGAAGGTGATTATCCAAGAAATGAGAGATCTTCAGTACAAAATTCATTCAGTTTTCAGTCATCCAGAATCCAATTATGTCATAATTTAGGGGACATTTGTAAAACAAAATGGCCAATCATATTCTTTCTATTTTTCTAGTATTCACAACCTAATTTATTTCCAACCTTATCTTCCTAATCATCCTAATGATTTTTCTCTAAGATTTTTTTCAGTTTATTTGTGTTTTTTATAGATAAATCCAGGCATGACAGTAATAATCTAAAGAGAGTTTTACCAATACTAAATATATTTGTGGACTATTAGGGTTTTTGCATGACAAACTAATGTTCTTTCTCTAAAATACATTCATTCATGTTTGTTAAATGACACAAGCACAGCACCACCTCATGGCTTCTAAATACTCATCTACCCGTAAGTAAAAAGCACAAATTTTACATTAGTCTATGTTATGTCACAAAAAATAGAAGTATACCATTGCCTGTTTTTTTTTTTTTTTTCCCAAAACTTGTTCAATTGTTTTGCCTAAATGGTTCAGGTCCAATGTCACAAGTAGCCTGCTATTGTGTTAGTCTCTACTGACACCTTCTAGGAGCAAACAATCAGAACATGCAATAATGACTTGATTAATTGACTGTTAAAACTCATAAATAAAAGTTAAAGCATATCTTATAATTCTGTTGGTGAGAACAGCTACTCACCATTTGGTCAATGTAATCAAAACTCAGGGAGGAAGACCTGCACTCACTGAGGATGATGCTTAACTTCCCCAGGAGATGGAGAATATATGGGAAAAAAAAAGTAAAAAGTATGTACTGAGGTTTTATGGAAGAAGTATGTAAGTGCATGGAATGTTGGAAGATGGGGACCCAAGTCTATCTGTGCAGAGAAAGGGGTTAATCTGGAAAAACTTCTTAGATGAATGGAGATCAATGAGCTTACAAGGATTTCTAACTTAGGGAAATGTAAGCTAACTATTACATGTTGACATTTTGAAACCAGATCCCAACAAATCAACCTTTCAGAAATATACAAGTTTAATTTCTTAAGATAACTACATATTGTGAGTAAAATGAGCGCTGATGTATGCCCTTGTTTACTGTTCCTAAATAAGTATATACTTCTGCTTTGAGCAGTATTATCTGAATAACATTAAAGCAGATTCTACTCACTGAGAACAGTAGGAGTGTGGAACTAAATATTCACATTCGTTTTTTAATTCATATCATTTAAGCTGAATGTTTTATTTTGGAAAAAAAATGAATATTAAAATGAAATACAAATTCTAATAGTGACTTACATATTTCATAATTGTTCTTGTTGCTTGAGAAAACATTTTTACCTGATTAAGGACCTTCTGCAGGTGTGGGGTCCCCATCCTATCAGCAATATGTCTGTAAGCTGGGTGTGAGAGGAAAAATTTCCTTTCCGCCAACATGGCAGCCTTAATGTCCTTCTTCCCATCTATGTCCTTCTGGCTTCTGTTTACCACCCCCACGTAACCTGAAACACAACACATACAATGGGGTTTGGAATACTTTTTGTTGTTTATTCTGGGAGGATTTCAAGGCTCTTGAAGAGGCTGAATAAGCCAGGCAAAATTATTTTTAAGGACTGAAGAATTGAACCCTTTACGAACTCAGTTTGAGACACCAGTATTTAACAAAGGCTGATTCGTGTGGCTAATGATAATTTCTTAGCATTAACACAATAATGTCTTTTGCCCTTAAAAGCTCTGTACATTTTAATACAGTGTGTCTCTTAGCAGTTTTGTCATATGGCGGGCAAGTAAATAAGTCACACTTAAAACAGAACAGTATATATTTATGCAGTCTATGATGAATATTTATACCCCCCTTCAAACCCTTCCTTTTCCTGTTTTCCTATTCCTATTATTTTAAGAAATAGTTCTCCTATTGGATCATTTTTAATATATCACTTGGGAACATTATGCCACTCCATAAAAAGTATAACTAATCATGAATACATTATTCCTCACAACTGTGAAGGCATAAAGCCAAGCTTTGCATTGGTTTCCCAATCATTTCTCTGCTACATCATCAAAGCAAATCCTGTATAGGACACAGTACATTACCCCTGCGAAGAGGCAGAAGCTTGTTCTCCAGAACATCCCTGGCATCTGTTCCTTCATCCATAAGATCCAATTTGGTGATGACTCCAATGGTTCTTAAACCTGTATCACAAACCAACCCACTTTATTACACAGTATGCAGAAGACTAACAAATTTTAGAGACATATATGTCCCAAGACTAAATGCAAGGTACTCATATTTCTGGTCCTTTTCCTGTTCCTCTCTCTTATTTTGTTTTCTGATCCACTGCTATCCCAGTCTGGTAAATTTTGATGTGATGAGCAGGAGAGTTTTAAAATTACCCATCCAAGGGGCACCTGGGTGGCTCAGTTGGTTAAGCATCCAACTCTTGGTTTGGGCTCAGGTCATGCATGATCTCACAGTTTGTGAGTTCGAGCCCTGAATAACAGGCTCTGCGCTGGTGGCACAAAGCTTGCTTGGGATTCTTTCCCTCTCTCTCTCTCTCTCTCTCTCTCTCTCTCTCTCTCTCTGTCTTCTTCTCTCTGCCCCTCCCTCTATCTCAAAAATAAATAAACATTTAAGATAAAATAAAATAAAACCACCCATTCATAATATCACCACAATAATTTTAAATATGAGTTTATTTTTGTACCATGTATATATGGAAATTATACATTTAAAATTTTCCTCCAAGGTCCTGCACATGATATGGGTGCTTTAATTTTTTTATGTATTACTTTACTGAAAACAAACAAGTAGGGTACACATGGACCAATGAAGAGAGTGTATCATAAATCAAAGCTTATTATTGATCCATTTCTGAGCACTTGACACACAAATTATAAGAAAATTAGGTATAGGATAGTGTCATCACTAAAAATAAAGTTTCAAGTCTCACAGCATTCCCCGTTCCTCAGAAAAAAAAAATATGACTTAACGGAAAGAAGACCAAACTAGGAATCCTGAGGCTTGGATTCTAGTCTCAAGGAAAGTCATTTAAGTCATTTAACTCTCTTCTCTGGGTCTCAGTTTTCTTCATCTATAATATAAAGAGTTGGAAACTACAATTTCCAAGGTATAGAATAAAATAATGTGGGGTGCCTGGGTGGCTCAGTCGGTTAAGCGGCCGACTTCAGCTCAGGTCATGATCTCGCGGTCCGTGAGGGCTGTGAATTCGAGCCCCGCGTCGGGCTCTGTGCTGACAGCTCAGAGCCTGGAGCCTGTTTCAGATTCTGTGTCTCCCTCTCTCTGACCCTCCCCTGTTCATGCTCTGTCTCTCTCTGTCTCAAAAATAAATAAATGTTAAAAAAAAAAATTAAAAAAAAAAAATGTAATAAAATAATGTAAAAACCTAAACATTTTACGTAGCACACCAGATACATTGTTTTTGCCCATTGCTCCCTTCACTAGATAAAATAAACAATATTTGCCTAGTGATTCAAATCTTTAAGTGCATTCTTTGGACTCCCAGTTAAACATGATAAAGTGAACACACACCTTTATCTTTTTACCTGAAAGCACTCTAAAATGGCTAATATTTATTAGGTCAGCTATGGTTTTACATGCTTTATATGTCTTAAATCATTTACTCTAAAAAAAATCATCTAATCTTAAAAAGGACTCCAACTACTATTTTTTTAAGATGAGGAAACTAAGGCAGGAAGAGATTAAGTAACTTTCTCAAGGTCATACATGGGTCTAGGCATCCAGAACCCATGCAATATACTGCCTCTCACAATAAAAAGAATTTTAAAAATAAAAAAGGTTCGAAACAAGAAAGTAAAAAAAAAAAATGGGAGAGAACTGAAGAAAAATTTTGAAAATGGAAACCCAGCAGGATGACTGCTAACTAACTTAACAGACTAGCCTAAGAGGAAAACTGCATCCAAGAAAGCCAATGACAGGAGAAGCCCAGAAGCAGGATAATTTACATCACAGCCTCTCAGAAAGGTTCAGGGAAACGAATAGCTCTGACAATAATGGAGAGCAGTGGTGGCAGCTGAGGCTGAAAACAAGAGCTCTGGATGAAAGCAGTAAGATTTCCATGGATAACACAGCTAAAAGCCACCCTGGTCCATCTTGGCAGGAGAGTGCAGATTTACTCTCTGGAAACACTGAACTATGGAAAACTGAACTAATGGGCACCTGGCCCAGTTCGAGGGCGTCAGGTATTAAAAGAGGGTGATTAAAGTGAAATTCCACATACTGAATGGCGAGACCTCTCTCCTCAGTCCAGTTTAGGAAAAAGCTGGATGGCAGAATTTAACCCCCCAAGCAGGAAACTGGAACAACTCGGTCTGGGGAAATTTACCATTCTAAGAGGAAAACATAGATATTGAAATTCAGAGGAACTCTGATCAAGACAGCCCAATAAATCATCCTACTGCAAAGCCTCTAACTCCTTTGGCCAAGCACACCCACAGAGAGTGGGTGGCCAAGCACACCCAATCACCTAGTACTCTTTCACTTTTGAATATAAATCAGTAAGTGTAGGCTACCATCTGTCATAATACAAATTTATTATATTATTGACTATTCTCCTTACACTGTACTTTTCATTCATGTGACTTACTTATTTTACCATTCTGTGATATATATAATTGTAGAATCGCTATGTTGTACACCTGAAACTAATATAATATTGTATGTCAACTATGCTTTGATAAAAAATAAATATTAAAAAAAATAATTTTATTTATTTTTAAAAAAAAATTTTTTTAACGTTTATTTATTTTTGAGACAGAGACAGAGCATGAACAGGGGAGGGGCAGAGAGAGAGGGAGACACAGAATCTGAAACAGGCTCCAGGCTCTGAGCTGTCAGCACAGAGCCTGACGCGGGGCTCAAACTCACGGACCGTGAGATCATGACCTGAGCCGAAGTCGGACGCTTAACCGACCAAGCCACCCAGGTGCCCCTAAAAAAAATAATTTTAAACGTGAGTGGATAGCAAGGAGAGTCTTTGAGACCAAAACAAACAAAAGTTGTAAAACAGAACAGGAGAAAACAAAGATAATGCAAAACATGGAAGAAAACTTTATTTTTATTAATATCCTCAGAAAGAAAGGAGAGGTCATTGTATTCATTGAATAAGAACAGAATGTCATAAAAGGAAACATTCAAACAAACGAAAGAGATTCTCAGTAACTAAAAGTATGAGTAGAAATTTTAAAAAATGTTAGTCACATGGTTGGAGTACCTAGTTAGAAACTCTTCCAGAAAACAAAAGAAATAGAAGTAAATAATAGAAAAAGAAAAACTTCTTTAAAACTAGAGAAATAATCCAGAAGATCCAATATCTGAATAATTGGCATTCCAGAAAAACAGAGAAGATGAAACAGAAATAATTGGTGGGGTGGGGACATACTATTGAAGAAAATATCTTATAAGTAAAAGATGAAATTATGCATTGAATGAACCCATCAAGTGTCCAACACAATATGAAAAACACACACAATACGGCATATCAGTATAAGATTTCAAATGCTGGCAACAAATGAAATATGCTAATAAGCTCATAATGAACTTAAGGTGAGAGCATGACAAAAGAAAGTTTGGGAATTATTACAGCATCCGACTTCCCAGCAACAAATTGGAAACTAAAACTCAATAGAGTGTTGTTTCCAAAATTCTGAGGGTAAAATTATTTCTAGCCTGGAATTCTAAACTATCAATAAATGTGACAGTAGAAAAAGATATTTTCAGACTTGCAGAATATCAAAATATTTTACTTCCCTTTCTCTTTTTCTTTGGAAACTACTAAAAGGTGTGGTCCACCAAACATGGGAAACAAACTGACAGAGAAGTAAAGAGATCTAGGAAGGAAGAAATATAATATAACCAAGAAAAGAAGGGACTTTTCAGGATGGTGTGGATCCCAGTACTAGGCTAGAAGAACAATCAGTATCTTTTAGAATGAGAGGGCGCAGATTACTGAAAAAATGTGTTTTCCCACCAAAAAAAAAAAAAAAAACAATGAAGGTGATAGAATACCTAATGCCTACAATGTTTTAAGGTATTAAAAGATATAGACTCCTGAAGGAGAGGCTGAGAAAGCACTGGTGATGGATATATAGAAGACTATGCAAACAAACAAAAAGAGAGACAACTATCAACCTTGAAGACAGCAATATCATGTAAGAAAGGAAATGTAATCATAATTGACACATGGCTCAGCTGCAAATGATATTTTCAGAATCATAAATATTTAAATATAATTATATTAGTAGAACATGGGAAGGTAAGTATATATGTGTATGGTCAGTATAAGTGGGTACGGGAGAGAAATATAGGACAGCTAAATCCTTCTCTACAGTAAAGAGTCAAAAGTGAATATCTAAAAATAAAAAATGAAGAAACAGTAGTACAAACAGATTACACAGAAATATGGATGTAAATACCAAAAGAAAGCTAAAAGGATTGAAAGTGATAGACTCTACAAATCAGTAATCAAGAGTCATGAGGAGTGGGCAAGGGACTAACAGTTTTTGTTAAGTGTGGAACTTATTTTTGGAACTTATTTTTTTAATTATGTATATTTATAATGTAATAAAAATAAAAGTGAAAGTTTAAAAGTTTTTTCTTTACTATTCCTTTATTTCTGCAAAGGCAGAGAAGTCTATGCTTAGCGGTGTACTGCAAAGGAGATACCAAAGGAGATTATTTCTTTTCACATTTAGTTATACAAATAGGCAGCTTAAAAAATAATCAATGAACTCCTGCTGGTGGACTCAAGACCTACACTCAAAAAGCCATTGCCAGAAGAGATTCAAAGGCAGCATGTTTCCAAAGCACTTCACTGGGAATCTAAACACTCAGATAAAAATAATAATAGAGACCATGAATTGAGTCTTGATTATGTGGTGGACATACACTTGAAACAACTCTATGAGATAGGTACTATTATCTCAATTACACAGATGAGGAAGTGAGATTGGGAGAGGAAAAGCACACTTACCTAAAGGCTTACAGACTGTAGGGTGTGGAATCCAGGCAACCTAATTTCATTTTTTTTTAATTTTTTAAAATGTTTACTTATTTTGAGAGAGAGAGAGAGAGAGAGAGAGAGAGCAAGAGAGCATGAGCAGGGGAGGGGCAGAAAGAGAGAGAGACACAGAATCCAAAGCAGGCTCCAGGCTCCGAGCTGTCAGCACAGTGTCTGATGCAGGGCCCAAACTCATGAACCGTGAGATCATGACCTAAGTCTAAGTAAGACACTTAACCAACTGAGCCACCCAGAGGCCCCTAATTCCATTTTTAATCACCATATTTTTCTGCCTCCCGGTTCTTAGCTAGTTTCTACATGTGATGAGCTCTGTTATTTGGCAAGTTAGTTATATCATCTATGCCTACATATCTGGATGTAGAACTAAAAGATTACCAGCCGGGAGGGGCCAACATGGCGGAGAAGTAGGGGATCTGAAGTTCCCTCATCTCTCAAATACAGCAGTGTTGAGGCCAAAGGACTTTGAACTCCAAGAGTCCAGGCAGCAAAGTGACTGAGATACCTCCAGGGACTCACTGGGACAACCTGATGGGCCACAGGGGCATGACTGAGAACTGGGAGAGATAAAACGGCAGAGGAATGGAGGGGAGGGATCTCTCTCTGTGGAGAGACAAAGGGAAGAGAAAGAGGCTGAGGAAGCATAAGACTGCATCTGGACAAGAGAAAAACTACGGACCGGGATGGAGAAAGATCCAATCTCCCAACTGTGGGGCTTTCTCCAGACCGGGGCTGGCTGCCCTGATCGTGCACCTGGGGAGGAGGGGAGCCAGCCCCGGCTGGGTAACTAGTTCAGAGGTGCAGTCCACAGTGGGAGAAAGCAATCCCCTCCCTGGAGTGCTGTGGGAAGAAGATCTATATCCATTCAAAGGGCAAAGGCTGTCTGCACCAGCCAGCCATAGACCATATAGTTGGCGGCGCAGAGTGGCACTTCCTCCAAACCGGGGTCAGATGGAGTAGGAACCTTAAAGACATCGGGGTTTAAGTCCCAACTGAGTGCCAGGGAGGCGCAGGAGTCAGCTGAGGGGGAAAAAGGCACTGTGAGCCCCAAACTAGGAATCTTTAAGACCTCCGGGTTTAAATCCCATCCAAGCAATGGGGAGGCGCAGGAGCTGGTGGAGGAGGACAAACTGCGTCCTTTACGCCTGCAGCACAGTGAGGAAGGCCTGAACAGAGTGGTTTGGGACACTGGGTCCATGAAGGAGACACTGGGATGTCGCCATTTTCCTCCACATTCTCGCTGACACTTGTTTCTTGTGCTTTTGCTTTTAGCCATTTGATAGGTATGAGGTGATATTTCATTGTAGTTTTGATTTCTATTTCCCTGATGATGAGTGATGTTGAGCATCTTTTCATGTGTCTATTGGCCATCTGTATATCTTCTTTGGAGAAATGTCTGTTCATGTCTTCTGCCAATTTTTAATAAGATTATTTCTTTTTTGGGTATTGAGTTGTATCAGTTCTTAAATATTTTGGATACTCACCCTTTATCAGGTATGTTGTCTGCAAGTATCTTCTCCCATTCCATAGGTTGACTGTTAGTTTTGTTGATTGTTTCCTTTACTGCAGAAACTTTTTATTTTGATGGAGTCCCAATAGTTTATTTTTGCTTTTATTTCCCTTGCTTCAGGAGACATATCTAGAAAAATGTTGCTACAGCAATGTCAGAGATTACTACCCATGCTTTCTTCAAGGATTTTTATGGTTTCTGGTCTCACATTTAGGTCTTTAAACCATTTTGAGTTTATTTTTGTGTATAGTGAAGAATGTGGTCCAGCTTCATTCTTTTGCATGTGGCTGTCCAGTTTTCCTAACACCATCTGTTGAAGAGACTGTCTTTTTCCCATTGTATATTCCATTCCTCCTTTATCAAAGATTAATTGACCATATAATTGTAGATTTATCTCTGGGTTTTCTGTTCCATTCCATTGATCTATGTGTCTGTTTTTATGCCAGTACCACACTGTTTTAATTATAACTGCTTTGTAATATAACTTGAAATTTGGAATTGTGGTACCTCCAATTTTGTTTTTCTTTTTCAAGATTGCTTTGGCTATTCCAGGTATTTTGTGGGTCTATACAAATTTTAGGATTGTTTGTTCTAGTTCTGTGAAAAAATGCTGTTGGCATTTTGATGAGGATTGCATGAAATCTGTAGATTGCTTTATGTAGTATGGGCATTTTAATAAATATTGTTTCTTCCAACACATGAGCATGGTATATCTTTCCATTTCTTTGCACCATCTTGAATTTCTTTATTCAGCGTTTTACAGTTTTCAGAGCACAGGTCTTTCATCTCCTTGGTTAAGTTTATTCCTGGATATTTTATTGTTTTGGATGCAGTTGTGAATGGGCATGTTTTCTTAATTTCACTTTCTGCTCCTTCATTATTAGTGTATAAGAATAAAACAGATTTGTGTACATCGATTTCATATCCTGCAACTTTACTGATTTCATGTATCAGTTCTAGTAGTTTTTTGGTAGAGTCTTTAGGGTTTTCTACATATAGTATCATGTAATCTGAAAATAATGACAGTTTTACTTCTTCCTTACCAATATGGATGCCTTTTATTTCCTTATGTTGTCTAATTTCTGTTGAGGACTTCCAGTACCATGTTGAATAAAAGTGGTGAGAGTGGGCATCCTTGCCTTATTCCTGACCTTAAGGGAAAGTCTCTCAGCTTTTTTACCATTGATAGGATATTGGCTGTGTGTCTTTCAATATAAGGCTTTTATTATGTTGAGGGATGTTCCCTCTAGACCTCCTTTGCAGAGGGTTTTTATAATGAGTGGATGTTGTACTTTGTCAAATGGTTTTTGTGCATCTATTAAAATAATCATATGGTCTTCATATGGTCAATCAATGTGATACATCACATTAATAAAAGAAAGAATAAGAATCATATGATCCTGTGAATGGATGCAGAAAAAGCATTTGACAAAATTCAGCATCCTTTCTTAATAAAAACCCTCAAGAAAGTCGGGATAGAAGGAACATACTTAAACATCATAAAAGCCATACATGAAAAGCCCACAGCTAATATCAACTTCAATGGGGAAAAACTGCGTTTGTTGCGTTTGATTAGTTCTCTAATTCTCCCCTCATACTCCTGGACTTTTTTATCTCTCTTTTTCTCAGCTTCCTCTTTTTCCATAATTTTATCTTCTAATTCACCTATTCTCTCCTCTGCCTCTTCAATCCGAGCTATGGTTGCCTCCATTTTATTTTGTACCTCATTTATAGCATTTTTTAGCTCCTCATGACTATTTCTTAGTCCCTTGATCTCTGTAACAATAGATTCTCTGCTGTCCTCTATGCTTTTTTCAAGCCCAGTGATTAATTTTATAACTACTATTCTAAATTCTTGTTCCGTTATATCACTTAAATCATTTTTGATCAATTCGTTATCTGTTGCTACTTCCTGGAGTTTTTTTGAGGAGAGTTCTTCTATTTCATCATTTTGAGTAGTCCCTGCAGTGGCTCCCAACTGCAGGGCACTTCCCCTGTGCTGTCTGGAGTAACTTGTGTTGGTGGGTGGGGCCACAGTTAGACCCAATGTCTGCCCCCAGCCCACAACTGGGGCCACAGTCAAGACTGGTGTGTACCTCATCTTCCCCTCTCCCAGCAGCAGGACTCACTGTGGAGTGGTGTGGTCCCTGTCTGGGCTACTTGCACACTGCCAGGCTTGTGGTGCTGCTTTGATGGGATCTGGCCAAGGGTGTATTAGATGGGGTGGATCCACAAGGTGCACAGGGGCTGGAGGAGCAAGCTTAGCTCACTTTGCTGTTGGCAGTCCCCTGCGGGAGGGGCCCTGGCGGTCCCCACCAGGAGGGAGGGAGACCCATCGGAGGGATGGATCCACAGAAGCACAGCGTTGGGTGTTTGCACGGTGCAAGTAAGTTTGGTGACAGGCATTGGTTCCCTTTGGGATTTCGGCTGGGGCATGGGAAAGGGATATGGTGCTAGCCAGCGCCTTTGTTTCCCACCAAGCCGAGCTCTGTCTTCCAGGACTCAGCAACTCTCCCTCCTGGTGCCCTCTCGCTCTCCCCGCGCTCCAAGAGAAGAGCTGTTGACTTTTAACATTCCAGATGTTTCCCACTGGCTATCAGAACTCACGCAGTCTGGCCCCTCTGCTTTTGCAAGCCAGACTCGGGGATCTGCCTTGCAGGGGGGGCTGCCCCTCCATCGCCCCAGCTCTCTCCCGCCAGTCCGTGGAGCGTGCACCGCCTCTCAGCCCTTCCTACTCTCTTCTGTGGGCCTCTCGTCTACACTTGGCTCCAGACAGTCCGTTCTGCTAGTCTTCTGGCGGCTTTTTGGATTATTTAGGCAGATGTGGGTGGAATCTAAGCGATCAGCAGGAGGAGGTGAGCCCAGCGTCCTCCTACACCGCCATCTTCCAATTGAGAATTCTGTTTATTTCTACTCTAATCTTTATTATTTCCTTCCTTTTGCTGGGTTTGGGTTTTATTTGTTCTTTTTCTAGCTCTTTTAGGTGGTGTAAAGTTAGGTCATTTATTTGAGATTTTTCTTGCTTCTTGTTATATGCATTTACTACTATAAAATTCCCACTTAGAGCTACTTTTGCTGCATCTCATTAGATCTTGGACTATTATGTTTTCATTTTCATTTGTTTCCATGTAATTTTTTATTTCTTCTTTGATTTCTTTGTTGACCCATTCATTGTTTAGTAGCATGTTATTTAATCTCCATATATTGCTGCTTTTTTGAGACTTTTCCTTGTGGTTGATTTCCAGTTTTTTAGCATTGTGGTCAGAAAAGGTGCATGGTAGGACTTCAATGTTTTTGAATTTGTCGAGATTTGTTCTGTGGCCTAATATGTGAAATTAGGATTATGAAGATTTTTCTGTGTGCACTCAAAACAAATGCATATTCTGATGTTCTAGGATGGAATGTTCTGAATATGTCTCTCAAATCAATCTGGTCCAGTGTGTCATTCAAAACCACTGTTTCCTTATTGATTGTCTGTTGGGCTGATCTCTCCATCTCCGTCAATGTACATGGGGTGTTAAAGTCTCCTACTACTAATGTATTAGTATTGATTATTTCCTTTATGTTTGTTATTCACTGTTTCATGTAATTAGGTTCTCTCATTTTGGATACATAAATATTTTTAACTATTATATCCTCTTGTTGGTTTGTCCCTTTTATTACTGTATATTGTCCTTCTTTGTCTCTTGTTACAGTCTTTGTTTTAAAGTCTATTTTGTATGATGCAAGTATTGCTACCCCCGCTTTCTTTTGACATTCATTTGCATAGTAATTTTTTTCTCTGTCCCCTCACTTTCAATCTGCAGGTATATTTCAGCCTGAAATGAGTCTCTTGTAGGCGGCATATAAATGGGTCATATTTTTTCATTCACTCTGTCACCCTATGTCTTTTGATTAGAGCATTTAGTCCAGTTGCATTCAAAATAATTATTGATAGATATGTATTTATTGTCACTTTGTCATTTTGGGCTTGTTTCTATAGATTTTCTCTGATCCTTTCTTCTCTGGGTTTGTTGGCTTTCTTTAGTGATATACTTGGATTCCTTTCTTTTTTGCACATCTGTTACTAGTTTTTGATTTGTGATTACCATTCGGCTTATATATAACATCTTCTGCATATATCAGTCTACATTAAGTTGATGGTTGCTTAAGTTAAACTCATTTCTTTACTCCTCTCCCCCCCAACTCCCACCACCACAGTTTAGGTATATGGTGTCATGTTTTGCCTACTTTTATGTTATGAGTCCCTTGACTGATTTTTATATAAATATTTATTTTTACTGCTTTTGTGTTTTTTACTTTTCATACTCTCACTTACGGTCTTCCCTTTCCACTCATAGAGTCCCCTTTAATATTCTTGTAGGGCTAGTATAGTGGCCATGAACTCCTTTAGTTTTTGTCTTGGAAACTTTTTATCACTTCTTCTGTTCTGAATGATAGTCTTGCTGGATAGAATATTCTTGGCTGAAGATTTTTCCCTTTCAGCACTTTGAATATATTATGCCACTCCTTTCTGTCCTACAAAGTTTCTGCTGAAAAATCCACTGATAGCCTTCTGGGGTTTCCTTAAATGTAACTGTCTTCCTTTTCTCTTGCTGCTTTCAAAATTTGCTCTTTATCGCTGCTTTTTGCCATTGTAATGACTATGTATCTTTGTGTGGACCTCCTTGGGTTGAATTTTTGGGAGGATCCCTGTGCCTCCTATATCTAGTATCTGTTTCTTTCCCCTGATTAAGGACATTTTCAGCTATTGTTTCTTCAAATAAATTTTATGCTCCCTTTCCTCTCTCCTTCTGAGATCCCTATATGCAAACGTTACTATGCTTGATGAAGTCACTGAGCTCCCTAAGACTATTTATTCTCACTTTGCATAACTTTTTTTTACCTCTCCTTTGTTCAGCTTGGTTACTTACTATTATCTGTCTTCCAGGTCGATAATTAGTTGCTATGCTTCATCTAGCCTATTGATTCTTTCAGGTGTATTTTTAATTTCATTTTATTATGTTCTTGATCTTTGACTGGTTCTTTTTTTATCTGTGTATTAAGGGTCTCATTGATGTCCTCGACTTTTTTCTCAAGTCCAGTGAGTATCTTTATGATCATTACTTTAATTTTCTATCAGCTTGGGGCACCTGGATGGCTCAATCAATTAAGCAGTTAAGCATCTGACTCTTGATTTCAATTCAGGTCATGATCTCACAGTGCTTGTGGTCAAGCCCCATGTTGGGTTCTGTGCTAACAGCATGGAGCCTGCTTAGGATTCTCTCTCTCCCTCTCCTTCTGTTCCTCCCCTGCTTGATTACTCTCTTGCTCTCTCACTCTCTCTCTCAAAAAAAATTCTCTATTAGGTATATTATTTATATCCATTTCACTTTGGTCTCTTGCTGTAATTTGGTTCTGTTCTTTCATTTGGGAGATATTTCTCTGTCTTTTCATTTTGTCTGACTTTCTGAGTCTATTTCTCTGTGTTAGGAAAGTCAGCTACTTCTCTTGCTCTTAAGGATAATAGCCTTATGAAGAAGAGGTCCTATAGTGCCCTGAAGTGTAGTGTTTCTTGTTCCCTAGAGCCTGGCACTTCAAGAAGTGTCTCCTATGAGTATTGCATATGCTCCGCTGTTGAGTCTTAGCTTTTTCTTTCAGCATAGTTGTCTTCAGAGGCTCTCTCTGCCTATTGTGAGCAGTGTTTGGTTCCCAGCAGGGGTGGGGCACATTTTTTTTACAAGGTGTATTGTGGTATGCTTACTAAACAAGACCTGCCCCCACTGTCAGAACTGAGGTCCTGCAAAACACATGGGTAGAAAGATGTGGGGTTTATGGGGGAGAGGGCCTGCAGTGCTGGGACTGAGGCCAGCATGACTGGTAAGGGTGGATCCAGTGAAGTACAGTAGGGCAGGCATTGGTACAAGCAAGTTAGGTAAGGAGTGATGAGGCTGTGCTGGTTCCTACAGGTGGCCGTTGTTTATGCTGGACAGGGACGGGAAATGGCACCTTCCAGCTCCTTTGTTCCTGGAGGGGTCTCCCTGTGATCCATGTCTCTCTGGGCCATGCTCTGAAATGAACAAATCAGTCTCCCTCCCATCTTCCCCCAGCATTTTTCACACTGCTGGTTCTACACTGTATCTTCACAGGTTGTTTGTCATGCTCTCTCTTTAAGGGCAAGGACTCTGCTTCCTAATACCCTCCAGGCTCTCCCAGAGCTGAGCCTGCCAATTTTTTTAAATTCCAGGGTTTAAGTCCTGCTGGTTGCAAGAACTCGTGAAATTTGGCCTGTCTTCCTTTCAAAGGCAAATATTATAGGGATTCATCCTCCCCATTTGTGGGCTCCCCAGTGTGAAAGTCTGTTTTCCATCCTCCTCCATGCCACCAGCTCGCTCCCCACTGTGGATGGCCACAGTCTGTTTGTTTCCAGACTGTGTCATCATCCTTCCTACCTTCTTCTATGTGGCCTCTTCTCTACTTTTAGTTGTGGAGTTAGTTTTGTCAATCTTTAGATTGTTTTCTGGGTTGCTTAGGTTGATGCAAGTGTTATCTAGTTGTATCTGTGGGATGAGGTAAGCTTAGGGTCCTCCTACTCCATCTCCCCAGCCCATGACTACTACCTATCCTTCAAAATATCCTACAGGCCTGTCCTGCAGATCCTTAATCAGCCTCCCACATGCGTAAGTTTGGAGCCCTTTCTCTGTGCCTTCAAGGCTCTCTGTATACACTGAAATTATAGTTCTTATATGAAACTAAGGATCTGCTTCTTTGTCTCTCTCACCCAGCAGGTCATGATCTCTTTATGAACAAGGATGACGTCTACTCTACACATTCGAAGCAATTCATATAGGTGCCAAACACAGAGTGGAAACTCAGCCAATGTTTATTTATTAAATGAATAAATGAGAGTAAAAATAAGCATATTTATTTCTCTTAGGTTCAGACAAGAATTAAAATACAAATTTCAAAAAAGAAATATGATAACATTCTACCATGTTATCTAGGTTTGTTGTCAACATGATAATTTCCCTATAAGAGCACTGCCATTTCTTTCATTTATATATGCAACTAAATTTAAGTAGTGTGTTGTTTCATCTAATGGAGAAATGGGAAAACACCAAGCCACAAACCACATTAGCAGTTGCCAGAAAAGTAATCTAGAACACAGTGTACACTGAAACAACAGCAATGAAAAACAAAATCCATGAAAAGCTTAGTGTAAACATATATATGGCAAAATTAAAAACAGACTTAGGAAATTACATGTCCTTCAGTTAATGCATTTCTTTTTGTTGTTGTTTTGGGTTTTGGTGGGATTGGGGGGAGTTTGAAGTAAATGTTTTTGTTTCTGTTTGGCAAAGATTATGGAATCTTTTATTTCTGAAAGCAATCAGTGATGAATAGGAATAGTTTCATCTTTTTCTCCTATAAGTTTCCATTAACATTATTGGATTGTTACTTCCAACAATTCTGAGTAACAGTTTTCATTTTTAAAGCCATCAGGTAATATTATTACATGTGATACTAGGTAAAATATTAAGTTAAAAATAGAAAACATAAAAATTACTATTGCCATAATAGCATAAACTGTCTTGCTCACCAATGTGTATGCCCAGAGTTTAGAAAAACACTTGAAAGTTTTAGTATTTATGGAAGGAAGGGAAAAGAGAAAGAGAAGGCAAAGAGAGAAAGAAAATAAGGAGGGAATGGGGAAGGAATTACTCCAAAGATAAGAAAATTTAGAAATAGAGTACTGCAAAATAGACTAAGGCATGAAGAAACAAAAGAAAAAGAATCCATATATTTTTTGTCTATTTAAATCCATTTCCTTCTTCCTTGGCATACAGCTTAACTATATTTCCAAATCCCCCTTTAAATTGAGTTACTACAATCTCCCATACAATCTGCCTGTGACTGAGTTCTAAGCAGTGGAATATGAGCGGAAGTGATATGTGCCACTTCTAGACTTGGTCTGTATAATTCCTCACATGTACGCCTGCCTGCTCTATCACCTTCCACTCGATAGATCTAACCATAGTAAGCACCTAAAGGTAACAAATGCAAACCAGCAAAAACCTTGTCCCGAAGGATAACAAATGCAAATATCCGGGTATCTGAATTATCTCATAAACAAGAAACACCACACTACCCTGAAAATCTGCCCAGGATGGACCTTTCTACTGTTTGCACCATTACATGTTTCATTGTATTTATTTCTGTATATTAGAAAAAATAGTGGTACTTTGCAGAAGAGAGTTGCTGTAATGAAAACTTAACTTACCAAGATTAGGTAGCAAGGAAACAAATATAGCAAGTCCAAAAGATCAAGACTCATGTCATGCAATAGTTCTATGTTTTGTAAGGCTGCTTCATGTGATACCTTGTGAGGCAGACTAAGTGCCTACTGAGAGGAGAAGCTATTAGAAAGAGCCAAAGTGTTAACTCATATTGATTGTTCCTTGTTGCTTAAAGCAAGGAATTTAAGAAAGATGAGTTCACGTAAGAAATTTATCATTTTGCAAGCAGAAACAGCATGGATTAGAGAGAAGGTAGAGCTTTGGGTCTTTTAATGTTTGAAAAAGCCAACTGTTCTTGTAACTTGAACAATAGAATAGACTGAAAAGGCTCAGGAAAAAACGTCACTAATAATTTTCAGTTAAGCTAAGGAGCTCAGTGATTTTTGTTTCTTGCTATAAAAGAGGTAACAAGTTCAGACATGACTTTATCC
The DNA here is from genome assembly GCF_023721935.1 of Panthera uncia. Classification (NCBI taxonomy): domain Eukaryota; kingdom Metazoa; phylum Chordata; class Mammalia; order Carnivora; family Felidae; genus Panthera; species Panthera uncia. Next base: position 13,932,603 of record NC_064813.1, on the reverse strand, counting down.
CAGTAAACTACTAGAAAACTGATAAAATATATGCAACAATTGTTTTCAGACAGGAAACAATGGGTTGCACAGAACTGTGATACCTGAGAGTAGAGACACAAATAACATAACCATAAAATTAATCAACTTCTGCTTGGAGAAAATTTCTGGACTGTAGTTCAAGGAGGAAAACTCCAAAGAGAGCCCAGCAGTCATGCATAGTTGAGGAGACACAGACTGGATTTCAAGGAGACCAAGACAGCTAGAATATACATAACAGTGTGCCAGATAAAAGGGGGCTATGAATAGAAAGAGCTCTAGAAATGGGCTTAGGGGTCTCCTTGAGTCTTTGAATGCATGCATGCCTAAGGTAAAATTCCACCTGGCTGAGCAAAAAACAACTTTCAGGGAGCTCTAAACCAAACAATTCCAAGAGTTCACACAGGACTGAGAGTCATTACAGTCCCACCAGCTAGAGTGGAGAGATCTGCTGGATTTGAGGCACCAAAAGGGTCAAACCTCTGCACAGGTTACTCCAGACTCACTTTTTTAAAAAACCTAAAAATGAGCTTCAAAAAAATCTAACTGTCTGCAAGTAATGTAACCTATTCACTTAAACAAAGTCCAACACATTTTAAAGAATAAAACTCAGCACTCAACGAAGTAAAATTCAAAATATCCAAATTCAAACAAAAATCACTAGAAACACAAAGAAGAAGGAAAATGTAACCACAATCAGGAGGGAAGAAAAATCCTCCAACAGTATCTCATTTTGAAACAGTGGAATTCACAGGCTATGCTAAAAAAAAAAGCTGTTATAAATATGCACAAAATGCTGAAGGATATAAAATAAAATGTGAAGATAATGAGTAAATAAAAAGAAGACGTCTATGTGAAGATGTCTATAAGACTTCTATAGAACAAGCCATTCAACAACAGTAGAATGCACATCCTTTCTAAATACACATTGGTCATTCATCCTAATGGAATGTATGTGCTACAAACAAGCAAATCTCCACAAATTTAAAAGGAATAAAATCAGGGGTGCCTGGGTGGCTCAAGCAGTTAAGCATCAAACTCTTGATACTGGCTCAAGTGGTGAGATTGAGCCTCACATTGGGTTCCACGCTAAGTGTGGAGCCTCCTGGGGATTCTCTCCCCCTCTCTCTCTCTCTCTCTCTCTCTGCCCCTCCCCTGCTCATGTGTTCTCTTTCTGTCTCTCAAAATAAATAATAAACATTTAAAAAATGATAAAATAAAAGCAATAAAATCATATCAGAAAGTTAATTTCCAAAAAATTAGGAAATTAAACAACGTATTTCTAAAGTACCATGGGTCAAAAATTAAGTCCCAGGGAAATTTAAACATATTTTAAACTGAATAAAATAAAAGCACAACGTGTCAAAATTTGTAGTACGCAACTAATTAAATAGAGGGAAACCTGTAACTTTAAAATATTACTATTACCAAATAGAAAAGGTTTAAAACCAATAATCTAAGTTTCAACCTCAAGAAACTAGAAAGAAAATAGCAAATTAAATCCAAAGTAAGAAGAAATAAGAAAATAATAAAAGGTAGAAATAAATTTGATAGAATACAAACAATAAATATAATCAATTAAGCTAAATGCTGGATTATTTGAAAAGGTCAATAAAATTGTCTACTTTCACTCTTTGACTCAACCTTCTACTGGAAGTCCTAGCCAGTGAAACAAAGACAAATTGATTCAATTGCACAAAGGTTATAAAGAAAACAGTAAAACTATTCACATACAGAAAGACTGTTAATGTAGATATTTTTGAAAATCTATAAGGCAGGGAGAATGGGTGGTTCAGTCAGTTGCGCATCCAACTCCCGATTTCAGTTCAGGTCACAATTTCATGGTTGTCAGATCAAGCCCCACATAGGGCTCTGCACCAAGCACAGAGCCTGGCTGGGATTCTTTCTCCCTGTCTCTCTGCCCCTTCCCAGCTCACACTCTATCTCTCTCAAAAACTATAAAAGGCTACCAGAAGTAATAAGTGTATTAGCTTAAATCACATTTCTGCCATAATGGAAATGTTCTTTATGTAGGCTTTCCAATACAGAAGCCATTAGTCACATGTGGTAATTTAGCACTGGAAATGAGGTGTGACTGAGAAACTAATTTATTTTCTTTTGTTTTAATTAATTTTAACTGTAATTTTAATAGCCACATGTTGCTAATGGCTAGCATATTAGACAGCAATACTATACATTTAATGTAACACCAAATAAAATCTTAAGTTTTTTGTAGAAATTGACAAGCTGATTTAAAAATTTTAACGAAAAGACAAGGTACCTATTATAACCAAAGCAGTGATGAAAAATTTTGCACTATCTGATTTCAAGGCTTATTATAAAGTTACACTAATTAAGATACTGTGATATTGGTATAGGAATAGACATATAAATAAATGGAACAGAAAAGAGTCCAGAATTAATGATTACACACACACACACACACACACACACACACACACACACACACAACTGGTTTTGGACAAAGATGCCAATTTAACTCAATGGAGAAAGTATAGCCTGTTCAAAATAAATGGTGCAGAAACTACTGTATATCCATATGGAAAATAATGAACTCTGACCCACCCTTACTTCACACCATCCACAAGAAAAGGTTCACAGACCTAAATTTGGTTTTTCAGACCCAAATTTAAAGGTAAAACTATAAAACTTCTAAAATAAAACATAGGAATAAAAATCTCTGCCACCCCCAGTAAGATGAAGATTTCATAGAAAGTATGTTTTATCCACAAGATAAAAACACGTAGATCATGTTTTAAAAATTAATAAATTGTACATCATTGAAAACTTGTTCTTTGAAAAAATAAAAATAAAAAATCTCTAAGAAACAAATAAATAAAACTTATTCTTTAAAAGATATGGTGAAATAATAATTTACAAGCAAGCTATAAACAAAGAAATGGTTATAGTACATGGTAAAAGATCTGGGTCAAAATATATTTTTTTTAATCTCATAATACTAAGAACACAGATCATTTAAAATAGGCAAAAGATTTGAACGACACTTCACAAAAGAAAATCTATGAATGGCCTATAAGGACATGTAAAGATGCTCAGCATCATGAGTTATCAGAGAAATGCAAATCAATACCATGACACAGACATTACAGTGATTGCAACTAAAATAAAACTAAAAATACCAAGTGTTGGTGAGTATGTGGAGCAACTGAAACTTTCATATGTTGCTGCTACGAAGAAAAGTTGTACATCACTTTGGAGAAGAGGTTAGGGGTTTCTTGAAAATACTAAACATACACTTACCCAGCAATTCCACTCTTCTGTATTTTCCCAAGTGAAATGAAAACATATGAATAGAGAAAACTTATATATAAATATTTGTAGCAGCTTTATTTGTAATCACCTATTAGGATATAAACTAAAATTCTATCACAGGTGAATGGATCAACTAAATGTGACATGTCCATATAATGAAACAGTATTCAACAATTTAGAAGAATGAACTATTGAAAAATGCAGCAGCATGGATGAATATCGAGAAACATGCTAAGCAAAAGAAGTCAGACACCAAGAGTATTTTCCATATGATTCCATTGTATATGAAACTCTAGAAAAGACAAATCTAATTTATAGTGACAAAAAGCAGATCGGTAGTTTCCCGCAGCAAGGAGTGGGGGACCAGGCTGAGATGATGAAAAGGAATATAAGAAAACCTTTACAGGTGATGGAAATGTTCTTTATCTTGGTTGTGGTGGTAGTTATGTGAGTGTATATATTTGTCAAAACTCATCAAACTTTACACTTAAAATGCACACCTCCCCTTCCAAGCCTATAGTCTCAGGTAGCCTCAAGGTAACCCCAGTAAGTTGAAAGAGAAAGAAAGGGGTTGGGGGAAGGGTACTGGTGGCAAGGAAACAAAGAAATAGTATATATTCAGGATTTATGTCTAGGAAGAAGTTTTGTACACAGAATTATTTGTACATGGAATTTAACTAGAAACAGATAGTGAAGCTGACTGAATGTTTAAAGAAATTATGTTCCCAAAGAAACAAAAAGCTTGGCCTAAAAGAGATTTTGATAGTATTCGTCTTTAAAGCAATATTTATGGCCCCAAGTTTTTACAAGTAGACAGCAGGATGTAAAAGCTGTGCACTTCCTGAGTAGGTCAAAATCCCTCATTTCCACTTCAGATTTGTCAGATTTGTCATAGAGGTTAACAAACAAAGAACAAACTCCCAGAAGGAGGAGTCCTGGGAGAACAATGGACTACGTACCAGGGCATTCCTCCAAGAAAGCACACTTAGGATTTAATCAAGAAACTTCTTTCACTGCCAGGGTAGGACCTGAAAGTCTTCACAGTGTCTGCCCAGCAGGATTTTGTCATTGCATGGTCCTGGGACTATTATGTATTTTCTACTCTTGCCTTTCTCATACGGTTTTTACTGTAGACAACAACTAATCAGGCTCTGCACACAGCCCTTAGTAATCTATCTGGCATCCTGAACAGATAACTCAAACTGCTGACTGCTGACTGCTGACCACAAAATGATCTGGCCCAGAACACCATCCAGGGACTCTGTTGGCAACAGCATGGACACTCTTTTAATTGGAATCTTAGCTGGTTAACTTGGGACTAGTTGAAAGCACCAGATCACTCTTTTTTAATGTCACCCTTCACACTCAAACCAAATCCGAGCTCCTCTGAACAAGAATTTCTCCCACAGCAAAAGTTTCCATTAAGTCCTTCTGCTCTGCTGGAATCTACTAAACAGGGAACATGATTTGCATTATACAGACAGCTAGAGTCACCATTACCAAAAACTGTGGTTTACACACATGCACACAGTTACATAGGTAATACAACTGTTTTTTGAAAGGGTGGTGCATCATAATGGGTTATAAAGATAACAACACGTGAATGCAAGGAACCTTTGACAAGTGATAATGTTGACAACCATAAGAAAAGACAGGCAAGAAGGAAGTGGACAGCAAGGGTTAACTTTCTTGAGTGAAATTTAAATTTAGCATCTATACACTTCCTGAAAATACTACAACTATCTATGGATTTTTAAAGGTCTTTTATAACAGAAATTCCTGCAGTAAAAAAATGACTTTGCAAGCCTGAAACTCAACAGCCACAATCCCACTTTTTAATCAATGAAAGAAATTAATTTTATGTAATACTTCTATAGAGCTTAATATGTGACAGGTACTTTTCTAAGTACTTTACAGACATTTATTTATTAAAATTCGTAACAATCTACTAAGGAAGGTATTATTATTATCCCCATTTCATAGATATGGAAACTCAGACATGGATAGATTAAGAAATTTGCCCAAGATGACACAGCTATTAACTTGTAGAGCCAGGATTCAAATCCAAGCAGCTTGGCTCCAGAGTTTCTGCTATTATCCACTAGGTTGCACTGTTTTAAAATATAATTGCATATGTCTTATGCTTTTATTAATAATTTCTTTTTAAGGCAAAGTTTCTTAAGAACATTTCTTGGTTATTTCAGCAGAACAGCATGTACCTTCATTCCAACATGCTTCCCGCTTCTTCCCCTTGCTGCCTTTCTGCCAATCCTTTCCACTGTGCCATCTGGAACCATCTTTGTCATCAAATTACTCCAACACACTTATGCTCTGATCTAAACAATAGCTCTCACCTCTTTGCCTTCATTTAAACCCAGATCTCTCCTTCATGTGTCTCAGGTGGAGAATGCAAACGGTATATTCTTCCAGGCTTCACGGAGCCCAGGGTTGGAGAAGAGAATGAAGGTTAATAAAGTTTTCTTAATCCTCAGTGCTGCTCCAAACCAAAATCTTCTACCTTCACATAAAAAACATTGCTTTGGAGCCTTACATCATCTGGTTACAGCACCCTCTACTACACTTTGTTGCTGTCTTCTACCAAATGCCGAGACATCCATCTTACACACACACACACACACACACACACACACACACACACACACACACACTTTATTGAAGGTTTTAGAATCATGGTACTTCTTACTACCCTTATGTCCACCATTATCTGGGCAGCATCAATGTATGTGAGGATGATGTAGCTAGTTCTCTTGCTGTATTGAGTCTCTTGAGCTCTTCTTTTCAATGATTTTCACCTGCATGCCATTTTAGCAATTTCCTCCCATGACCACATCCTGGACATTTATAACCTGGACTTGTTCCAGCTGTAAATCATAAGCTCCAATACTCTAAAGACCACAAACTCCTAGTCTTCCAATTCTTTTATTCACCTACTATGAATAATGCATTGCTATTCTCCAATCTCATCCAGAATTCCATCACTGAACCACCCAATTCCCCCCAAATTTACAGGTCTTTTTGGCTTCGTTTTCTTCCCTTCTTGCAAGGATTTTACAGTCTAGCTCCCCAATTATTATTTTTCCAATATCCTTAACTCTTTTGCGCATTTTGTCTTCCATCCAACTAACACTTCAAAATTCTAACTCAAAAGTAATCAAAATATTTGCCTCTTTTGACCCCCTTGCTCTGAGTGTTTCTGGGAATCACACAAGCCTGAAGCTTGGTGCAGATTGACTCTGGCCTCAGTGGAGTTCTTTACTGTTGGCCCACTTTCTCCTTTTCCCTTTCTCCACAGTGGCTGTTCAAAATACCTCTCTTCTCAAACATCTTACACAACCCCGTCTCTCCTAACCTCCTTCCTCACCCCACTCCCAGTTCTTTCTCAGCCAACAGGCTTGTTCTGACTTAGAAAAATCTATGTTAACAGGCAATAAATTCTTCAAATCCTCTCCAGATATAAATTAGCCTCTATCTGCGTGTACTTTCTTATTTCACTCTTGTCTCTGTGGAAGAAATAGTTCTCCTACTCATGGATCATAGGAAGCATTCGAGACAGGTTGCAGAGGAGGAGAAAAAAAGGAATGAAGAGAAAGGATGGGAGGTAGGCTAGAGGGAGGAAGGAAAGGGAAAGACAAGGAGAATGAAATTCTTAAAAAAATTTAGAAGAATTTTGTTTTTATTTAATGGTCATATTTTATTTATATTGCCCACAAAATAACTATATAGATCTGGTTTAGATAAACATTCTGAGAATGGCTTATAGAATATGTTTCTATAGCAATTTAAAAAAAAACTACTATGCTACGAGAATGTTAGATGCTCATGATGCTATCAGAATTCGGGATTCAGATTTAATTGTACAGGTTACTATTAATTGTGTTTTAAATGTCTTTGAGTTTTGGAACAAAGAAGACATGACTAGCAATGCAACATTCATCCATATATTAATATGAAGAGAATTCGTGAGAAAAAAAAGATTCAGATCATGAGTATGCAATTATAATTAAGGGAAAAATATGTTTTATTGCTTTCTTTTTTCTTTTTTTATTGAGGTATAACTAACATGCAGTGTTATATTAGTTTCAGGTGTATAATATGATTCAACAATTCTATATATTACCTAATACTTACCAGAGTCAAGTATAGTCACCATCTGTCACCAAACAACATTATTATCATCTTATTGACTATATTATCTATGCTATACTTTTCACCCTTGTGACCTATTTATGTTGTAACTGGAAGTATGTATCTCTTAATCCCCTTTATCTATTTCATTCACCTCTCTCCCCAACTACCCTCCCTCTGGTAACTACCAGTTTACTCTCTGTATTTAAAAGTCTGTTTTACTGGGGCGTGGGTGGCTCAGTCAGTGAAGCATTCAACCTCAGCTCAGGTCATGATCTCTCAGTTTGTGAGTTCGAGCCCCACATTGGGCTCTGTGCTGACAGCTCAGAGCCAGGAGCCAGATTTGGATTCTGTCTCCCTCTCTCTCTCCCCCTTCCCCACTCATATTTTCTCTCTTCTACCTCTCTCTCAAAAGTTAAGAAACATTAAAATACACAAATAAAAGTCTGTTTTATTATTTGTCTCTTTTTTCTTTTTTTTTAATATATGAAATTTATTGTCAAATTGGTTTCTATACAACACCCAGTGCTCATCCCAAAAAATGCCCTCTTCAATACCTATCACCTACCCTCCCTTCCCTCCCACCACCCATCAACCCTCAGTTTGTTCTCAGTTTTTAAGAGTCTCTTATGCTTTGGCTCTCTCCCACTCTAACCTCTTTTTTTTTTTTTTCCTTCCTCTCCCGATGGGTTTCTGTTAAGTTTCTCAGGATCCACATAAGAGTGAAAACATATGGTATCTGTCTTTCTCTGTATGGCTTCTTTCACTTAGCATCACACTCTCCAGTTCCATCCACGTTGCTACAAAGGGCCACATTTCATTCTTTCTCATTGCCACGTAGTACTCCATTGTGTATATAAACCACAATTTCTTTATCCATTCATCAGTTGATGGACATTTAGGCTCTTTCCATAATTTGGCTGTTGTTGAGAGTGCTGCTATAAACATTGGGGTACAAGTGCCCCTAGGCATCAGCACTCCTGTATCCCTTGGGTAAATTCCTAGCAGTGCTATTGCTGGGTCATAGGGTAGGTCTATTTTTAATTTTCTGAGGAACCTCCACACTGTTTTCCAGAGTGGCTGCACCAGTTTGCATTCCCGCCAACAGTGCAAGAGGGTTCCCGTTTCTCCACATCCTCTCCAGCATCTATAGTCTCCTGATTTGTTCATTTTGGCCACTCTGACTGGCATGAGGTATATCTGAGCGTGGTTTTGATTTGTATTTCCCTGATGAGGAGCGATGTTGAGCATCTTTTCATGTGCCTGTTGGCCATCTGGATGTCTTCTTTAGAGAAGTGTCTATTCATGTTTTCTGCCCATTTCTTCATTGGATTATTGTTTTTCGGGTGTGGAATTTGGTGAGCTCTTTATAGATTTTGAATACTAGCCCTTTGTCCGATATGTCATTTGCAAATATCTTTTCCCATTTCGTTGGTTGCCTTTTAGTTTTGTTGATTGTTTCCTTTGCTGTGCAGAAGCTTTTCATCTTGACAAGATCCCAACAGTTCATTTTTGCTTTTAATTCCCTTGCCTTTGGAGATGTGTCAAGTAAGAAATTGCTGCGGCTGAGGTCAGAGAGGTCTTTTCCTGCTTTCTCCTCTAGGGTTTTGATGGTTTCCTGTCTCACATTCAGGTCCTTTATCCATTTTGATTTATTTTTGTGAATGGTGTAACAAACTGGTCTAGTTTCATTCTTCTGCATGTTACTGTCCAGTTCTCCCAGCACCATTTGTTAAAGAGACTGTCTTTTCCCCATTGGATATTCTTTCCTGCTTTGTCAAAGATGAGTTGGCCATACTTTTGTGAGTCTAGTTCTGGGGTTTCCATTCTATTCCATTGGTCTATGTGTCTCTTTTTGTGCCAATACCATGCTGTCTTGATGATTACAGCTTTGTAGTAGAGGCTAAAGTCTGGGATTGTGATGCCTCCTGCTTTGGTCTTCTTCTTCAAAATGACTTTGGCTATTCGGGGCCTTTTGTGGTTCCATATGAATTTTAGGATTGGTTGTTCTAGCTTCAAGAAGAATGCTGGTGCAATTTTGATTGGGATTGCATTGAATGTGTAGATAGCTTTGGGTAGTATTGACATTTAACAATATTTATTCTTCCAACCCATGGGCACGGAATGTTTCTCCATTTCTTTATATCTTCTTCAATTTCCTTCATAAGCTTTCTATAGTTTTCAGCATACAGATCTTTTACATCTTTGGTTAGATTTATTCCTAGGTATTTTATGCTTCTTGGTGCAATTGTGAATGGGATAAGTTTCTTGATTTGTCTTTCCGTTGCTTCATTATTAGTGTATAAGAATGCAACTGATTTCTGTACATTGATTTTGTATCCTGCAACTTTGCTGAATTCATGTATCAGTTCTAGTAGATTTTTGGTGGAGTCTATCGGGTTTTCCATGTATAATATCATGTCATCTGCAAAATGTGAAAGCTTGACTTCATCTTTGCCAATTTTGATGCCTTTGATTTCTTTTTGTTGTATGATTGCTGATGTTAGAACTTCCAACACTATGTTAAACAACAGCGGTGAGAGTGGACATCCCTGTCACATTCCTGATCTGAGGGGGAAAGCTCTCAGTTTTTCCCCATTGAGGATGATATTAGTTGTGGGCTTTTCATAAATGGTTTTTATGATGTTTAAGTGTGTTCCTTCTACCCCGACTTTCTCGAGCGTTTTCATTAAGAAATGATGCTGAATTTTGTCAAATGCTTTTTCTGCATTGATTGACAGGATCATATTGTTCTTATCTTTTCTTTTATTAATGTGATGTATCACGTTGATTGATTTGCGAATGTTGAACCAGCCCTGCATCCCAGGAATGAATCCCACTTGATCATGGTGAATAATTCTTTTTATAAGCTGTTGAATTCGATTTGCTAGTATCTTGTTGAGAATTTTTGCATCCATATTCATCAGGATATTGGCCTGTAGTTCTCTTTTTTTCCTGGGTCTCTGTCTGGTTTAGGAATCAAAGTAATACTGGCTTTATAGAATGAGTCTGGAAGTTTTCCTTCCCTTTCTATTTTTTGGAACAGCTTGAGAAGGATAGGTATTATCTCTGCTTTAAATGTCTGGTAGAATTCCCCAGTGAAGCCATCTGGTCCTGGACTCTTATTTGTTGGGAGATTTTTGATAACTGATTCAATTTCTTCGCTGGTTATGGGTCTGTTTAAGCTTTCTATTTCTTCCCATTTGAGTTTTGGAAGCGTGTGGGTTTTTAGGAATTTGTACATTTCTTCCAGGTTGTCCAGTTTGTTGGCATATAATTTTTCATAGTATTCCCTGATAATTGCTTGTATTTCTGAGGGATTGGTTGTAATAATTCCATTTTCATTCATGATTTTATCTATTTGGGTCATCTCCCTTTTCTTTTTGAGAAGCCTGGCTAGAGGTTTATCAATTTTGTTTATTTTTTCAAAAAACCATCTCTTGGTTTCATTGATCTGCTCTACAGTTTTTTCAGATTCTATACTGTTTATTTCTGCTCTGATCTTTATTTTTCTCTTCTTTGCTGGGCTTGGGGTGTCTTTGCTGCTCTGCTTCTATTTCCTTTAGGTGTGCTATTAGATTTTGTATTTGGGATTTTTCTTGTTTTTGAGATAGGCCTGGATTGCAATGTATTTTCCTCTCAGGACTGCCTTCACTCCTATGAAAGCATTTGGATTGTTGTATTTTCATTTTCATTTGTTTCCATATATTTTTTAATTTCTTCACTAATTGCCTGGTTAACCCATTCATTCTTTAGTAGGGTGTTCTTTAACCTCCATGCATTTGGAGGTTTTCCAAACTTTTTCCTGTGGTTGATTTCAAGCTTTATAGCATTGTGGTCTGAAAGTATGCATGGTATGATCTCAATTCTTGTATACTTATGAAGGGCTGTTTTGTGACCCAGTATGTGATCTATCTTGGAGAACTTTCCATGTGCACTCAAGAAGAAAGTATATTCTGTTGCTTTGGGATGCAGAGTTCTAACTATATCTGTCAAGTCCATCTGATCCAATGTATCATTCAGGGCCCTTGTTTCTTTATTGACCATGTGTCTAGATGATCTATCCATTGTTGTAAGTGGGGTATTAAAGTCCCCTGCAATTACCACATTCTTATCCATAAGGTTGCTTATGTTTGTGAGTAATTGTTTTATATATTTGGGGGCTCCCGTATTCAGATAATAGACATTTATAATTGTTAGTCCTTCTTGATGGATAGACCCTGTAATTATTATATAATGCCCTTCTTCATCTCTTGTTACAGCCTTTAATTTAAAGTCTAGTTTGTCTGATATAAGTATGGCTGCTCCAGCTTTCTTTTGAATTCCAGTAGCATGATAAATAGTTCTCCATCCCCTCACTTTCAATCTGAAAGTGTCTTCAGGTCTAAAATGAGTCTCTTGTAGACAGCAAATAGATGGGTCTTGTTTTTTTATCCATTCTGATACCCTATGTCTTTTGGTTGGAGCATTTAGTCCATTTACATTCAGTGTTATTATAGAAAGATACAGTTTAGAGTCATTGTGATGTCTGTAGATTTCATGCTTGTGGTGATGTCTCTGGTACCTTGTCTCACAGGATCACCCTTCGGATCTCTTGTAGGGCTGGTTTAGTTATGATGAATTCCTTCATTTTTTGTTTGTTTGGGAAGACCTTTATCTCTCCTTGTATTCTAAATGACAGATTTGCTGGATAGAGGATTCTCGGCTGCATATTTTTTTTTCTGTTCATCACATTGAAGATTTCCTGCCATTCCTTTCTGGCCTGCCAAGTTGCAGTGGAGAGATCCGTCATTAGTCTTATTGGTCTCCCTTTATATGTTAGAGCATGTTTATCCCTAACTGCTTTCAGAATTTTCTCTTTATCCTTGTATTTTGCCAGTTTCACTAAGATATGTCATGCAGAAGATCGATTCAAGTCATGTCTGAAGGGAGTTCTCTGTGCCTCTTGGATTTCAATGCCTCTTTCCTTCCCCAGATCAGGGAAGTTCTCAGCTATTATTTCTTCAAGTACACTTGCAGCACCTTTCCCTCTCTCTTCCTCACCTGGAATACCAATTATGCGTAGATTATTTCTCTTTAGTGCATCACTTAGTTCTCCAATTTTCCCCTCATACTCCTGGATTTTTTTTATCTCTCTTTTTCTCAGTTTCTTCTTTTTCCATAATTTTACCTTCTAGTTCACCTATTCTCTCCTCTGCCTCTTCAATCCAAGCCATGGTCATCTCCATTTTATTTTGCAGCTCATTAATAGCATTCTTTAGCTCCTCCTGGCTGTTCCTTAGTCCCTTGATCACTGTAGCAATAGATTCTCTGCTGTCGTTTATACTGTTTTCAAGCCCAGCGATTAATTTTATGACTATTATTCTAAATTCACTTTCTGTTATATTGCTTAAATTGTTTTTCATCAGCTCGTTAGCTGTCGTTATTTCCTGGAGGTTTTTTTGAGGGGAATTCTTCCGTTTCGTCATTTTGGATAGTCCCTGGAGTGGTGCAGAACTGCGGGGCACTTCCTCTCTGCTGTCTTGAATAACTTGCGTTGGTGGGCGGGGCCGCAGTCAGACCTGATGTCTGTCCCCAGCCCACTGCCGGGGCCTCAGTCAGACTGGTGTGTACCTTCTCTTCCCCTCTCCTAGGGGCGGGATTCACTGTGGGGTGGCGTGGCCATCTGGGGTATTTGCAGACTGCCAGGCTTGTGGTGCTGGGGATCTGGCGTATTAGCTGGGGTGGATCGGCAAGGTGCACAGGGGCGGGAGGGGCAGGCTCAGCTCACTTTTCCTTCGGAGATCCGCTTCGGGTGGAGCCCTGCAGCACTGGGAGGGATGGATCTGCAGAAGCACAGCCTTGGGTATTTGCATGGTGCAAGCAAGTTCCCTGGCAGGAACTGGTTCCCTTTGGGATTTTGGCCGGGGGATGGGCAAGGGAGATGGCGCTGGCGAGCGCCTTTGTTCCCCGCCAAGCTGAGCTCTGTCGTCCAGGGCTCAACAACTCTCCCTCCCGTTGCCCTCCAGTCGTCCCACTCTCTGAGCAGAGCTGTCAACTTATAACCGTTCAGATGTTAAGTTCCGCTTGCTGTCAGAACACACTCCTTCTTGGCCCCTCTACTTTTGCCAGCCAGACTCGGGGCTCTGCTTGGCCAGCGGGCCACCGCTCCGCCCTGGCTCCCTCCCGCCAGTCCGTGTAGGGCGCACCGCCTCTCTGCCCTTCCTACCCTCTTCCGTGGGCCTCTCGTCTACGCTTGGCTCCGGAGAATCCGTTCTGCTAGTCTTCTGGTGGTTTTCTGGGTTATTTAGGCAGGTGTGGGTGGAAGCTAAGTGATCAGCAGGAGGAGGTGAGCCCAGCGTCCTCCTACGCCACCATCTTCCCTTCAGATTCTGTCTCTTTTTTTTTTCTTGTTCATTTAATTCTTAAGTTCCTCAAGTGAGTGAAATCATATACTTGTCTTTCTCTGTCTGATTAATTTCACTTAGCATTTTACTCTCTGGGTCCATTCATATTGTTGCACATGGCAAGATTTCATTCTTTTTTATGGCTGAGTCAATTTCATTGCATATATATATACTACATTTTCTTTATCCATTGGTGGACACTTGGGTTGCTTGCATATCTTGGCTATTGTAAATAATGCTTCAATAAACATAAAAGTGCATATATTTTTTTCAAATTAGTGGTTTTGTTTTATTTGGGTAAATACTCAGTAGAATTACTGGATCATATGGTAATTTTATTTTTAATTTTTTGAGGAAACTGAATAACATTTTCCACAGTCCCTGTACCAATTTGACTCCCACCAGCAGTGCATGATGGTTCATTTTTCTCTACATCCTTGTCAACATTTGTTATTTCTTGTCTTTTTGATTTTAGTCATTCTTGCAGGTGTGAGGTGATATCTCATTGTGGTTTTGATTTGCATTTCACTGATAATTAGTGATTTTGAGCATGTGTCTGTTGGCCATCTGTATGTCTTCTTGGGAAAAGTGTCTATTCCTATCTTCTGCCCATTTTTATTTGGATTATTTGGTTTTCTGGTGTTGAGTTGTGTAAGATCTTTATACATCTTGGATATTAACACCTTATCAAATGTAATATATGCAAATAACTTCTCCATTCAGTAGACTGTCTTTTCATTTTATTGATGTTTTCTTTTGCTGTGCAGAAGATTTTTATTTTGGTATAGTTCCATTAGTTTAATCTTTGCTTTTGTTTTCCTTGCCAGAGGAGACATATCTAGAAAAATGTTTCTATGGCCAATGTCAAAGAAATTACTGCCTGTAGTAATTTCTTCTAAGAATTTTAAGGTTTTAAGTTTCACATTTAGATCTGTAGTCCATTTTGAGTTGATTTTTGTAGGAGGTAATCCATTGAGTTTATTTTGTATGATATGAGAAAGTGGTCCAGTTTTATTTTTTGTATGTGGCTGTCCAGTTTTCCCTACAGTATTTGTTGAAGAGACTATCTTTTTCCCACTGTGTATTCTTGCCTCCTTTGTTGTAAATTAATTGACCATAAAAGCATGGGTTTATTTCTGGACTTTCTGTTCTGTTTCATTGATCTATGCTTTTGTGCCTGTACCATACTGTTTTGATTACTACAGTTTTTAGTATATCTTGAACTCTAGGGTTCTGATACCTCCAGCTTTGTTTTTCTTTCTCCAAATTGCTTTGGCTCTTCAGGGTCTTTTGTGGTTTTATACAAACGTTAGCAATATTTGTTCCAGTTCTATGAAAAATGCTATCGGTATTTTGAGAGGGATTGCATGAAATCTGTAGATTGCTTTGGGTAGTATGCATGTTTTAACAATATTGGTTCTTCCAATCCATGCACATAGAATATGAATTTGTTTGTGTAATCCTCAATTTCTTTAGTCAGTATTTTATGGTTATCAGAGTATAGGTCTTTCACCTTCTTGGTTAAGTTTATTCCTAGGTATTTTATTCTTTTTGATGCAATTGTAAATGGGACTTTCTTAATTTCTATTTCTACTACTTCATTATTAGTGTATAGAAATGCAACATAATTCTATATATTAATTCTGTATCCTGCAAACCTTACTGAATTCATGTATCAGTTCTAATAGTTTTTTTTCATGGATTCTTTACGGTTTTCTATATATAGTGTCATGTCATCTGCAAAGAGTAACAGTTTTACTTCTTCTTTACCAATTTGGATGCCTTTTATGTCTTTTTCTTGCCAGATTGCTGTGGCTATGACTTCCAATACCATGTTGAATAAAAGTAGTGACAGTGAACACCCTGGTCTTGTTTCTGCTCTTAGAGGAAAAGCTCTTGGTTTTTTCACCACTGACTATGATATTAGCTGTGTGCTCTTCATAAATGGCCTTTATTATGTTGAGGTATGTTCCCTCAAAACCCATTTTGTTGGAAGTTTTCATCATGAGCGAATGTTGTACTTCATCAGATGCTTTTTCTACATCTAGTGAGGTGATGACATGGTTTTTATCCTTTCTCTTGTTAATGTGATGTATCACATTGATTGATGTGTGAGTACTGAACCACCTTTATGTCCCTGAAATAAATCCCACTTGATCATGGTGAATGATTTTTTTAATGTATTGTTGATTTTGGTTTGCTAATATTTTGTTGAGGATTTTTGCATCTATGTTCATCAGAGATATTGGCCTGTAGTTTTTTTGTTTTTTGGTTTGTTTTTTTTTTTTGTAGTGTCTTTATCTGCTTTGGTATCAAGGTAATGCTGGCCTCATAGAATTAATTTGGAAACTTCTCTTCCTTTTCTATATTTTGGAGCACTCAGAAGACAGGTATCAACTCTTCTTTAAGTGTGTGGTAGAATTCACCTGTGAAGCCATCTGGTCTTGAACTTTTATTTGTTTGGTTAATGATTCTATTTCATTGCTAACAGTGGGTTCACTCAAATTTTCTATTTCTTCCTGATTCAGTTTTGGAAGGTTATATATTTCTAGGAATTTATCCATTTTTTGTAGGTTGTCCATTTTTTTGGCATATAATTTTTCATATTCTCTTCTCTTATAATCCTTTTTATTTCTGTGGTATTGGTTGTTATTTCTCCTCCTTCATTTCTGATTTTATTTTTGAGACCTCTTTTTTTCTTGATGAATCTGGCTAAAGGTTTATAATTTTGTTGATCTTTTCCACGTACCCGATTTCATTGATCTTTTCTATGTTTTTCTAGTCTCTTTCATTTATTTCTGCTCTAATTTTTATTATTTCATTCCTTTTACTGGCTTAGGGCTTTGTTCTTATTTGATTAGCTCCTTTAGGTATTAATTTCAATTGTTTTATTGCTTTCTTATTTATTTTTTAGTCATTCTCATAAATAGTGTTTTTCTCCACATTCAAATTTCATTCAAATTTCACAAAGAGCACCTCTGGGAAATTTGAGATTTGTTCAAGCAATGTCTTTACAGTGACCCCCAGTGGCAAAAGGGATGAACGTGTCAGTTTTAGGAATCCATATCTCCATGGTTTGTTACACTGATAATATCTTGATGACAATAATAACATTTTAACAGTGTATTCACTTTTGTCAAAATGCCCTCTCATTTTTCTTTTATACCTATTTTTTAAAAAGAATTCAAATGTCATCTATACATATGCATATTCAAGTTCTAAACCTATTCTTTTGGATGGTAAGTTTTATAATCCAGGCCATTTTATTTTTCCTAATAAAAATACTATATGAAAAATATACACTTTTATAAAAAAGATTTTTAAGCCTTGTAAGATAAGTATTTTTGTGGTCATGTTTCCAATTCTAAGATTCAACATACTTTTTATTTCTATACATAAATATAGATATAAAGAATTATATGTAATATATATAAATGTAGATAAATCTTAGATATAGTTCTCAGACTCAACAAACTTTTTAAAGCTCAGATGGAAGTTCTGGACACTTTGGCAAGCCCATTTAACCAATCTACAGATGCACGATTCTCTCTGCAAAGGGGCTGATTTCTAACATAAGATTGGCAAACTTACTTGAATTGCATATGCATGTAACTTTTAACATTGAAGTACATACAATGCAAAATAGTAACATGCATTTGAAATGTGCATCTGTAATTCTCAGACTTCAGAGTATAATATTATGATGATATACTCCATAAGCCTCCTATCAAAGTTTTGATCAGGACTGCAAGATCATGTGTACTTGAGGGCCCTGCTTTCTTAAGAGTAAATTGTCAGGGGCGCCTGGGTGGCTCAGTCGGTTAAGCGTCCGACTTCAGCTCAGGTCACGATCTCACGGTCTGTGAGTTCGAGCCCCGCGTCGGGCTCTGGGCTGATGGCTCAGAGCCTGGACCCTGCTTCAGATTCTGTGTCTCCCTCTCTCTCTGCCCCTCCCCCGTTCATGCTCTGTCTCTCTGTGTCTCAAAAATAAATAAACGTTAAAAAAAAAAAGAGTAAATTGTCTAACTTAGACATTGTTCAAGCCTAGTACCTAGTGCTTCTCAATTTAAAAGATTTATTGAAGAGAACTGATACAAATCAACTTTTTCAAAGACCACAGATGCTTTTGTTTTTAGCCTCTGTTCTTAGCTCTTTGTCCATTTAAAAAAAAAAAACAAAACATTGATTGATTTTAGGAGCTGCATTCATGTTAGAAATAAGCTCAAAACTATATCCCTTAAGAAGTTAAAACATGGCTTCTATGAGATACACATTGAGTTATTTCTTCTTAAAGAGTGATATCTTCACACATATTAATTGATTCAATTAGTATCAGGTGGTATTTGGACTCTTAATGCAATTATTTAAGATCTATTAGTTTTTTTAATATGGTCAAATATTTATGCTAAGAATTTCAAGGTAAAATGAGAATCCAACTGGGGAAAAAGAATACCTACAGAGAAAGATACACTGCCTGAAAAATGGGTTTTTCTCCATGGATTGCTCTTATACTTGTATTTTATAAACACAGTCACCATACTCTGAATGCTGATTTAATGCCTGGAGGCTTGAAGCTTCTGTTCAAGTTAACAGCACCTCCATGACCAGACAGAAAAGTAAATGTCTGCTAAATATTGCTAAAGGTCAATCAATATCAGCTTACATCACCCATGGACTTTAACTTTTTCTAGGTTGAAGACAGAGACTTGTTGAATGGCACAAGCTTAAAGATGTTGGTTGAACACACCTCCAGAAAACAAATAAAGAAGTCTACCTCCAGCTTCATGGTAAATTCTGACCCAATTCACAAATTTCATCTCAAGAGAAAACGTTACTCTCTTCCCAACCAGAGGTCTTACAGTCCTCGTGGAGTGTTTTTATACTCTAGGAAGACCTCTGGTCATGCTAGATTTAGAAATGAAATTCATTTGCTGTGAAATAAATCACCATGAAGGGAATTTCTAGACACATTTGCCTCCCTAGTGAGGCCTTTGAACAGCGCTCTATTGTAGACGACAAACTTGATGGGTAATGCTAAAATACTGCTGTGCCCAGAAAATAAAAGGCACAATGAGAGTCTTCATGGGTAATGAACTCATGCTCAAGTAATAAATCAATACCACTGTTGGGACTGACTCCTCTGCTTTCTTTACAGGAAATGTGAGTGTCTCTTTATGATGAACTGTCAGCTAGGGTATAGCAGTGTCTATAAAAATATGCAGATGTTGAACAGCAGTGTAAACGTGGTGTCTTTATTATAAGACCATTAAAACCAACCAGGATAGATGGGTATTATACCATCATAAATAAACTCAACATGAAAAAAGTGCTCTCCCTACCAATCAATCTAACCAACTAACCTCATCTGCATCCATATCCTCTACCTTCACTACGATTAAAATAGAGAGACAATCTAATTCTCTCCTATCTATGGCACCCACAGGTGCCCTACATTATATTCCCACTCCCTGAGAAAATCAAGGATTTTTCTCATCTATTTATCCTATCTTTATCCTATTTCTTCCACATTTATCTCATCTCTGTCCTTCACCAATTTTATCTGTCTTCTGCCTCATTCTTATCAACACACAAGCATGCTATTAATATCTCCCATCTTTCAAAAACATTCTTTTGAATTTATACTAGTATCCTACTTTCCTGCTTCCCTCTACAGTGAAACTTGAAAGAGCTGCCTATATACTATCTCTACTTCCTCACATTCAAGTCCCTTCTGAACCTTCTCTAAGGAGACTGCCCTACCAAGCCCTTGTTATCAAAGCCACCAATGACTTTCATGTGGCAAATCCAATGGTCAGTTCTCTACCTTTGTCTCTATTAGATGAAAACATAAAAGTCTGATTTAGATACAAAGATTGGAGGTAATGATGATTTAGACCCAGTTCAAGCTGCTTTCCTTCTGTTTACTACTGAATCTTCCAGCAACAAGTGTGAAGAATTCAGGGCTAAGAATACAAGTGACTGAATGGATGCAGCTTTCCAGCACCTCCCTGGTTCCTCACAGAGGAGCACGATAAGGTTCAAGTTGAATATAGCCTGTAAGGACTGGGTAAACTGCCAAGCCAGAGAGGCAAAGACATATGGGTGCCCTGCCTTTTATGCCATTAGGTTGGGTGTACCACTTCATTACAATATAAGGGAAATCTCACTACCCCATAGTTACCAAGTCCTGTGTTCCATTTCTGACTGTGTTATTGGGCTTCCTCACAGTAGGCTCAGCTTTGACCTACCAAATCATTCTCCTTGATCTCTCAGCAGCATTTAGCACATCCATCACAATGCCCTTCTCAAAACGCTCTTTTCCTGTACCTTCTGGAGTACCATGTTCACTTGGCTCTCTATCACTTCTCAGTGGCATCTGCTTTTTCTCCTCCCTTCCAACACTACTAAAATAGACTTGGAGAGCCCCAGAGCTATTTCCTTGA
This sequence comes from Panthera uncia, assembly GCF_023721935.1. Classification (NCBI taxonomy): domain Eukaryota; kingdom Metazoa; phylum Chordata; class Mammalia; order Carnivora; family Felidae; genus Panthera; species Panthera uncia. Next base: position 13,912,316 of record NC_064813.1, on the reverse strand, counting down.
CCATGCTTCTCTTCCCTATCTATATTCATCTCCTACATGATCTTAACTAGTCTCAAGGAATTACTATCTGAATTAGTTCCCTATGACTCTTGCAACAAATGACCAGTGGCTTAAAACAATAGGAATTTATTTTCTCATAGTTCTGGAGTCCAGAAGTCTGAAATTTAAAGTGCTAGCAGTGCTACAATCACTCCCATAAGAGGCTCCAGAGAAAGATCCTTCCTTGCCTCTTCCAACCTCTGGTGACTCCGGGAGTTTCTGGGCTATGATAGCATAGTTCCAATCTCTGCCTCCATCTTCACATGTCCTTCCTTGTGTGTCTCTCCCAAATCTCCCTCTCTTTTCTCTTATAAACACACTAATCACTAGATTTAGGGGTCCACCCTCAATCTAGGATGATCTCATCCCAAGATTCTTAATTACATCTGCAAAGATCCTATTCCCAAGTAAGGACACACTCACAGTTATGGGAGATGAGGTCTTAGACGTATCTTTTGGGGGATATAGTTCAACTCACTACACCACCTCTAGGCTGATGTTTCCCAGATTCTTAAATCCAGCATGAAACTCTCCCTTGAATTCTAGTCTCTATCATCACTACTTACCTGTCTAATAAACATCTCAAATTTTACATGTTCATAATAGAACTCTTGATTCCCCCAAACACCTTCCTCTCTCTTAACAACCTCCATCTTAGCAAGTGGCATTACCATTTAACTTGTTCCTTTCGTTAAAACCTTTGAAGTCATCCTTGACTCTTTTTTTTCCCACAGCAAACCATCAGGACACTCTCAGCTCTACTTTCTTTCTTTCTTTTAAATGTTTATTTACTTTTGAGAGAGACAGAGAGCACAAGCAAGGGAGGGGCAGAGAGAGAGAGAGGGAGACACAGAATCTGAAGCAGGTTTCAGGCTCCAAGCCATCAGTTCTCTCAGCTCTACTTTCAAAATATATCTTGACTCTGACAGCTTCTCCACTCTGTACCATTCCTCTCTATTCCAAGCCACATCCTCTGTCTCCCCACAGGATCTCTTTATAGGAATAATCTAAGTGATCTCTTTGTTTCTATTCATGCCCTTCTTTTAGTCATTTCTTCTCATAGCAGCCAGACTGACCTATGAAAACATAAATCAAATCTTGTCCCTCTACACTCAAAACCATCCATCAGCTATATTTTGAACAAATGCGAAGTCTTTGTGATGTAAAAGAACCCACATGACAAGGGCCCTGCCTTACCTCTCCGATTCTAGAATCTGCTGCTCTCTTCTCACTGAGCTCCATCCTCAATGGCCTCCTGGTGGCTCCTTAACACATCAAACCAGTTCCACCCCAGTCCTTTGTGCTTACTCTTTTCTTTGCCTGGAATGCTCCACCTCCAGATATTCACAAGGCTTGTTCCCTCACTTAGCAGTTCTCTGCTCAAATGCTTCTTCCACAGCCTAAAATAGCATTCCAAATCTCTCTCTCTCCCCTTATTCTGATTTAGTTTTCTTCATAGTACTCATCAGTGTCTGGCATTATATTAACCTGATATTAAAATAATTGTTTATCTTTCATCTCTTCCCTCTGTTAGCATATAAGCCCCATAAGCCTAAAATTTTTGTTTTGCTTACCAATTTTCTCATGATGCTCAGAATGGTGCCTGGCATATAGTAGTTGCTTATTAACTATGTGTTGAATAAATGAAAAAGCAACTAAAATGATCTCTTAAAATTAAAGCAATATAGCCATATTAAAAACTGGTATGAAAAATGAAAATCTCATGAAACCAGTTGAAAATAATGCTCATTAATGCTTTTGGGAAATAATGAAAAAGCATTCACGTGATAATGTAAACATGAACTCTTCCAAAACAATTCTTTCTCCAGCATTTATAATATTTGCTCTAAGAGTTCAGTTTTTAAGTTTGCCAAGTGGTCTATTTCTTACACATATTGATGCAGAGATATTCCAATAGATACCTGCCTTACAAAAGAACTGTAAGGCAAAATCTAATTCAATGTAACTTTGGCAATGTTTTACTGTGTTTACTACAATAATACTTCATTAAACAGGTTTCACTTCAATTTTATAAAATTCTAAGAAGCATTCATGATTATCCTTGAATACAGTGTCTATAACACAGTTGGTGTGAGAAAGATTGATGATACATTGGCAAACCAGACCTGCTGTTATCAGAGATATGTGGGCTTACATCATGCTTCGGCTACTTACCAGCTGTTTGATTATGAGCAAGTTCTCTAAGCTCAGTTCCTCCTATATAAACTGAGTAATGCCACCTGCTTGACAGGATACTTGTGGTTATAACATATGACATGGTGTTACTACACAACTCATTTCACTTGAACTGACATATGCTGTGAACCAAATTACATCCCCTAAAATATGAAAATGTTCAGTTCATAAAGCAGATCTTCTGGAATACTTTTCCCTGGGGATTTTTATGACCTCACACATAAGAAAAGATGCCATGCAAACAAGTAGCTTTTTTTTAAATAGTGGAAAGTACAAAAATTATCAGAAATACATACTGAGGGGCTGATATATGTATCAGAAATATGACTGAGTGGCTCAGTTGGTTAAGCGTCTGGCTCTTGATTTTGGCTCAGGTCAAGATCTTATGATTCATGAGTTCAAGCCCCGCATTGGGATCTTCACTGACAGTATGGATCCTGCTTGGGATTCTCTCTCTCCCTCTCTCTACTCCTCACCTGCTTGCACACACTCACACGCTCTCTCTCTCTCTCTCAAAATAAATAAATAAACATTAAAAAAAAAGAAATATATACTGAGCATCTATATAGTCCAGTTTCCTACCAGGTGGTCCTGCATATAGAATATATACTACTGACCATGAGCACTTTACCTAGCTCAAAAGATGAATTATAAACGTTTGTTGAACAAGAAATTAGTGAACTAACAAAGGCAGTGACTGAATTTTTAATGTAGCTGAGTAGAAATTCCTAATAGTTAGAGGAAGTGTTCATTAGAGGAATCATTGTGAGACTGTGCTGAGAATCCTAGTCTGCCCTCTAACTCTAAATCTATGAGCGGTAGCTGGCACAGTGCCTTAAACCCATCAAGCCAAAGTAAACACCCCTCCTTCCACCCTACCCCAGCTCCAACCTGACCTAGCTACAGTTAATCTAACAATTTGTAAATGAATCTGAAATTATTTTTATTTTTATGCTACAATATTAAAATATTCAAAATAATTCTATTATAATTCTATGTGTTATCCAGCTTCATTAATTCATATTAGTACAGGCAGCAGTTTGGGTTACAGAAGGCTAGTGATTGTTTTATAGGTTTCTCATCCCTATAAATTACGTACAATAAAATAACAAAGTCGTGTCCTTTGAATCTTTTCAAGAGGAAAATAATTTCTAGCATTTGGTTAATAGCTTAGAGTTATCTTTACAGATACATTTATCTTATTTAATTATTACAGCAACTTTTTGAGGCAAGGTTTATGATAACTTCATTTTATTTTCTGGATGAGATAATAAGGCTCGAAGAAGTTGAACGACTTGCTCAAGAACATACAGCTGGGAAGTGACAGGCCTTCCAAGCTCTGTGTTCTTTTATGTACACCACTGAATAAAATAACTAATTGAGAAGTGGTCTAATGAGGTAGAGGGGCTACCTCTAGATGAGGAGGGAGGGGCTACCACAAGTGCACTATGTGGTCACAGCCATGTTATTCAATAGTGTAAAGCACCAACATCTGCATAAACTTCTTCACCCCAAAATGGGACCTCTCAACAAACGAACCTCCCAGTATTCTGGTGAAACGAAGAGTATGTAAGAGCACTTTAAAATAATAAGACAATGATACAGGGAAAATTATATGTAAAACATTTAATTCTACTGACTAGGAATTTGACCTTGTAAATAGTATAGCCAATCCCCTTAAAGTTTTACTAAAAATCCTCATTTAGTCAGTAAATTATTTTTCACAAATACAAAAGATAAGCTTGAGCTTTCTCTAGCCACAAATGTGTTACATTCTACATATACAGGGAGAATAATTCACCATTACATTTGTTTTAATATAAGACATATATAAATACATCCCAGCATTATAGTAATATTCATTTTATAAAAGCTTTTATTTTTAATATCATTAGGCAAACATAAACTTCCCAACTATATATTCAAATATACCCAAGTCCTGCCCAGTTGAAAATGGCCTATCTATGTCAAAGAGGCTTAATTTAGTACAAAATCATGACTGCCTAAATTAGACCATCTCTCAGAAAACTATATAATTATGTACATCGGTGGATAAGATTATATTTCAGGTACCTTGAATAAAGAATTGCCCTCTATTATCTAAATAGGTCACCCTCATTAGCTAAGGACAAAACTTCAGGAAAGCTGAAGATGAAGTGGTGAAAATAGGCTACTTGCATAGGCAGTGAAATCAATCCTAATGACCAACAGGGTAACAGATGTCACAAACAGATTGCCCTCAGCATCCCAATTCAAATGTCTTTTATATGACAATTTCCCAATTATTAAAGTTACATAAGATCAGAATGAAGAATAATGGAATGGAATAAGGGGGAAGCCTATTTCTCCATAAAAGCAACAAAAAACACTGGCAAAAAATTGTCAAAATCAACTTTTCAGAACTCTCAAATTAACGAAATGCTTGTAACAAACTGAGGAGCATTTGTTCAACAAAAATGACTGAATCTCACTCAGTAAGATCAGCAAGATTTGTGGTGTTTGAACTTTTCCAATTCCCATTCCCCTCTCCTTAGCTCTACAGTAGTCTTGAAAATGAAAATCCCCCCAAATCACAGTGAAAACTAGCAGCCAGAAGCCACTGGAGGGGACAGAATAGGATTGGAATACACCAAAAATAACATTTTCAGTGAACTGTAATTATTTAACCTCTCTAGCAATCCTCTAAAAACACCTATTTATAGAGCTTTTCTTTATTTGATCTGACTCAGAGTATACTCAGCACAACAGCCTTTTACCCAGGAAGCATGTCAAAAACAATCAGTGGTAATACTTAACATCACAGCTACTTTAAGCAGCAATAAGAGTTGGGGCAGAAGAATCTGACCAAAAAATTTAAACGAAAAGCTGGGAATGAGGTGGCGATAAGAATCATTGAGGTTTGTATATATGTACAATTTAGCATCTAAAAGGCTACATGCATGCCTGGGGCTGTGCACATTCTCAGGAGAGATCTGAAAAGACCCCAAACTCTGGCTAAACTTAAACCTCTACACAAGCAGGAAGTGAAAGTTAAGGCAGAATTGTAAACTGCCTGCTATTGAAGGCATATTCCAAAATTCACACCAAGACCTTCACCAAATGCTGGGAGACTTATTAGCCCTGTACACTTAAGAAAATCTCTGTCAAGTTATTAGCTGACTAATAAGAAAATTGAGCAAAGGCTCTAATGCCCACATACAACAAAGAATACAGACTTTATAGATTTAGTTCAGGAAAATTACTAAGCAAACAAATACCAACAGCAACAACAACAAATGGCAACAAAAACAATCATTGCAAGAGGAGAGGAATCTGATTTTTGAGTGTTACCACATTATATTACTTAACATGTCCTATTTTCAATGAAAAAACTACAAGATATGCAAAGAAAGTATGGCCCATACACAGGAAAATAAGCATTCAATAGAAACTATCTCTGAGGAAGCCCAGACATTGAACTTACTAGCCAAGGACTTTAAATCAGCTATTTTAAATATGTTCAAAGAACTTAAAAAAAGCCGTATCTACATAATTTTTAAAAGTACAAGCATACTGTTATACCAAATACAGAATATCAATCAATAGATGGAATTAGTTTTAAAAAGAACTAAATAGAAATTCTGGAGGTGAAAATTAAAATAATAAAAATAAAAAATTCCCTAGACAGATTCAACAGAAAATCTGAGTAGGCAGAAGAATCAGCAAACTTGAAGATAGGTCAATTGGGATTATTCCTCCCACCCAAGAAACAGAAAAGAAAAACAAAAGAACCAATAATAAAGAAAATAAGTGAGGGGCGCCTGGGTGGCTCAGCTGGTTGGGTGACCAACTTCAGCTCAGGTCATGATCTCACAGTTTGTGAGTTCGAGCCAGCATTGGGCTCTGTGCTGACAGCTCGGAGCCTGGAGCCTGCTTCAGATTCTGTGTCTCCCCTCTCTCTACCCCTACCCTGCTCACGTTCTGTGTCTCTCTGTATCTCAATAATAAAAATAAAACATTAAAAAATTTTTTTTAAAAAAGAAATGAACAAAGCCTCAGAGACCTGTGAAACACATAAAGCATGTTCACATACATTTCATGGGAGCCAGAGAGGAGAAGAAAAGAAAGAATAGTTGAAAAAATAATGCCTGAGAATGTCCCAAACTTGATGAAAAACATTAATCTATACATCTCAAAACCCCAACAAACTCCAAATAGGATAAAATCAAGGAGATCCACACCTACATATATCATAATCAAACTCTCAAAAACCAGGAGAAAATCTTGAAAGCAGCAAGAGAGAAAAGATCCATCATATTCAAGGGGGTCTTGAATGAGATTAACAGCTGATTTCTCATCAGAAAACCACAGAGGTCAGAAGGAAATGAGATGATGACATACTCAAAAAGTGGTGGGGGAGGGGGAAGACTATTAACTAAAAATTTTCCTTCAAAAATTAAGGATAAATTAAGACATTCTCAGATAAATAAAAACTGAGAATCCCACACTAGGAGGCTTGCCCTATAAGAAATACTAACTGGGGGCGCCTGGGTGGCTCAGTCGGTTAAGCATCCGACTTCAGCTCAGGTCATGATCTCACGGTTCGTGGGTTCGAGCCCTGCATTGGGCTCTGTGCTGACAGCTCATAGCCTGGAGCCTGTTTCAGATTCTGTGTCTCCCTCTCTCTCTGCCCCCCCCCCACTTGTGCTCTGTCTCTCTCTGTCTCAAAAATAAAATAAACATTAACAAAAAAAAGAAATACTAACTGGAGTCTTTCAGGATGAAAAGAAAGGGCACTAGACAGTAACTCAAATCCACACAAATAAATAAAGAACACTGGTGAAAGTAGCTATGTAGGTAAAAGAAAATATAAATGTGTTATTATTGGTTTGTAACTCTTTTTTCTCCTTTCTGATTTAAAAGACAGCTGCATAAAGAAATAGTTATATGCCTGTGTTGATAGGTAGTGATTACAGCACATAACAAAGGGAGGAAATGGAGCTACATGGGAGGAAATTTTTGCGGACTGTTGAAATTAAGTTGTACTAGATATAAACTATATTGTTAGAAGTTAAGATGTTAATTATAATTCCATGGCAACCTGTAAAAAATAACTTTAAAAATATTAAAATAAATGACAAGGGAATTAAAATGGTATAGCAGGAAATATATTTTTAACAAAAAATTATTTCTCTACTCCTAATAAAGAAATAGACAAACAAAAGACATAATACATACAGAAACAAATAGCAAACTACAGATATAAATTCTGCCTTATCAGTAATTACATAACATGGAAATGGATTTAACACTCTGGTCAAAAGGCAAATATTGGAGAATGGGTTTTAAAAAATGATCCAACCACACACTGTCTACAAGAGACATATTTCATGTTCAAAAACACATATAGGTTGAAAGTAAATGATGGAAAAAGATATATCTGGAAAACAGTAACCAAAGGAGAGTTGGAATGGTTATACTAACATCAAACATAAATTTCGAGACAAAAATTGTTACTGGACACAAAAAAAGACATTTTGTAATGATCAAAAGGCCAATCCATCAAGAAGACATAACAAGTATAAATGCACCTAACAACAGCGTCCCAAAATACATAAAGCAAAAGCTGACACAATTGAAGGGAGAAACAGATAACTCATCAATAATAGTGGTAGACTTTAATGTCTCAATTTCAATACTAGAAAAGCCAGACAGAATACCAGTATTTGAGTAGTACTATAAACCAAATAGACCTAACAAGTATCTACAGAACACTATACCCAACAAAGGCAGAATACACATTCTTCTCAAATGCACATAGAACAGTCTCCAGGACAGGTCACATGTTAAACCATAAAACAAGTCTCAAATTTTAAATGAATGAAATGTTACAAAGTAAGTTCTCTAAGCAAAATGAAATGAAATTATAAATCAATGACAGAAAGAAATTTTGGAATTTTACCAACATGTGGAAATTAAGCAACACATATCTAAACAACACATGTCACTGCTTTTTTACCAAAGTGGTAATTATAAGGAAAACTAGACCTCTGAGTCAGATATTTAAAAAATACTCACAGAATGACCAGAAAGGCACAGAAAGTAAATGGAAGTCTCTATTTGTCAATCCCAATACAACATAGCCCTATTCACCACATTCTAAGGCCTTTCCAGCTTCTTCCCTTCTCTATTAATTCTTCTACCACTGATGAAAACATAGAATTTGAACTCTATTGGTTTGGGAAAGAATTAACCCTCTTCCTTTGGAGCTTCAATGATGTCCAGGACCAGTCAAAGCCACAGGTTAGCAACACACCAAAATGGATCTCTGAGGGAGACATGATCATCATGCAAACCCTTTGGATAGTTCTCAGGGTTCCTGAGTGTAACAGTGTTACGGAATTTAAAGATGTGAAAGCAAATTATAAGCCTTGAGGCTAGCAAGGAACTTTTAGTAATTAACCCAAGAATCATACTTATTAAGAGTCTTCAGGCAATGGATTAATCTGTCCTTCTTAGCAATCACCATGAAGGAATCAGTCAGACAAGTAAATGGCACACAGTAGCACTGAATGTTTTCTCTTTTCTGAAAAATTATTAATTACTTGCAAAATTATCTTCCAATTATCTGCAAAACTTACAAAAATCTGTCCTCAGAACTACCACATATAGAATATGAAAAACTGGTATAAGGAAGGTCTGTCTTTGACAAAGCAGGATTTCTACTGATCCATAAGAAATGACGCTCATTTTGGTAAGTCCATGAACATTCAGATGGCAATTTCTAAGTAGCACCTAATAACAATAGGCTTATAAAATAAGCCAGGCCTAAATTAGCAAAAAAGTTCAAATTTAACCTTCTGGATACAGATTTGTAGCATACTATTACAAATCCATGACTAAAACTCGATGTTGTATTTCACTTATGCTGTAACAACACGTTGTTAATACTCTCAGTGAGATTGTAAAGACTGATTTCTTTCTGGTAAACTGATGATTCCCTCCACCAATATTAATTGCTCCTACCTAATGTTATGCCATCACATGAGAGTTATTGCTTTGGGTCATATATGAATTTTCTTTTGAGGAGGCTGAGGAGTGAGATATAGTCACTGCCATTAATAATCCCTTCTACACAGGGGAGCCTGGGTGGCTCAGTCCATTAAGCGTCTGACTCTTGCTTTCAGGTCAGGTCATGAGGTTGAGTCCAGTGTTGGGGGCAGCTGTCAGCACAGAGCCTACTTGGGATTCTCTCTCTCTCTGCTCCTCCCCCCGATCGCATGCATGCTCTATCAAAATAAATAAACATTAAAAAAAATAATAATCCCTTCAATACAAAAGGAGTTAAATAGAACATGAATATGTTAAATGAATCTCAAGAATTGAGGACACTTTACAGGACATATTAGTTGGCTAATTTTCTTTTAGTTTATATTTCTCATAAAATTCAGAATTTGTAAAAACAAAAGATTCTCCATTGGCTGTTCTACTATATTTGAAGTTGTGAGGATGTAAGGCAGAGGCAACTGCAAGCACCTTGCCGCCTGTGAGGAGAATAGATCTGAGAAAAGAACCACCTCCAAGGAGACAAAACCAAAGACTGACAAAACTAGAATCAGAGATTGGGGGATATCATTTGTACTCTCCATGAAGTTTCATCTCAACTTCGAGGGGACTTTTTAGGAATGCGATTGTGCTGCACTTGCTAGAATCCACCGATAGAATTACTACCTCTGCTCCCATAAGATATCAATGGCTTTGGCTCCTGTGAGACAAGAAGGTTGCTGAGACAGGGCTGTTACAGCATCATTTTTATAACTAGACCCCAGCCCCACTCCTTAGTCTGGCTTTCCCGCGCCACTGATTTTGGAGAGCCCTGGTGATGGTCCCCATCTAGCCACCTGTAACCTCCACCTCCTTGGTTGCAAGCACCAATGTCAGAGATGCTGAAGGAAGCCACAAAGAAGTAAAACAATCACTAATGAAGATTGTGGAAAGGTTTAAAAACTAAATGCACCAAGGCCAGGGTGCGAGAGGAGCTAAAAATGGAAGAATTTGCTGAAAATGTCTATACGATGTTGTTAGACCTCCAGACCCTTTCCCCCATCTTGCATAACCACATAGTTACTCCTCCTTAACCTCAGCAGAATACTGAAGATTTACTTTCAGAAGAGGATAGAGGGACTGTGGACTGAGGAAGACCTTTAGGAATGCCATTATGAAAACGGAGGGATTCATTAGGAGTCTACATGCTAAACAGCGAGAACCACCCCATGTCACCATGACAACAATTCTTCCTCTTCCATCTGAGAACACTGGACATTAGGTTTACATCAGACCAGCTCAAGTGGAAATACTTGTAGCATCTAGTAGCAGCTGAGGAAGGCTCCCAACAAAATGGCCAGCCCAGTCACCCTATGATAATGCCCATTAGTCAATGAATCTCATGCAGACACATAAAGAATTTCTGTCAGCTTATTAGTGCTCTACTCTTGTATCTGAGCAAGCAGCAAAAGATCGCCAATCATTTGAAAAAAGGGTGTGACATCAAAGACAGTGACCAAGAAAAATGACCAGAAAAAAATGGACTCAGAGACATTGTAAATTACAAAAGGAAAGCTTCAAAAGACCTCTCATTAAAATCTTTAGAGAAGATAGTGTACTTGCAAAACCAAGAGGATGATGCTATTTTAAAAAATAAAAATAACATTCACAAAATGAGAAAATGCTGTTGGGACTTCTTTAAATGATATCAGAAACGAAAAATTAATTAGAGGAGCTGAAGATAAAGTTGAATAAATTTTGCAAATGGTAGAACATAGAGACAAAGAATAAAAGAGGAGTTTTTTTTTTTTTAAATAAGGTTAATCCAGGAGTTCTAACATACTAATAATATGAATTCCAGATAAAGAGAACAGAGAAAGTAGGGGCAATTAGTTATCAAAAATAATTCCTAGAATTGGGGAACATGTATCTCCACACTGAATAGACACATCATTGAGTGCCCTTCCATAATGACTTTAAACACACACACACACACACACACACACACACACACACACACACACCACACACACACAGAGCCCCATTTTGGGATCTCTGAAGATAAACTATTGTTAGCTCCCAAAAAGAAAAAAATCAAAACATCAGCACAAATAAGATAAATCTCTGCTTTTACAATATGTGCTTATTTCAAATAATTATAAGCTAAATAATATTTTACATGCATTAGGGACACCTGGGTGGCTCAGTCCATTAAGTGTCCGACTTCGACTCAGGTTGTGATCTCACGGTTTGTGAGTTCGAGCCCCACGTTGGGCTCTGTGCCATCAGTGCAGAGTCTGCTTCAGATCCTCTGTCCCCTCTCTCTATGCCCCTCCCTCCCTATCTCTCTCTCTCCCTCTCTCTCAAAAATAAAACTATTTTACATGCATTAAAAGGGTTTCCTATTTTAAAGAAACAAGACATACATGAAACAGAAAGAGTTTTCACTGGGAGTATATTCAGGTAACTCTTTCAATAACTGAGGGGACTATCTGATTTCTGTACCAGCAGTTTATTTTATTTGCTTTTTAAAATAAGTAGTTCATAAGGATTAGAAATATCTGTTTTCTTAGATCTCACTTAATCTTACATTTATTTATATAGGTTTAGACTATATCCCCTAGTCATTTTTCTTTCAGCATCTTAAGTTAAAAAAATCTAACAATATTAATAATGGCTAATTAAATTATTAATGAAATTAAGTTATGAGAATTTGTGTTACCTTGAAATATACCCAAACTCTTGACATGTTAAACTAATTCTCTTCCATCCTAAAAGCCACACACTCACCTTGAGGATCAACTTCTTTAGCTAGCTTCAATGCATCTGAGTTTGCAAGATCGGTGTTGGCTGGAGTAACAGCCAAAATGAGACAGTTCTCCCGCGTGATGAACTGCATAATCATTTCTCTGATCTGATACTCAATATCTGGTGGCTGATCTCCCACGGGCACTTTAGTAATTCCAGGTAGGTCGATAAGTGTGAGATTTAGCACTGTGTGGGAAAAAAAGGAGTCTTACATATACCCTCAATGCTAAAAAATATCAATAATGAAAAATCACCAGTCTCTTTAGTAGAAGTAAAACAAGCTCAGCTTTATATACTGTGTGTTGAGTTAACTCCAACTCATGTGTGTAGAATAGAAAGCACAGAATACAAAATGGCTTTGTTAGTTTTCTTTATTTTTATGACATGATTGTGCTATGCCAAATAATTATCTTAACATAATTTGAAAGGCACTGATTTGCATATCTAAGAGAGAGCTGTCATATCTGTAACTAGTGTGTTATAATTCAAACACTGAACAATAAGTGCATACGCTGGCTGCCGGTCTTGTACAATTGCCTTCAAATAGTGTAAAAATTCTTAGGGTAAGATTTGTCCTTCCCTTCAAAAGCATTATATATTATCTAGAGAGGGTTAGCCGCTCAGCCTACTGGACAGCTGTTAGTCATTTGTGGTCCCATGAGGTTACGGTGCAGGCTATGTGCCCAGACTCATGGAGTACCACCAGGAGGGCAGGAAACTACCCCTGAGTCAGTGACTCCAGCAGCAGCCTGGCTATCGTTCTCCGCACACGACAGGGGTGGCACCAGCATGAAAATCTGCCCCACTGAAAATTTAGTCAGGATAGAGGTTATTCCATATCATACACCATGAACTGGTTATCTAATTTATAAGTTTCTTCTGATAGTCTGGAAAAAAATCAGAGTTGATGCCTCAGGAAGAGAATAAATAGAAATATATAGCACTATAAGAAAATCCAATAGGAGAAGACTCAACTACAGTACCATCCATGTACCTCTAAGATTCTTGCTAAAACTGAAGATATTAAAAAATAGAAGTTTTCACGCATACCTCTTAGAAAGTCTAAGAGTTTAAAATAAAGAAAAAATTTTAAGTGACTTACTCAATTCTGATCTTTTTAAAAGTCATCTCCTGCTTTCCCATAAATCTGTGAGCTCTTTGAATCATACCATTTATGGCAGTATCCAAACACTATCCTAGAAACCCGGTACTTTTTGAGAGAACAAACCATCTTCTGCACAAATAATGTATGTCAATTAATGCAAAGATTTTTGAGGAAAAAAATTTAGAATTTTGTTATTTTACTTACCATGTGGAGAATAGACTCGTAAATTAATAGGTATGGAGGAAATGCCTTTATTCATTCCAGTCACTCGATCTGTTTCTGCTTCAATCTCATGGCGAACTTCATCAAAATCTGTAAATTTTTTTCCTTTGCAATGTAGAAATTCAGCATACTCTACAAAAGACAAATTAGCACAACTTAAAATCTATGCATTCTTGCAATAATTATAAGGAAACAATGTTTCTTTAATTACAAGGCAAAGTATCCAATATTGTCTCTGCAGCCATTAAAATGAGAGAATATAGCAGTTACTAAGAAACACAGCTAACACTTTAGAAATATCAAACATAGTACAAATGCTAAGAATGTTAAATTTGCTAATTTTCAGATAAGCAATTAAGCATGACTTAAAGAGAATGTTGGCCCTCCAAATGATAAAGCAAACAGCATCTGATTGTCAAAGAAATTAAGTCTAGGGTACATACAAAGCCTACCTAATCTTATTACTAATCTTATTAGCATGTCCTTTTTCATATCACCACTTTATTAAGAGGGAATGCTAAGTTATATAAAGATACCTTTAGAAGGCAAGATGGTTTAGAAACAAAATTTACTTAATTCTTTAAAGATAAATAATATATGGAATATCTTAGCTTTAAAATATACTATTCAAGATACCACACCAACTTGTGTAATTGAAAAGACAATTTCTCAAGAAAAATAGTTTTAGATCAAAGAAAATATTTACCTGCAATCTAAAAAACAATTAGTAGGAAGTAGGAAAAACTCTAAACTATACGTAATAACAGAAAATTGGGTTAAGTTTCAGTAACATCTTACTAACTGCTGTGCTATTGATTTCTATTCGTACCTCCAGATGTGTCAGGTATATGATAGCACAACTCAAAAAGGAAGCTGACACTATTAGACTTTTAAAAAAATTACCATTTGGGGGCACCTGGGTGGCTCATCTGGTTAAGCACCCGACTCTTGATTTGGGATTCTAGACTCACGGTCATGAGATGAAGCCCCTCCTGGTGCTCCGCACTGAACGTGGAGCTTGCTTGGGATTCTCTCTCTCTCTCCCTCTCTCTCTCTCTCTACCCCTCCCCCGCTCACACTGTCAGCACAGGCTCCACACCGTCAGTGCAGAGCCCAATGCAGGGTGCAAACTCACAAACCATGAGATCATGACCTGAGCCGAAATCAAGAGTCCATCATTTAACCAAATGAGCCACCCAAGTGCCCCCGGAAAACGTTTCTTAATGATGGTATGAAATCTGCTTTCTAATCGTATTTCCTTTGTCCAACTTTTGCCCCCTGGAGCTAGCTATTCAAAGTCTCCTCCCTGTAAAATGGCCAGGATTATTCTGAGCTCTAGCACCAGGAGTTCATCTTCTTCCTGAGCTTTTCTTACCACCTTCCAAAAATGCTTGTCTGATCATTGCTCAGGCCTCCTGATGTCAGACATGGGTTTCCCAGAGCCACCCCTGCTACTCAGGACTGGAAAGGTCATGGCTCCTGAATTGGACCAACTAGTTTAAGTTTTAATTTCCCAAAGAACTGTAATGGCCTAACGTTTCAAAAGTTAGAATGATAATCAGAGACTTTACTTCATTTCAGACTTTACTGTCAATGTAGGTGGACATGAATATTTTTCTTTCTTACTTTCTCCATATAGTATGTGTCACTTTTGAAAAAATGGCCAGCTAAGGCTTGAGTTCATTCCTCAATGGTTGAAGTATACACAGTAAAGGTTGAAGAGGCCTCAGAGTTCTGGCCTGTGGAGATTACTGCATCACTGGGCATGTTCTCTCACATGTTTGCCCTCACAGGTACCATTTTTATTAGCATATAAATTCCCAGAAAATTGAGCCTTTATTTCATTTATCTACTCAGGGGATTGGCCAGTATCATGTGAACATAAGAGGTTAGAGATAAGTAGAGGATAAAACAATAAGAAAAATAAAGAGGAACAGAGGATGTCAGATCTCAGAAAACAAAAATTAATATGTAAAAATGAGTCATAAATAATTTATAAGAAATGGAACTGTAATTTTTCAGTTCAACATATTTTGTATTAAATGCACACTTGAGGACTTATAGCTATCATAATTATTACTATCATAAAATTAATAAGCTTCTGGATCAGGGACTATATTTTCAATTATGTTACTACCAAGAATTCAAGTGACACAAATGTAGATTTCTCTCGGTGCCACTAGAGGGCACCTACCTGCTTTCTCCATAGGAAACCAGTGCCCTTCCAGAAAGAAAGAGGCAAAATCAATGCAATTTTCAAATTATATTTAAATTCATTCTTGGACTCCTATAAAAATGCTTTTATTTTGAAATTTGGAGATTAGAATTGTGCAGGACACTCTCAAACCTTTGTGTCTTTTTAAGGATAGGGTCCCACAGAAAGATTTAGAGATGCTGGTATTCATTTATTTATTCAAGTAATATTTTGAGCTCTTACTACTCACCAGGCACTATTTTAGAAATTGCAGGAGGAAAAAAAATAAGTGTCTAACCTCACAAAGTTTAAATCTGCATGAGATGAAACAGTAAACAATGTGGGTGTGCCAGATGATAAGTCTTATGGAGAAAAGTGAAGAGTAAGGGAAACATCAAATGCTAGGGCAGGAGGATTGCTTCGTTATATGCTTTGGTTGAGGAAAGTTTCTCTGATATGACAAAGTGATATCTGAGCAAAAACTGAAGAAAAGAAGGGAGCAAGCAATGTTTTATATAGGAACATCCCAGCAGAATACGTGAAGTTGGAAGCATCTGGGAACAAGAGCAAGTTCAACATGCCTGGATCACAGAGCATATGGGAGAGAGAGAAAGGAGATGAGGTCAGAGCTGTGGTACAGACCTGGTTTGTGTGAAGCCCGTGAGACTTTAAATTTTACTCTGATTGAATAGTAGACCACTTGAAGGGCTTGGGGTAGAGGAGAGACCTGATGTGACCTTGGTTGGTTGGTTGGTTGGTTGGCTGGTTTTATTTCATATTAGAGAGAGAAAGCATGCACGTGTGAGTGGGGAAGGGGGCAGAGGGAATCCCAAGCAGGTTGTGCACTCATCAGGGAGCCTAATGCAGGGCTCAACCCCACAACGCTGGGATTATGACCTGAGCCGAAATCAAGAGTTGGACACTCAACTGACTGAGCCACCCAGGTGCCCCATGACCTAGGTTTTAGGTCTGTGGCTACAGTGTTGAGAATAGACAATAAGGACTCAGATAGGAAGCTGGGATACTACTGGGATAATGGAGGTGAGAGATGATGGAGCTTGGACTAGGGAAGCAGCAGTGGGAGGAGTGAGAAGTGGCTAAATTCTAGTGTCCTTTGAAGGAAAAACAATAGGATTTGCTGATGAATTAAAGGCGGGGTATAGGCAAAAGAGAGAAATCAAGAACAACTTCAAGGAGTTTGACCTCAGCAATGGGAAGAATTTTGAAATAGAAAAGACTGAAAGGAAGAGGATAGGGAGATGGGGGCTGGGAATCAGGAGTTTGGCTGGGGACCTATTAAGCTTGCATTGCCCACTATACACCACCCAAGTGGAGAAACAGAACTGCTGCTAATGGTTGAGGATTACACAGCTGTAAGAGATACCACTCACATTTGCAGTCATGTGTTAAGTGTTTATTTATTCTGAAAATTTTCCAGAAGATGGCAGTCAAGTGCTTGAGGAAAAGAGCAGCTTTTTCTAATTAGCACAAAAATGCCTTTGGGGCCAGACACATTAGTCTTTCATCTAGGGAGGAGTCCAAAGCTAGAAATATATATTTGGAATTCATTAAAGTCAGACAAGAGATGAGATCACTAAGCGAGAGTTAGATGGAGAAGGGGCCAGAGCACTAGGCCCTGAGTGTTCCAATGTTTAGAAGTCAGGAGATAAAGTGAGCAGGAGTGGTTAACAAGATAGGAGGGAAATTGAAAAAGAGGTGACCCAAAGCTAAGTAGAAAGGGTTTTTCATGAAGGTAAGAGACCTTCCACTCCATCAAATACTGCCAACATGTCAGGTAAGATGAGAACTAAGAATGGATCACAGAATTGAGCAACTTGAGAGTCCTTCAGGAGGTTGACAGGAGCTGTTACAGTGGAGTGGGGTGGCTGATAGCCTGACTGGAACAGATTTAAGAGAGAAGGGGAGGAGAAGAAGTAGAGACTGATTGTAGACAATTCTTTTCGTTTTTTGTTGTAAAGGAGAAGGAAGAAGTGAGGGGGCAACTAGAGAGGGATGTGAGGTCAAGGGAGGGTTTTATAAAGATGGGTAGACTAACATGTTCATAGGTTGATGGCATTAATCCATACCATGGAAAAGTTGGCAATCCAGAACTGAGAAAAAACAAGTGCTGATGTGATATCTTAAGGAAGGGACAAAAGGAATTAGAAACAAATATGCCAATTCCTCCAAGGGAACAGAAAAGAAACAGAACAATGAGAGTTGACAAACAAGTAGAGGTGATGGTGGTGAAATTCATTAGGTGAGAGTAGGGACTTACCATATTTGTGTAAAATCCTTTTATGTCTTAAAAAAAACATTTCTGTATATATTCTTACTGGTTAAACTCTACAAACACTATTATTTCTACCACAAAATGTAACACACACACACACACACACACACACACACACACACACACAGAGTGATCCAAAATGAGTGACCTAAGAGTAACCATAACAGGGATGTCAACTGGGTCTAATATATGTCCATCACTGGGATTCATACCTGCCCAGCATATCAGAAGAACCAGTGGGCAATACCCACAAAATCCTCTTTTCTATGGGTCCCCAGGAACCTCTTAGAAGGCAATTCATCCTACAGGATGGAATTCAGGCAAAACCTACTCTGAGCTGCCAGAAGGAAGCTACCTGCAATCCATCTCTACCCAGTTCTGGAGACTCCCAGGTCTATGTCCCCTTGCATCTAACAGTATAGTGATAGTCAGATCACACATCCTAATTCCTCATTAGAAAAATATGTTACAATTCATAGCTACAGGTTTATATTGCCAATAAGGTATGTCTTATTAGAAACAAGATAAGCCAGTCCTGTCATGGGATCCCTGCTCCCTACCAAGCGGACCATAAACAGGTGGATAGCAGAGGTGGCATGAATGTTTTTGAACAACTGACCATAGTTGCTATTGAGGAGGATTATCAGTCAGCTTGTATCATCACAGAATCCTAAATAAATCTTTATTAGCAATGTAGAATTTAAAAGATGACAGCTTTACTTCTCTGCTGTCCAAAAATACAATTGTAGATGAAAATCTTAAAAGGATTATCACATGAGTAATGCATCACTTACTATACTCACCTCTAAGAGAATGTTCACATGAGTTTGGGGATGAAGAAAATTCTAAACCTAAACCAAAATCTACAGAACAGGCTATACTAGCTGATCAACAGCTAGACTTTTTAAGAGCTAGTAAATGTGTGTCTCCTGAGACTTTTACACTATGGCAAACTAATATGTCGGAAGTCCTAACAATTTTATCTTATGGTTGAGATATATTCTTTTTCAGAGAAAGATACGGTGTCCAGTGGTACACCTTCTCTTGGCATGTTTTCAGTGTTCCTTTTATTCTAAATGCTTGGTAGTTGGGTACATGAAATGGTCTCTTCCTCAAACAATTCCAGACTTCAGCCCAACTTAGCCACAGGCTCATATAAAGGATGAAGTTTATGTGCATATTATCACTGAAACCCTGATAATGCATCCATGAAATTCTATGGTCTCAGTATAACCTGTATTGCTGAAATTCATAGTATGTTTTCATTTTGCAGAATAAGACTCCTAGTTTTAAAAATCATTCCTGTCTACCCAGTGTTAAAAATAGCAAACATTTAACTAAAAGACAACTGACAGAATGGGAGAAGATATTTGCAAATGACATATCATAAAGGGTTAGTATCCAAAATCTATAAAGAACTTATCCAACTCAACACCCAAAAAACAAATAATCCACTGAAGAAATGGGCAAAAGACATGAATAGACACTTCTCCAAAGACATCCAGATGGCCAACCGACACATGAAAAAATGTTCAACATCACTCATCATCAGGGAAATACAAATCAAAACCACAAGGAGATACCACCTCACACCAGTCAGAATGGCTAATATTAACAAGTCAGGGAACAACAGATGTTAGTGAGGATGCGGAGAAAGAGGATCTCTTTTGCACTGCTGGTGGGAATGCAAACCGGTGCAGCCACTCTGGAAAACTGTATGGAGGTTCCTCAAAAAATTACACTACTAGGTATTTATCCAAGAGATAAATATGCTGTTTCAAAGGGGCACATGCACCCCAATGTTTATAGTAGCACTATCAACAATAGCCAAAGTATGGAAAGAATCCAAATGTTCACTGATGGATGAATGCATAAAGAAGATGTGGGGTGTGTGTGTGTGTGTGTGTGTGTGTGTGTATACACACATACATACACATACAATGGAGTATTACTCAGCAATCAAAAAGAATGAAATCTTTCCATTTGCAACTATGTGGATGGAACTAGAGGGTATTATGCTAAGCGAAATTAGTCAGTCAGAGAAAGACAAATATATGACTTCACTCATATGAGGACTTTAAGATACAAAACAGATGAACATAAGGGAAGGGAAACAAAAATAATATAAAAACAGGGAGGGGGACAAAACATAAGAGACTCTTAAATATGGAGAACAAACAGAGGGTTGCTGCAGGGGTTGTGGGAGGGGGGATGGGCTAAATGGGTTAGGGGCATTAAGGAATCTACTCCTGAAATCATTGTTGCACTATATGCTAACTTGGATGTAAATTTAAAAAATAAATTAAATAAAATTTTTTTTAAAAAGTAAAGAAAACAGCCAACATTTGAAGCAAAGGTTAAGATACATTTTTATATCAAAGAATGTGGGGAAAAAAGAAGAGTATTAAAAAATCAGAGCTATCACTCTTTTTTATTTTTATTTCCCTGTAAAACATTTTAGCACTGTCATTTCTAATGGTCATGAAAAACAAATTATGCTAGGTTAAACAACTGACAAGTTGTTTGGGGGAAGGATGAGATGGTTTATGCCGGGCAGCATTCCAATCATCTGTGAAAAGCACAGCACGACCATAACAATTTAAATATTTCCAATATGCCCCTTCCATGTGGAAAAACATGCATATGTTGCAATTAATCAAGGTTAAGTAAAAAAGAATAATTATGGAACACATGCACATAACCTCTTGTCAATCTTTATTCTAAGAACTGGTGTCCTCAATACTTTAACTGGGTCTTACTTCTGAAGTGTTTTAATAGCAATGTTTTGTGAGCACAGGGCTCCACTGAAAATAGAGTACGTGGGTCGCATAAACAGGGAATAGTTTTCAATGTGACTAGCTGAATTCACTGGCTGTAAAGTATCTATGTAGGACTATATTTAAAAACATATTTCCTCAAGAAAAGAGGCTACATTTTACTCATCTGTGTTTCCCTAATGCCTACTTTATTTAGAGTAAAGAACATCTGTGGATTCCTTCCTTCTTCTTCAAAGCAGTCCACTTTGCATACCATTGGTCAGTATCAGTTTTGAAAAAAAAAATGCTTCCATTAACGCTTCAAGTCATTCCAAATTGAAGACAAGATCCTAAGAAATGTGGTTAAATAAGTAACAGGGTGAGTTAGATATGAATTATATAGACCCAGATTTGAAGCAAAATTCAATTGTGTCCCTAAGGTAAACATTGAAAGTCTAGCAATCAGGAAAAAAAGGGAAATCTAAAATAAAACAACCTAAGAGAGTCCAGCAGTGGGTGAAAGGTGGAAGTCTCAGGAGAAGGGTTAAGAACAGGCACCTGGGTGGCTCAGTTGGTTAAGTGTCTGACTTTGGCTCAGGTCACGATCTCACAGTTCCATGAATTCAAGCACCACATCGTGCTCTCTACTGTCAACACAGAGCTCACTTCAGATCCTCTGTCCCCTTCTGTCTCTGCCCCTCCCCAGCTTGTTCTCTCTCTCTCTCTCTCTCTCTCTCTCTCTCTCTCTCTTCCTCTCCCTCTCCCTCTCCCTCTCTCTCAAAACTAAACATTAAAATAATAATAAGAAGAAGAAGAGTTAACAACAACTCTGGGGTGGGATGGGAATAAATAGGGCCAAGATTTCATAGTAGAAAAAAAGGTGGGTGCCGAGCAGGTATCAGAGATGAGATGCAAATCTACCCTTTAGGATCAGGGTTCTGGTACTTCCAGAGGCAGAGGAGATCAAAAGAGAACTCCAGACCCAAGTGAGCCAGAGGATACCAGGTAGAAAACCAAGACGCAAACTCGAGACTTTTTCGTAGGATACAAAGCCAAAGCCACTTACACAGACCTCAGGGTGAAGACAAGTTAATATCAATGCTGCCTTGATATTTACAGCTCAATAATGGCTTTTACAGTTTTCTTGCCTAAGAGCAGAGCTGGTTCTGAAGCCTGGGTTAGGCTGAGCCTGCTAGTGAAAGTTAAGTGGCTCCAGATAACTGAATTAGTGCTGGCACATGAAACCAAAGCCAGCCAGCACTTGACAGAAGTCCCATCAGCAATAGGAATCTATACGACATATTCCACCACAAGTGTCCAAAATACTCAGAATCAGCAGCTGTAATAGCTAAATAGCCCAATTTAGTTCCATATTTTTTCAAAGGATCTCAAAGAGTAATACCAAAAATCAACTCTATTTCATCCTCATAGTTTCCATGTAAAACACACAAGAGATAAACTGTATTCCAAATACAGAAACCCAATAAGAAGCATGTGAAGCCCTTGGCCAAAAAATTGCAAAGTGAATAATTATTCTAAGTGTCAGCAGCCTTTGACATGATTTTCCTCTTCTACCTCAAAACATCCTCTTTCATGGACTCCCATTATTCCAACTTTCCTGACTTTTCTCTTTCTTCACTAAATGCTCTTTTCCATGTTCTTTGCTCATTGTTCCTCCTCTTCTACATTTCCAAATATCAGGGACTGCCAGACTTCCTTCTAGACCTTCCATTCTTCGTTGTCATCTGTATCTTCTCTCATCTACTCATACATATAAATTCAAACTCATCTCAAGCACTCATTTTCCCCCTGAACTTCTTGTATCTAATTCTAATTCTTAATTAGCATTTCCACTTGGATGTCTAATAGATATCTCAAAATTAGCATGTCCAAAACCAGACTGTAATTCCCCACTGAGTTCTCCTCCCGTCATCCATACCTGCTCCTCCTCACAGTCTTCCACATTTCAATTATTGATACTACCACTGAATCGGGTGCTCAAGTAAAAAACCAGAACTATTTTTGCATCCTTCTTTTCCTCGGCTCTCTCCCAAACATCTTCTCACTGCCTCCACTGTGGCCATCCTCCTACTAAGCTGGCACCACCTCTCACCTGGACTACCATAAAAGCATCCAACACGTTTTTCTGACACCAGTCTTGCTCCAGTGAATCCCTTCTCCACCAATCAATTAGAGAGAGCGTTCTAAAACCCTGTGTCAGATGGTGTTTCTGCCCTTTTAAAACCTTTTGTTGGTTTCCTAGTGCAGTCAGAAATAGTCAAATTAATTACCCTGGGGTCCCAAGTCCTAGACAGTCTGGCCCCTGTCGACCTCCATACCTAACACTATCCCCACCTGCCACGCTCAAATCACTACAGCGGCAACAGCCTCCTTTCTGCTCAAGCACACCAAATCCATTCCCAGCTCAGGGCCTCTCTACGAACTGCTCCTCTTCTTGAGTGCCCTTCTGCCAGACCTCTGCATGTGTCGGGTCCTCCCTGTCATTTACTTCTCATTCAGAACATCACCTCTTTAGTGAGGCTTCCTTGACCAGGCAGGCAAAGAAAAGCAGCAGCTCAGTCACACTCTATCACATCATCCAATTTGTTTTCTTAGTATACATAATAATGAACTGAAGTTTTTCTTGTTTTTTTGCTGCCTCTCTTTATCCACTGGAATATAAACTCCATGAAAACAGGAACATTAGCTGCTAAACTCCCAAGTGCCTAAAACAGTGAATTGCATCCACTAGGCACTCAATACGTATTTGTTGAATTAATGAACAAATAAAGAGAATGAGTAAATAAGTGAATGAATCAACATATAAACACTGGAGGACATGAGGTTTGAGAATGCGGAGAAGAAAATGATTGTAAATAACTTATGACATATTGAGTTTGACATCTTTGAAATATTCAAGTAGAGTGTCAAGAAGTCAGCTGGAAACATGGGTTTGGAGTTTAGCCCAGGAGCTATAAATGTGAGAGTCACAGGTACATAAGTTGTACACATAAGAGATTGTCTAAGGGAGTATATGAAATGACACAGAAAGGATCCTTGGGTAGGTGCAAACTTTAGAGGCCAGGTAGAAGCTAATGCATCCAATGAAAGAGACAGAGTGGCCAGAGAGATAGACGGAAGACCAGAAGTATGTGGCATCATGGAAGCCAAAAGAATAAAGTATGGTTCAAGGAAAAGGAGCAACTGATAATGCTAAAAGCTGTTGAAAGGGCAAGGTAAGTACTGACAAATGGCTACAGAAATTTACAGAAATTGAGCATGTGTTATATAGTTTCCTGTACCCTTAAACAGTGTTCTGTAAGTCATTTGGGATATTTATTATTTCAATGATTTTTGCTATAGATTGCTTAGTTAAAAACTGTTTTACCTTTTTTATTTTACTGAGTTTCTAATTTTAATTCTAGTGAAGTTAACATACAGTGTAATATTGGTTTCAGTGTACTCTTTTATCTTTTTTATGATTCTTGTGTGTGTGTCTCTTCTCTTGCTATCAGGTCTGTCATTGTCACTTCTTACTGTTAGCAATGCTCTGCTTTTAAGAATATTCCCATTCTAACTTGTAGCTTTGTATTCTACTCTAGACTGAAAAGTCCAGTAACTCAGTATATATGGTCTGAGTCTAAAAAACAGAAAAGCCCACAACAAGGCCATGACCCTACAATGCATGAGCTTTAGATCACAAACTTTGTAGTACTACTTTTGACTACCAAAGGCTCTTTTTGCCTCCTTCCAATAATCAGCAAAGTTTAGAAATTGAAAATACAAAAAAGAGGTTTTCAAATAAATGTTATTACAATGATATTTAAGAATAATTGAATATAAAAATTCAGAAACAGCAAATGATGCAATGTCATTCCTTGTTTTAATAACACAAAAAATAAAGTGATCTGCCAAGTAAAAACCTGTAGAGTTATTAAAAAGTGAAATGACTAGACTTTATCATGAAAATTCAAATAACTGGATTTCAATGCAAAAAATACAATCCAAAGTCTAATTTACAAAATGAAAACATTATTTTCACATAAAATCTTATACACAAGGAATGAAGCTTATAAATGAGATTTTAGTAGTAATCACACCAGAATTACAAGTATATAAACATGTAACTAAAAAAATATTCTCCAAGAAAACATTTGAGCTATAATATACATTGCTGGATACATATTATAATATCTTAACTGCTTGACCAAAAAAACCTTTTCCATAAGTATACACTTCTATGCATAAGTTGTAAGCAACAGTATTCCATCTAAATATTTTGAAATATCTTAGCGTATTAAGTAAGCACTTTAAATGTCTTCATGAGGTCAGCTAGAACCACAGCCAACTTAACTTTTGCATATGGTAAAGGTATGAATAGTAGTTCACTTTTTACATATGGATAGTCAATTTACCCAATGCCATTTGTTAAAAATACTATTCTTTCCACTGAATTGCTTTTATATCTTTAACAAAAATCACTTGTCTATTTATCTGTAGGCCCATTTTTATTTATTTTTTTAAATGTTTTTATTTCTTTCTGAGACAAAGAAAGACATAGCATGAGCAGGGGAGGGGCATAGAGAGAGGGAGCCAGAATCCAAAGTAGGCTCCAGGCTCTGAGCTGTCAGCACAGAGTCTGATGCGGGGCACGAACCCACGGACTGTGAGATCATGACCTGAGCTGAAGTCAGACACCCAACCGACTGAGCCACCCAGGCGCCCCTCTGTAGGCCCATTTTAGACTTTGTTCTATTGGCCTCATTGTCTCTCTTTAATGCCAATGTCACACTATCTTGATTATTGCAGCTATATAATTAGTATTAAAATCAGGTAGTGTTCATTCTCCAACTTTGTCATTTTTTTTAAGTTGTTTTGGCTATTCTGGCTCCTTCGCATTTCCTATGAATTTTAGAACCAGCTTGTCAATTTCTACAAAACAATGTAATATTTGAATCTCTGCCAATTAGCATTCTTTACAACATCACTCAGAAAAGGTTTCCTCCTCTGTCCCAACCTTGTATATACATACAGCATGTATAGCTAAAAGTATAAGAATTTTCCTTTGAATGCCTGCTCTGCTAACTGCATTTAACTTTAGTAAAATAACAGATTCTTAAAACAGGGAGGTGCATCTCCTCTAAATTCTGTCTCACTACAGCAATCACTTCAATGCTACTGGGGGGCCATACAAAAATATTTATCAGCTATGGCCCAAGCACTATCTAACTAGTCAATCTGGTATAGCTTGAGGATGATAAGACATATTTTTACAACAAAAGTCTGAACAAATAAAAATAAACATTTTATTTTGAATATATGAAAATTCCTCATTTTACTATGCTTTGCTTTACTTCACATTGCAGATGATTTGCTATTTACAAACTGAAGGTGTGTGGCTGCCCTCTGTCAAGCATGTTCATAGGTACCACTTTTCCAACAGCATTTTCTCACTTGTGTCTTTGTGTCACATTTTGGTAATTCTCACAATATTTCAAACTTTTTCTTTATTGTTATGTTTGTTATGATGATCTGTGATCAGTAATCTTTGATGTTGCTATTGTAATTGTTTGGCATGCCATGAACCACAGAAATAAAAGATAGCCAACTTAATCTATAAACACTGCATGTTCTGACTGCTTCACCGTCTAGCCTTCCCCTCCCCCCACCCCGCCCCCATGTCTCTCCCTCTCCATGAGCCTCCCTATATCCTGAGACACAACAATATTGATATTAGGACAATTAATAACCCTACAGTGGCCTCTATAAGGGTTCAATTGAAAGAGTCAAACATTTCTCACTTTAAATCAAAAGCTAGAAATGATTAAGCTCAGTGAGGAAGGCATGCCAAAAGCAGAGACAGGCCAAAAGCTAGGCTTCTTGCCCCAGACAGCCAAGTTGTGAAGGCAAAGGAAAAATTCTTAAAGGAAATTAAAAGTGCTACTCCAGTGAACACATGAATGGGAAGAAAGCAAAACAGTGTCATTGCTCATATGAAGAAAGTTTCAGTGGTCTGAATGGAAGATCAAACCAGCCATAAAATTCCCTTAAGCCAAAGCCTAATCCAGAGCAAGGCTCTCTTCAATTCTGTGAAGGCCCAGAAAGGTAAGGAAGCTACAAAAGAAGAGTCTGAAGACAGCAGAGCTTGGTTCATGAGGTTTAAGGAAAGAAGCCGTCTCCATAACATACAAATGCAAAGTGAAGCAGCAGGTGCTAATGTAGAAGCTGCATCAAATTATTTAGATCAAGCTAAGATAATTAATGAAGGTGGCTTCATTAAACAACAGATTTTCAGTGTACACAAAACAGTCTTCTATTGGAAGATGTGATGTAAGACTTTCATAACTAGAGATAAGTCAATGTCTGGCTACAAAGCTTCAAAGGACACACTGACTCTATTAGGGGCTGATGCAGCTGGTGACTTTAAGTTGAAGACAATGCTCATCCACCATTCTGAAAATCCTAGGGCCCTTAAGAATTATGCTAAATCTACTCTGCCTGTACTCGAAAAATGGAACAACAAAGCCTATACAACACTATATCATCTGCTTACAACATGGGCTACTGAATATTTTAAGCCCGCTGTTGAGACCCACTGCTCAGAAGAAAAGATTCCTATCAAAATATTACTACTCATTGACAATGTACCTGGTCACCCAAGAGCTCTGATGGAGATGTTAGACAAGATTCATGCTTTTTCTATGACTGCCAACACAAAATCCATTCTGCAGTCCATGGATCAAGCAGTCATTTTGACTTTCAAGTCTTATTATTTAAGAAATACATTTTGTGGGAGCGCCTGGGTGGCTTGGTCGGTTAAGCGTCCGACTTCGGCTCAGGTCATGATCTCACGGTCCGTGAGTTCGAGCCCCGTGTCGGGCTCTGTGCTGACAGCTCAGAGCCTGGAGCCTGTTTCAGATTCTGTGTCTCCCTCTCTCTCTGCCCCTCCCCTGTTCATGCTCTGTCTCTCTCTGTCTCAAAAATAAATAAACGTTAAAAAAAATTAAAAAAAAAAAAAAGAAATACATTTTGTGGGGTGCCTAGGTGGTTCAGTCAATTAAGCAGCTGACTCCTTATTTCAGCTCAGGTCATGATCTCACAGTTCCTAAGATCGAGCCCTGTTATCAGTCTCTGTGCTGACAGTGTGGAGCCTGCTTTGGATTCTCTCTCACCCTCTGTCTCTTTCTGCCCCTCCCTGCCTCTCAAAATAAATACACAAACATTAAAAAAATACATCTTGTGAGAGCTGCCATAGATAGTGACTCCTCTGAAGGATCTAGGCAAAGTCAATTGAAAACCTTCTGGAAAGGATTCACCATTCTAGATGCCATGAAGAACATTCATGATTCATGGGAAGAAAACAAAGTATTAACATCAACAAGAGTTTGGAAGAAGCTGATTCCAACCTTCACAGACAATTTTGAGGGATTAGAGACTTCAGTGACAGAAGAACTGCAGATGTGATGGAAATAGCAAGAAAATTAGAATGAGAAGTAGAGTTTGAAGATGTGACTGAATTGCAGCAGTCTGATGACAAAACTTTAATGGACAAGGAGTCACTTCTTATGGATGAGCATAGAAAGTGGTTTCTTCACTCCTGGTGAAGATGCCATGAAAACTGCTGAAATGAGGAGTGCTGGGTGGCTCAGTCAGTTGAGTGTCTGACGTCAGCTCAGATCATGATCTCGCGGTGCGTGAGATCAAGCCCCACTTCAGGCTTGCTGCTGTCAACATGGAGCCTGCTTGGGATTCTCACTCTCTACCCCTCCCCCACTTATGCTCTCTCTCAAAAATAAATATTTAAAAATAATAATAATAAAATAAATATCTTAAAAAAAAGAAAATTATTATTGAAATCACAACAAGGGAATTCACAACTACTCAACATCACTCATCATCAGAGAAATACAAATCAAAACCACAATAACATACCACCTCACACCAGTCAGAATGGCAACAATAGGCATTAGGCAACAACAGATGTTGGCGAGGATGCAAAGAAAGAGGATCTCTTTTGCACTGCTGGTGGGAATGCAAACTGGTGCAGCCACTCTGGAAAACAGTATGGAGCTTCCTCAAAAAATTAAAAATAGAACTACCCTACGACCTAGCAATTGCACTACTAGGTATTTACCCAAGGGATATAGGTATGAAGGGGGCACATGCACCCCAATGTATATAGCAACACTATCAACAATAGCCAGAGTATGGAAAGACCCCAAATGTCCATCAATGGATGAATGGATAAAGAAGATATGGTGTGTGTGTGTGTGTGTGTGTGTGTGCATACACACACAATGAAGTATTACTCAGCAATCAAAAAGAATGAAATCTTGCCATCTGCAACTACATGCATGGAATTAGAGGGTATTATGCTAAGCGAAATTAGTCAGAGAAAGACAAATATCATATGACTTCACTCATATGAGGACTTTAAGATACAAAACAGATGAACATAAGGGAAGAGAAACAAAAATAATATAAAAACAGGGAGGGGGACAAAACATAAGAGACTCTTAAACATGGAGGACAAACAGGGTTATTGGAGGGGTTATGGGAGGGGGCATGGGCTAAATGGGTAAGGGGCTTAAGGAATCTGCTCCTGAAATCATTGTTGCACTATATGCTAACTAACTTGGATGTGAATTTTTTAAAAAATTAAATTAAATAGTAAATAAAACATACAGTAAATAACATTTTTTTAAAAAAAAGATATGCACAGATTAAGATATGGGTTTTTTTAATATATAATGCTGCTGCACACATAACAGACTATAGTGTAGTATAATAGTATAGTGCAGACCTAACTTTTATATTCACTGGGAAACCAAAACATTCATTTGACTCACTTTATTGTGATATCTGCTTTATTATAGTGCTCTGGAACCAAACCCTGCAATATCTCTTAAGATATGCTTGTACTTCCAATTGATGGCATAAAACTAAACTGAAAAGTAACTTCCACTGACAAGATGCCTTTCTTTCATAAACTGCAGAAATTATTCTACAACTCAGACAATAGTCAATCCAACAAGTTCTTGAAAACTTAAAAAAAGAAAAAGGAAAAAGGAAAAATTGTTCCTAGTATGAAGAAAACTTAATAAAACAGGTTGATTAGTGTATAAATTATCTAAATGAAGATAAATAAATTTAAACTATTTTAAGGCTTTCCTTAAGTGATTTTTTTTTAATCCTAAGGGATTTTCTAAGATCATCCAGCACTTAGCAAAACTCAATGCATTATGTGGTCAGCTAAAATGATGCTAACAGAAATGTACCTACAGAGAAAAACAAAATAAAGTTCTGATCCAAAACTCAGTACTGTGGTTTTTATAATTCAGATTGCACATAAACTAATATTTAGCTACAACAGTCACCAATTATCTCAATAGGAACTTAAATAATAGAAAACTTTCTCACATCCTTTAAAAATGAGTTCAAACATGGGGATAATCAATTACTTTTGCCAAACAGAAAATTAAAGGAGTTGAAAAAATGACAATCATTAAAAAAATATGTGAGGAAAAAAAATTATCTGGCTTGGAAAACAAGTGCACTCGTTTTAGAGGGTCTTGGAATATGAATACATTGCATGGATCACAATGAACAATACAATATCAATAACAACGTGTTGACTATTTGACCATCCAAATGTGTCATCATACTGAAAACTGATTTGAAATATGCTATATTATTTGACAACCCCTCTTAGTAATTCCATTATGGTAGAAGAGCCCATCCAAAATACCTGTATCCTTCCTCTTTAAACCAAGCAATCTACATGTAAACCATCCCTAAAGTAAAGTAAGTTTCCCCCTTGTTAACATTCTTGCAGAGTTAGCTATGCCTATACAGTATTCTGTAGTCAAGAACATGACTGATTAAGACTTTTTGGAGTCAGACCTGAGTTTGAAGGTTCTACCATTTCTTTATCACGTGACTTGGAAAGTCACTTGAACTTGCCCACACCTCAGTTCCCATCTCTATAAATGGAGTCTCTTTCACAGGTTACTGTGAGGAAAAGAGCATGGCCATTTCTGCTTCTTTCATCAAAGTTCTCCCAGTGGCTGGTTATATGAGCTCAACAAACTTATATTACATCAAAGAATAAATGAATTAAAGGATTTAACACATAGTAACCTCTCTTAAAAATATTCAAAGAGGGGCGCCTGGGTGGCTCAGTCGGTTAAGCGGCCGACTTGGGCTCAGGTCATGATTTCACGGTCCGTGAGTTCAAGCCCCGCGTCGGGCTCTGTGCTGACAGCTCAGAGCCTGGAGCCTGTTTCAGATTCTGTGTCTCCCTCTTTCTGACCCTCCCCCGTTCATGCTCTGTCTCTCTCTGTCTCAAAAATAAATAAACGTTAAAAAAAATTTAAAAAAAATATTCAAAGAAATTTTAAATGAATATGTAACAGCTAATCTAGATGGCAGAGGTCTTAGTCTAGAGATTAAATAAATTCAGGGTCTCACAGCTAGGAGTGGCAGTCCAGGATTTAAATCTAAACATTCTGACTCCCAAGGACAATCTGCTAACCATCCTATCCCAATTGCTTCTCATTATTTTAAGTTCTCTCCTCCTTGGAGCTTCCAATTGTCAGATTTTCACAGCTTCTTTATTCTCAACAGTTCCTTCTTTCCACCTACCACCCCCCTAGGTGGGCATTTCTCTAAGTCCAGAAATTACATGTGCTACCA
This sequence comes from Panthera uncia, assembly GCF_023721935.1. Lineage (NCBI taxonomy): Eukaryota > Metazoa > Chordata > Mammalia > Carnivora > Felidae > Panthera > Panthera uncia. Next base: position 13,880,985 of record NC_064813.1, on the reverse strand, counting down.
TGGTTCATGTTTCTCGGGACCCTGGAACCTTTGCCGATGAAAATGTACAAATTTACATATACACAAAATTTGGGGGATAATTTTACAATATTCACAGATAACTCCACCCTCTTCCTCACAGGTGTACTTAAAGCACCTAGTATTAGCTCCTACATAACAAACAATAAATGGTTTGTATCATTCTCATGATTATAATCTGTGCTTACCTAACAAGTCCCTACTTAAAAATCACTTCTACTAAAACTCCCTTTGACTACTTCATTGACTATGAGAAATGCTTTTCTCCTCTGAAATTTTTAGGGCTCTCTGAATGTACTACTACTCATGTGATTTTGCAGGCAGAAAGAACCTTAAAGAATTTCCATTCAATGTTTAAGAACATTCACATAGCATGTATGACATAGCATAGTCACTGTTTATATATCTTATCTCCAATGCAACAATGAAAGTACTTACAGAGTAGGGACTGTACCTTCTTTTTTTTTTTTTTTTAAACGTTTTATTTCTTTTTGAGACAGGGAGAGACAGAGCATGAACAGGGGAGGGTCAGAGAGAGGGAGACACAGAATCTGAAACAGGCTCCAGGCTCTGAGCTGTCAGCACAGAGCCCGACGCGGGACTCGAACTCACGGACCGCGAGATCATGACCTGAGCCGAAGTCGGCCGCTTAACCGACTGAGCCACCCAGGCGCTCCGGGACTGTACCTTCTATATCTTCAGTGTAACATCCTTTAAGGATACAGAAATAATTTTTCAAAAATCAGTGAAAGAATGGATACTTTTGACTTTAAACTGCTATTCACTATTTTTCAAAGACTCATGAGGACTTGAATGTCTATTTCAGCATTTTAGAATGTCTAGTATTTTTTCCGCATTCAGCATGAATCAGCACTGTGGAGCAAAATCTTTTTCTGCACATTCTCTGTAGGACCTTTTTATGAGCCATCTCCTCCCATTCTCTAATCAGTTAGAGAGTAGCCTTGGATAAGACTCTGGAGAGTATGTTATTGCTCCCTGGAATTCATTTTAGTAAGAAGTTTAATACCATGAAAATATTATATTTTCAGTCTCCCAAAACATGTTCTGGCTTTTGTGATAAGGTTTCCCATTTCCTTGTGAACAAGTCTTCAATTACACATTGTGCTTCTTAGGTTACAGAACTGTGACTGTTTTCCATTCTGTAATATAATATATCCTTTCAAATAAGAGTTGATTTTTCTGGCCAGACAAAAATCTATTGCTTATTAAGAAACTGTAGGGGACACAAAGTGTTAAAGCTGTCATTCACAATCTTGAACAACTGACCCAAGTTAGAAAAAGAAGACAAAGTTATGAAAATTAAGCAAAAGATTTAAATAAAATTTCATATAGAAATTATCTAAAAAGCTTAAAATTTAAGATAGAAAACACTGTCATAATTGGTAAACAATGGAGTACTTAGATGCTATGAGGATTTACCAAAAGGAAGGGTCTTTGGGCTGGGGTGGTCTGTAAAGGATTTATGGAAAGAACTGAATCTGAGTAGATTTAGGGAGATAGACAGAGTTGGGTTTTTGACCAATAAGAGAAAAGAGAACATTTAAAACTACAAACAAATGATAACAAAACTACCAAAGTGAAAGGCAAATGGGAATTGGAGACAAATCAGCTCAGCAAATAATAACAAAATATCCAGTTAAAAAAATATTTGTGGAATGAATGAAAACATAAAGCACTTATGGAGGAGTATAAGAGACAGAATGCACACCTCTTTGTGGATAAATGTTGAATGAAATGTTCCACATAAAGCATTTTGCACAATGTTCATTCCATACTAAGCATGTAAACAATGGAGGCTATTAGGAAGGAAAGATGGTGGCAGAGTAGGAACATCCTAGGTTCTCCTCATTCCACGAACACAGATAACTATCAAATCATCCTAAATTCCCCAGAAATCGATCTGAGTACTGGCAGAATAAACTCCACAACTAAAGGTAGCAAAGAAGCCACACTGAAGAAGGTAGGTAGTGTGGAAACCCTGTTTGCCAGAGAAATGGATTGCGACTGTAGGAGTTGGGAGGGAGCCTCAGTCTGTAGAAGAGCAAGAGACAGACTAGCACACAGGGTAGTGCTTGGGGAAAACAAACCCCCATAGCAATTTCTTGGAACGCAAGAGGGCCTGGGTTTCATGAGTTCTTATAACCAATGGAGCTTAAAGCCTGCAGTTTTAAAACTGCTCTGGGAGAACTGAGCACATTGGAGCTGCTCTTGGAGAAAAGGCAGAGCAAACAGCCTGTGGACATACAAGGTGTAAACAGCAATCTGAAGAGCACCTGGGGCACAGGGTGGGGAGGTTATTTGCTCTTCTCAGAGCATGTCTCAGAGGCAGCATTCACAGAGAGACCCCCTGGGAACAAAGAAACTGGCAGGTGCCTTCTCCCTCCTCCTCCCTCAGCATAAACACAGAGCTACCTGTGAACCAACACAGCACCAACATTCACTACTTAACTTGCTTACATCAAGCCCCGCCTCCTCACTCCAGAAGAACTGCCCCTCCCAGCCACACTTGCCTCAGTCCCTGTGAGGCAGGCCCGTCCCCCAGGAGACCAACCAAACCCCTTCCCACACTGTGTCTCAACCCAGGAGTTTTGTAGGACCTAAGTTCTGGCAGCAATTATGACAGTTCTCATTTTACAAGCAGACCAGAATGTACCTAGTTAAAACTCATCACATACAGGCCAGAGACCAAACACTGCCCACAATAGGCAAAGAGAGCCTCTGAAGACAACTGGCCTGAAGGATAAAGTGGCCAGGACACAACAGCAAAGTGCATACAGCACACATTAGAGACACTCCTGGAAGCACTAGGCCCTGGGGAACAGGAGATACCACATTGCAGGGCACTTAGGACCACTTATTCATAAAGCCATTACCCTCAAAAACAGGAGACACAGCTGACTTTCCCAACACAGAGAAAAAGACACAGAGACTTAAGACAAAATGAGAAGATTGAGGAATCTGTCTCAAATGAAAGAACAGGACAAGGTCACAGCCAGACATTTAAGCAAAACAGAAACAAATAACATGCCTGATGGAGAATTTAAAGCAACGGTCATAGGTCCCTGGCCTTGAGAGAAGATGGGAAGACAGTGAAACCATTAACACAGAAATAAGGCAGAGATAAAGGGCTCAGTAAACAAAATGAGAAACTCACTTGATCAAAAGAACAACAGGCTGGAAAAAGCAGAGGAATGAATTAATGGCCAAGAAGATAGAGTAATGGAAAGTAATCAAGCTGAACAAAAGAGAGAAAAAAGAATTACACAAAACAAGGAGACTTAGGGAACTCAGTGATTTCATCAAAGGTAATAACATTCATATTACAGGAGTCTCAGAAGAAGAAAAGAGAGAAAGGAGGCCAAAAACTTATTTCAAAAAATAATAGATGAAAATTTCCATAATCTGGGAAAGGAAACAGATATCCAGATACAGGAGGCACAGAGAACCCCAAACAAAACCAACAAAAGCAGACCACACCAAGACATATTGTAATTAAAATGTCAAAATATAGTGCTCTCAAACATATTAAAAGCAGCAAGACAAAGAAAGACAGTTACATACAAAGGAAACCCTATAGAGCTATCAGCGATTTTTCAGCAGAAACTTTCCAACCCAAAAAGGAGTGGTATGATATATTCAAAGTGCTGAATGGGAGAAACTTGCAGCCAATAATACTCTATCCAGCAAGGTTATCACTCAGAATAGAAGGAGAGACAAAAAGTTTCCAAGACAAACAAAAGCTGAGTTCATGACCACTAAACCAGCCCTGCAAGAAATATTAACGGAACTCTTTGAGTGGAAAGGAAAGACCAAAATGACAGTCTGAAGGTAAGAAACATGAAAGCAGTGAAAAAGAATAGTTCTGTAAAACATCAGTCAAGGAACTCACAAAGTAAAAGGATGTAAAATATGACATTATATACCTAAAATATGGGGAGGAGAGGAGTAAAGAATGGGTTCCAGTTTAAATGACCATCAACTTAATATAGACTTCTATATGCAGAAAAGATTATATACAGATCTAATGGTAACCACAAATCAAAAACCACTAATAAATATGCAAAGAATAAAGACAAAGAAATCCAAATATATCACTAAAAAAAAACAGCAAACCATGAAAAAGAGAAAGAAAAGAAAGGATCAACAGTATCTTCAGAAACAACCACAAAACCAGTAATAAAATGGAAATAAATATATATCTATCAATAATTACTTTGAATGTAAAGGGACTAAACACTACAATCAAAAGACACAGAATGACCAAATGGATAAACAAGACCATCTATATGCTGCCTATAAGACTCATTCCAGACCTAAAGACACCTACAGATTAAAAGTGAGGGGATGCAGAAACATTTATCAGGCAAATAGAAGTCAAAAAAAAAAAAAAAGCCAACGTAGGAATATTTACCTTATATTGGACAAAAAAAGATTTTAAAACAAAAACTGTAACAAGAGACAAAAAAGTACAGTATACAATAATAAAGGGACATGGGCACCCAGGTGGCTTGGTCAGTTGAGTATCCGACTCTTGGTTTCAGCTCAGGTCATGATCTCATGGTTCGTGGGTTCGAGCCTTGCATCGGGCTCTGTTTTGACAGTGCAGAGCCTGCTTGGGATTCTCTCCCTCGCCCTCTCTCTCTGCCCCTCCCCTGCTCAATCTCTCTAAATAAATAAATAAATAAATAACTTTAAAAACTTTTTAAATAATAATAAAGATACAATTCAAAAAAATGTAGGCTATTGTTATGACTCTTACAGTTCTTTTTAAGAATCAATATAAAACTAGTGCCTGGGGCGCCTGGGTGACTTGGTCGGTGAAGCGTCCGACTTCGGCTCAGGTCATGATCTCACGGTCCGTGAGTTCAAGCCCCGCGTCGGGCTCTGTGCTGACCCCTCAGAGCCTGCAGCCTGTTTCAGATTCTGTGTCTCCCTCTCTCTCTGCCCCTCCCCTGTTCATGCTCTGTCTCTCTCTGTCTCAAAAATAAATAAACGTTAAAAATTAAAAAAAAAAAAAACTAGTGCCTGAAATTTGACTCATACTTCATTTTATTTTTAAAACCTGTTGGGGAAAGAAGTTTACACAGAAAACAAAACTGAGTTCTGATAATGGCTACCAAATTCTTTTCTGTTAACATCCTCAAAATAGAAATTCAAGAACTAATTGAAAGCCATTGGTAAAAACTGAGCAGTGAAGGTTAGAAGAAATGATAATTGTGTACACAGAACTATATATATAGGATTGCAATTTATGGTCCTAATAGTGATTTTGACTAAAACCTGTCTTGGCCTTAAAACATGATTTTAGAATGCAGTATCGGTGTAAGATGGAACTGTGTATTGGCACCCACTCCAATGAAAATTTGGAGGATAATTACACATCTTTTTTTCCAAGTTTTTTAATGTTTATTTATTTTTGAGAGAGAAGGTGTGAGCAGGGGAGGGGCAGAGAGCGAGGGAGGCACAGAATCTGAAGCAGGCTCCAGACTCTGAGCTGTCAGCACAGAGCCCGATGTGGGGCTCGAACTCACAGACCGTGAGATCATGACCTGAGCCGAAGTCGGACACTTAAGGGACTGAACCACCCAGGCGCCCCAAGTGTAATTTATACATCAACAAAAATATTTTCATTTATCACATTTAAAACAGAATTTGAATCCAAAACTTATATACATATTCTTAGGACATATCTGTTGTACAAGTTAAGATATGAATTAACACACATGAACTCCTATTAATACCCATGACAATCTTGAGAAGTGTGTATTACTAGGGTGCCTGGGTGGCTCAGTGGGTTAAGCATCCGACTTCAGCTCAGGTCATGATCTCACGGTTCGTGAGTTCGAGTCCCACGTCGGACTCTGGGCTGACAGCTCGGAGCCTGGAGCCTGCTTCGGATTCTGTGTCACCTTCACTCTCTGCCCCTCTCCTGCTTGTTCTCTCTCTCTCTCTCTCTCTCTCTCTGTCTCTCAACAATAAATAAACATTTAAAAAAATTTTTTTAAAAAGAAGTCTGTATTACTATCCCAGCTAAACTACAAGTTCTCTAGGCCTTAGTTTCCTAACTAAAATGATGAAGATGATGATGATGATAATGATGATAATGATGATATCCCTTAAAGGCTACACAAAATCAAGGTTTACTAAAAGTGCTACCCTTAAAATCTTTAATATATATTAGCTTATATTTACTATTCTTTAATAATTCTGAGTTTGTTATTAGATTCCTTTAAATAATTAAAGATGTAATGATTTTTATTTGTTTCCACTATAAAGCAAAAACAGGAGGAGGATGCAGAAAGAAACTACACAGGCTGAATTTTAAAAAGTACTTATTTTCACTTGTTTCAGTATAAATCTATGGTTTTGCCCCAGTGCAAGCCCCAAAGATTATACTGATGACTGTGTAATCAGTAGCTTTTAACCCTTGCATTCAATTTTAAATGACCTGAGAATTTGTTATACACCAAGCTTTTATTAATAAGCAGACACACATATCACAGGTTAACACCCACAACAACCCTGGGAAGCAGGTATTATTATCCTGGGTGAACTATAGCTTCTCTGTGCCTCAGTTTCCACTATGTACAATGGAAACAATAATAATATCACCTACCTCATAGGATTAGATAAGTCAATATATGCAAAGTACTTAGACAAGCAGCTGGTAAGTATGTACATGCTAAGTGCCATATAAATACTGCCATTAAACTAATGATAGGGGCACCTGGGTGACTGAGTGGATTAAGTGATCAACCTTTGATCTCAGCTCAGGTCATGATCTTGTGATTTTGAGATCAAGCCCCATGTCAGGCTCCATGCTGAGCCTGGAACCTGCTTAGGATTTTCTCTCTCTCTGTCTCTCTCTCTGCCCCTCCCCAACTTGCATGCACGCATGTACTCTCTCTCAAAATAAATAAACACCTAAGAAATATACAAGATAAAATAATTATAATAAAAGTTATTATTTCTGTATAACTAGAAATAAAGCTTTTCTCTATCAAAGCTAAATGACCCAAATGCAGGCAGAATCTGAGAAATGTTCCTACAGGCACCAGTTGTAACCACCGAAGTTCATGCTTGGGCAACACATCAACAGCATCAGTTTGTATTTGGTATTTGAAACTTACCTTGATATAGCAATCATTTATTTTCCCAATAGAAAATTAAAAACAGTATTTAAATTGACACTTATTTTTCCTCAGTGTAGCTTAGTAAACAAATGTGACATAAGAATGGACTTTCATTCCAACATAACAATCCTTTGAGACTGATATTTTTAGAGGAAAAACATGGTAAGTTCTGAGTTTCATAATGACAGCATCATTAGAAGCCTCAACAGTAGTGAAGGTCCTTTGAATTAACAACAGATCATTTTGCATATGTATAGCACACGTATAGTGTTCAAAGCACCTGTATGTGCACTACGTGATTCGATCTTCAAAACCATTTTCTGGAAAGTGATCATCAAAAAACCTAAGTGATTTCTTTATAAAGTCACAGAACTAAAAAATGGTGGAAATACAAAATTTAGATGATTTCACTCCTGGTCCCTAGTGCATTTCACCATACCACGCTGCCACAGTCTCGTGGAAATCTTCAGGAAGACATTGACATCATGGGAAGAACTGACATAGAAAATATCTCAGAAGTTATTTTTGACCTCTTGGGTCCCCTTAACACTTCTGAAAATACAACCATAAAAGGATAAGAATAACTGATGCCATTTATAAAATCTCTTTGAAAAAATGAGTGGCCAAACCCCTAGTCCCCACATTCTTGCCATCCATTTATTTTCTACATGGGTTTCTTTTTCTCCTGACATTATGCTGGTGCTTGTTTTGATGCCCTTCTTATTCACTGTCTTTCTCTAGATAAAATTTCTAATTTTGGGTTTGAAACACAACTGTATGTTTATGACTTCCAAATCCACAGAGCTAGCCTAGATTTCCCCCCCCCCAGGCTGCACACTTGAATATCCATCTGCTTGAATATGCTTCAAGCACCTAAGCTCATCATTTTATCTGAATAAACTTTTAGTTGTCTCTGTTTACTTGACATCACCATCACTGACCCAGTAATTCAAACTAGAAATCTGGAAATACCTTGTTCTTATTTCTACCTGGATATCTACTTTTTCCTTTATTATCTTTTTACTATAATGTTTAATAATATAGAAGAAAACATATGAATGGCATCCATATAATGACTGACAATAATAATTCTAGCACCCATACACCCACTTGCAACACAAGAACCAAAACCGCCCAATACCATTCTATCCTCCTATGTACTTCCCCATTCCATATCCCTTCTTTCATCTCCTCCTCCATGGAAGATAACCATCATCCTTAATTTTGTTTTTAATTTTTCCTTTTCAATATTGGTTTATTTCATACGTATGTATCTCTAAACATTATTCGGTTTTGCTTGTTTTTAAGCTTTATAAAAATGAAGTCACTCCCCTGGGACTTGCTTATTCATTCAACATTACACTTATAAGATTCATTCATGTTAATGCAATTAACCATGTTAATGGTGATGCAATTCGCCAGTTCTACATACTATTTCATCGTGAGAATTTATTAGGAAACATAATTTTAGAAATATATAATTTACAATATCATCAGAAACTATATGATGCTTAGAAACAAACCTAGCAAAAGATATGTCAGATAGGTATATCTGACTTTACATTCTTAAAATTTCTTGACTACCCTCAAATCCCTACCACCAATGCCAAGTGAGGGAAGCCCTCATCAACTCTTACCTGGGCAGCTTACCACACAGTTGCACCCTGAGTATTGCTCCATTCAGTCCACCTTCCCCATCATCATCACAGCAATCCATTTAACATGGAAAGATGACTATACCATCCCCTTGCCCAAATGCCTTTGAAAATTCTCTTTTGTCCACAGCTCCTCATGTACCCCACCCCAGTCTCTCACTCACACAAACACTATACACTCCAGCAACTTCAGTGTGTTTCTCACCTCCAAACTTTTATTCCAACTTACTTCCCACCCCTTTTCTTTGTTCTTCCAAATATACAGGCATCTCCACACACATTCACACACATCACTGCACAACACACACACACACACACACACACACACACACACATTCACCTGGTTAGCTACTATTCATTCAGATTCAGCATGAGCATCTACTCAACAAAGTTTTCGTGTGATGCTACCCATGCCCCTCGCCTGTGAGATCAGGTATCTCTCCTCTAAAATATCATGTTAGGTATAGTTATGATTATTGTAATGATTGTGCTTATGATAGTAGCTTTCTCATTTCATTGGCCACATTTGCTATTTAAGTTTCAGACTCCCCTTCTGGTCTATGGGTTCCTCTAGGTCCAAGACTATCTTGCTTTCGTCTCTGATTCCTCTCTATCTGCCATAGAGACTAAAATAAACATTACACTCAGTAAATACTGAAAAAAATATTTTTCTTTTTTTTCTTTATAAAAAGGTATTTATTTATTTTGAGAGAGTGCACAAGCCAGCAGGGGAGGAGGGAGAGGGAGAGAACCCCAAGAAGTCAGTGCACAGCCTGATATTGGGCTTGAACTCACAAACTGTGAGATCATGACCTGAGGCAAAGTCAAGAGTGGGGTGCTCAACTAACTGAGCCACCAAGGCATCCCAAAAATTGGTCCTTTCTTAATTGTTCTCTGTAACTATGAAAGTTAGGGTCTTACTTTATTTTTATTTTTTTTTTTAACATTTACTTATTTTTGAGAGACACAGCATGAGTGGGGGAGGGACAGAGAGAGGGAGACACAGAATCTGAAGCACACTCAAGGCTCTGAGCTGTCAGCACAGAGCCCAACGCAGGGCTCAAACTCACGAACCGTGAGATCATAACCTGAGAGTCTGACACTGAACTGACTGAGTCACCCAGGCACCCCGGATCTTATTTTAGAACATTATCTTCTTTTGGAAATGATCGGATTTATCATGTTTTATAAATGAATATTTGTCAAATTTTCTTTTTTGTTTGTTTTTTGAGAGAGAGAGAAAGAATGCATGCACACTTGAGCTGGAGAGGAGCAGGGAGAGAGAGGGAGAGAAAATCCCAAGCAGGCTCTACACTCAGCATGGAGCCCAACGCAGGGCTCGATCCCACGACCCTGGGATCATGCATGACCTGAGCTGAAATCAAGAGTCAGATGCTCAATCAACTGAACCACCCAGGCACCCCAAATATTTGTAAACTTTTCTAAAGCACAGCGGTACATAGCCTCCATGTTTTTAAGCAGTTCATTACCCAACGTATTCATGAAAATAATACATTTATGTTAACATCTCCCTGATTAGGAGATAACATTTATTCAGCAATTCACCTATTCAAGAGAGTAAAACCCAAGAGTCCATCCAGCTAGAACTTAAAAATTGAAGGTTGCTATCACATAATAGTATATTCATATATGTACTTTAAATTGTTATTTTAACATGCTGAACCATGTGTTTTAAAAAGATCATATCAATTTAAGCTGTTCTAACAGAACTTCTCTACCTTCAAATTGTGGTGACATTTTATTAGTAAGCTAAATATCCCTAATTAAAACCAATCTGCTTAGCATAAAATCACTCTAATTCATTAATTCTCTGCTGAGAATATATTTTTAGCTATCTCAAAAAAATTGCATAATAAAGTGTTGCCCCAGTTTCCTCAATTGTAGTTATCCTATTTGAAATGCCACAATATGAGAATGTTTTCATTAAAAATCATCCTTCTTCTGGTGGTGTTTTCTACTGGTGTGGCTCAGAATTTTCTGGGCTCATTACCAAGGACTAAACCTCCCCTTGTAGAAATGAGCAAGCACACTAATTGAAATAAAAGGTAATCAGATATAAAGTGTCACTGCCCCCAGAGGGAACTGAATTTCAACAGTGAGAATACTAAGCAGCACAGTGATTTAAGAGCATTAACATTGACAGTCACTTTACTATCTTAAGAAGATTTCAAGGAATAATACTAGGCACCCAGAAACCAAAGAAGGTTAAGAAATGTATGAGGAGAAACAAGGTTCTTTGCTACCTCAGAAGGTTCCAGACCCAGTTCTGAGAAGCATTGTTTTCCCCTGCCATTTGAGCAAAGTAAAATGGTAACCTTATTACGCAGAGGAAGAATGACACAAGCTGGAAAAAAGAATCAGGACCCAAAATTCTCAACAGGCTGAAATCATCAGTGAAATGTAACAAAAGAAATTTATTATCATAATAAATATAAAGTCCTGCTCTTAAATCAGGACTGCAAATAGAGAATCCAGGCAAAGTACAAAAAAGAAGAGTTGGCAATCATAGCAGATGGCAAATTCAATATAAACCAATAATAAAACACCCCTACCCAGAACGTGCTGTGATCTAAGACTGCATTCATTGTAGTTCAGTGTCCTAAACACAGGAGCAGCTGTCCTTCAGAATAATGTGCTGGAATAATGTAGACCACACAGGTATCACATACAGTTTTGGATATGATCCTTCAGGGTGTTTACTGAAAACATGGAATGTATGAAAAAGGATAATGACCACAATAGTGAAGAAACACAACCTCACATCCAAAGCTTTCCTAAAGAAAATTAAAACAAAAACTTAACAGGGATTCAACGCCTTTTATTCTGAACACATTTCTTTCAAAACTAAACTTCTCGACACCACTCCACTCCCAACTATTAGCATTCCTCTAGTTAAAAAATTTTTAAATGAGGTAAGAAAAATGAAGATGCAGAAAGGTACTGTAAATTAAAAAATAGAGCACAGGGTACACTGAATGCTTCCCTAAGTTCCCATCTACTTAAAGCTCAGATAACTGCTTCACTGAAAGTGCAAGATAATTTGCCTAAACTTCTAAAACCACAAATAATTGTCAAAATTGAAGATGTGAATATGGCATATAATTACAAGGGAAATTAATAGTCAGGTTTGTAATCTGTAGATAATAGTAAATATCGCATTCAGCTAGGATATGAAGTTTGAAAGAAATACATCTTCAAGAACTAGAAATGAGTGTAAGGTCATAAATTTGCTAGTCCTCTAGATATATGCATCTAATACAAACTAAATAAGCAGATCATCTCTTATCTGGTGATCTTTATTAATAAAAACTTGAATGTTTTAAAGCTTTGGAGTATTTTTCTCCACAAAAGGACTATTATTAAATGCCTAGAATCAATAACCATTTATATAATTACCATGATATAACTACCTCTGTGAATGAAGAAAATAAAATAAACAGGACAGTGTTTTATTAATATTTTGACTATAAAATCAGTGCTATTAATGATGATAAATACAAAGTCTAGCTCCCTAAAAGAAACATAATTTTTAAATGTAGACGTATTACTATTATAGTAGAAACTCCTTTGCTTTCTACAACAGCAGCAAAGAAACAACCAAATATTTTTTTTTGATAATTCACATTGTAAAATAACTCTTCAAAATAGCAAATAAATTTACTGGTCTATCCATTTAACTTGCCCATGCTAAATTTCATGACATTAAATTTTTGTGGAATACAAACTTCTACTGTATTTTCACCTATTAAAGTTTATACTGGTAAGATCTCACAAGATCTCAAAGTCTGCATTCAGTGGAGATGGAGAAGAACCCATTAAGTCATTCTAGGAGCACTTAAATGATTGTTTACCATTTTACAGGAGTTATACTTAGGTGCTTGGCTACAAATCTAATCATCTCTGCCTTCCAGAAGCTTACTGATTACTAGACAAGGCAGTCAGATAAACACCAAGTTACAGCACAAAGTGATGGGTGTTATTAGAGAAGTCTATGCAAAGTGCTGGGGAATATTAGGAAAAGCACAAATAATTAAGGTAAGGAGGGTGTTGGATAAGGTTTATAGAAGAGGTGGCATCTGGCTGAAGCCCTTTTCACAAGAGAACAGAAGTACATCAGAAAAAGAAAATGACTGAAGGAATTCCAGACAGAAAGAACAGCCTGAAGAATGCCATATTTACTGTTGCTGTAGAGGACTGAGTGAAAAACACCAGAGAAAATGAGACTGGAAAGATGAAACGAAACTTGGAAGGCTTTGGGGGAAAATACTAATATCCAGGAACCTAAGCAATCCTAAATCCTAAATTATATTTACATTTTAGGTAAAACAACTTCCCACTGCCTTGTCAACCCTTCTATTACTTGAGCTTGCATTGCAGTAAGTCCTCTAGATAGAATTCTTTTTCTTTTAGTATTTATTTATTTTGAGAGAGAGAGAGGAGAGAGCACCTGCATGCCCAGGGGAGGGGCAGAGAGAGAGGGAGAGAGAGCATCCCAAGCAGGCTCCATGCTAAGCGCATCCCAAGCAGGCTCCATGCTAAGTGCAAAGCCCGATGTGGGGGTTCGATTGCATGAACTGTGAGATCATGACCGGAGCTGCAATTGAGAGTCAGACACTTAATTGACTGAGCCACTCAGGGGCCTCAGTCCTCCAGATAGAATTCTTAAAACATTTTCTTAACATAAGATACTTCCCTGCTCAGAAATCTAGAATGGCACTCTGTCTTTCACCACAAAATTCCAAATTCCTCTATCAACTTTTCAATGTTCTCTCTAATCAGGCCTCACCCTGTACCAACTCAGCCTCATCACCAAAGCGGAAGGAGAGGTCTGCTCACTGTCTCCTGTGTATCCCATTCTCAAGACCTAACTTCAAATCTGACTCTCCACCTAGATCATCACCCAGTTTGCCTTCTATTGTTCTGAAGTTTACATCACATCAGGGCCTCTACTGTGCCTTCTCCACCTCCTCAAACCCACTTTGATCTCTCCTTTCCTTGAACTCCTTCTACACTGAAAGTCACAACTACACAGCTTATCACTCAATTGTCAATTCCACCCTGTGCCTCCCCATACAGGAACTAAGACTTTTACTTCAACTATATGCCCATCAGGCCTTGCAAGTATTATGCAAACTGTACAAGATGGAGTTGGTAATGTGTCAAAAAAATAAATAGTTTTGGTTGGCATTGGGAGCAGAGAACAACAGTTTTTTTAATCTTTTAAAAAACATGAAAATCTTGATTCTTCTAAATTTTAGAGCACATCAAATTTTTATTTTAATGTCTTACTTCTAGTTAAACATTACTGTCATTATCACCCAAGCCATCCTTGTATGGCACAACACGAGAAGGAGAGACCTGTCCAAGTGAAGAATGCACAATCCAGCAGTGAAAGAATTAAAGACTTTAGGAAACTACTGCCTAGGGATTCACAATGTCAGCTTATAAGTGCTATGCTTAGGACACCATATATATGTCAGAGAAGAGAAAACTAAAGACCAAATAGGCTATGCATTGGCCAAGGCCATACAATAAATCATTTACTGACACTCAGTTTTGCTGCCTAAGCAGAAAATCTGCCTCTTTAGAAAGTTGATTATTCAGAAATATATTCCTTGACTAATAAATTAAAACTTTAGAGCATAAGAATGTTTTTCCCAAACATAAGCACACTTCGGGGGCAGAAAAGCCATGTGGATGACAAATTAGGCTTTTATAATGCAAAGCATTGCATGTAAAATATTTCAAAATCTGGTTTCTATTTTAATACTTTGCCACTTGATAACCAAGTAGGCACCAAGTCCTACATTTATCAAAAGAGGTCGAGATATGACCTGCCTTGAGATCAAAATGTAAGTTTTATCAAAGTTATGATCACGTTTTAAGTAAAAAAACAGGAGGGCACAACAGTCACCAGGATCCTTACAATTGATAGAGCAACCACCAAGTTTCATTACCTGAACTAAGAACTCAGGAAATATGAGGCTAGTAGAGTTTACAATATCTTAAAGAGAATTTAACCTCAGGAAAATGTGTATGTGATTAGTCACACTGTTTATTATCTAACACCTTTGGGAAACAGAGCACAAAAATCAAAGCATGAGCAAGATTGTATAGCACATCCTCATTCCCCTGCCTCCAAAATAAGCAATAGTTTCTATATATAACTAAGCCACAATTCATAGCAATTAGGTAGAAGGACAAATGGTATTTTAACAGCTTTATTGAGGTGTAATTGATACAGAATTGTATTACTCAGGGTTTTCTAGATTATAAGAACCAGTAGGATGGATGGATGGACGGATGGATGGATGGGCAGGTAGGAGGTAGGTAGGTAGATAGAAAGATATAAAGATATACATGTATATACACATATATAGAAAGAGATTTTTTACGAGAGATTGGTTCACATGGTTATGGAGGCTGAGAAGTCCCTCAATCTGCCATTTGCAATCTCGAGACCCAGGAAAACCACTAGTATAATTCCATTTAAGCCTGAAACACCATGGAGGAGAAGGTAGTAAGTCCCCATCTGAATCCAAAGGTTCTACTACCAGAAGCACCAATGCCCAAGGGCAAAAGATGGATGTTTCAGCTGAAGCAGTGAAGGCAAACCCACCTTGCCTCTGCCATTCATTTGTTTGTTCATTCATTTAAATTCAGGCCCTCAACAGACTGGATGATGCTCACATGCATTAGTGAGGGTGATTCTCTTAGTCTATCAATTCAAATGCTGATCTCTTCTGAAGACACTCTCATAGACACACCCTAAAATAATGCTCTACCAGCTCTCTGGACATTTCCTTAGCACATAAAATTAACAATCACAACAATAACACACACATACTTAAAACATTCAGTGTGGTAAGTTTTGATCCATGTAAACCCTGTGAAACCATCATTGTGATCAAGTACATAGCCATCACAATCCAGAAGTTTCCTCATGCTGCTTTGTAATCCCTTCCTCCTGCCATTCTCCACCCTTCCTCCAAAGCCACTGATGTGCTTTCTGTCATTACAGACTAGTTTCCATTTTCTAGAAATTTATATAAATAGAATCATACAATACATATATACATATACTCCTTTTGTCTGGCTTTTTTAACTCTGTATAATTATTTTGAGATTCATCCATATTGCTCAGTGTGTATCAGTTGTTCACGCCTTTTTATTGCTGAGCTATATTCCATTGTATGTAATATTCCACAATGTTTATCCATTCACCTACTGATGACCATGTGCAATGTTTCCAGTTTTTGGCTATTTGTGTACAAGTCTTTGTGAAGACAAATGCCCAATTTCTCTTAGGTAATGCCTAAGATTAGACTGGCTGGTTATATGGTAGATGTATGTTCAACTTTCTAAGAAAGTTCCATACTGTTTTCCACAGTGGTATACCATTTTACATTATATATCAACAGCGTATGAGCATTCTAGTTCCTCTACATCCTATTCAACACTTTGTAGAGTCACTCTTTTTGATTTTAGACATTCTAATAGGTGTATAGTAATTACCTTGTTGAGGTTTTAATCCACATTTCTCTAATGCTAATGATGTTGAGCATATTTTCATGTACTTATTTGTCATTTGTCATTAGCTAAAACTAGGGCAAATTATTATGAGGTAATGTTCTTCCATTAGGGTACAACAGAAATATTTTGCTTATAATATTTAAAATATTTTCATTTAAATAAAGACAATTAATTCTATAATTTCCCATATTAATAATCTTTTACAAATGGCACAGCTATTTATTTCATAAAATCAGTAAATTCTTGAGGTTTCCCTATAATTACAAAGATAACATAATTCATCTTTTAGTCACTTTTATACTTTTCCCTTATGGAAAAAAAATCATAACAGATAAGAATATTCTCCTTAGTAGAACAACAAATAAAATCTGAGAGAGCTATATTTTCAGTTCCTAACCAATATGCCTAAACAAATTACATAATTGAGGAAGTCACATAATACTGCATTTTTTGCAGAGCTCTTCAATGCCTGAATACTAGGAAGTGGAATCATCTTCACAATTTAGTTGTAGTTTACACATCTTGACCTTAGTGCTTCCTCTTATCTAGATTCTGTTTTAAGAACAAGAGTCACTTAGTGTTTTGGTTAAATTATCATTTAGGAATTTGGTTCCTTCAGGAAACTCATCTGTTTGAGGAAGTATGTTAACAGGGGTTCCAGCAGAACCGGCAACATGTAGTAGCTGTTTCCCTTGGCAGCGCTTCTTTCAATTGCCCGTGTTATCAGTGAACAAGTGCCTTCCTTCTTCCCTCCAGAAGTGATCAGATCAATGAGAAGCTCTTTCAGATGTGAGCCTATGTATATGTATATACATATATTAGACATTTTCAACTTGGCATTAGCCATTTGGCAGTGTATAATATTTACCCTTCCATGCCAAACACCAGAACCCTAAAAAATAAAAATGACAGTTTAACTTAGGTATTCAAATTAAGAAATATCAGGGTTCTTAATGCAGCTCATTCTGGTTTTTTTTTTTTTCCAGTTTCCTCGTTTATTTTTTAATTTGCATCCAAATTAGTTAGCATATAGTGCAATAATGATTTTAAGAGTAGAATCCAGTGATGATTCATCCCCTACATATAACACCCAGTGTTCATCCCAACAAATGTCTTCCTTAATGCCCCTTGCCTATTTAGCCCATCCCCCCCCACAACCCCTGCAGCAACCCTCAGTTTGTTCTCTATATTTAAGAGTCTCTTATGTTTTGTCCCCCTCCCTGTTTTTATATTATTTTTGCTTCCCTTCCCTTATATTCATCTGTTTTGTATCTTAAATTCCACATGGGAGTGACGTCATATGATATTTGTCTTTCTCTGACTAATTTCGCTTAGCATCTAGTTCCATCCACATAGTTGCAAATGACAAGATTTCATTCTTTTTGATTGCTGAGCAATACTCCATTGTGTGTGTGTGTGTGTGTGTGTGTGTGTGTGTGTGTGTGTGTATCACATCTTCTTTATCCATTCATCTACTGATGGACATTTGGGCTCTTTCCATACTTTGGGTATTATTGATAGTGCTGCTATAAACATGGGGGTGCATGTGCCCCTTTGAAACAGCATACCTGTATCCCTTGGATAAATACCTAGTAGTGTAATTCCTGGGTCATAGGGTAGTTCTATTTTTAATTTTTTGAGGAACCTCCATACAGTATTCCAGACTGGCTGCACCAGTTTGCATTCCCACCAGCAGTGCAAAAGGGTTCTTCTTTCTCCACATCCTCGCCAACATCTTTTGTTGCTTGAATTGTTAAATTTAGCCATTCTGACTGGTGTGAGGTGGTATCTCATTGTGGTTTTAACTTGTATTTCCCTGATGATGAGTGATGTTGAATGTTTTTTCATGTGTCTGTTAGCCATCTGGATGTCTTCCTTGGAAAAGTATCGATTCGTGTCTTTTGCCCATTCACTGGATTACTTGGTTTTTGGGTGTTGAGTTTGATAAATTCTTTATAGATTTTGGATACTAACTCTTTATCTGGTATGTCATTTGTAAATATCTTCTCCCATTCTGTTGCTTGCCATTTAGTTTTGGTGACTGTTTCCTTTGCCATGCAGAAGGTTTTATCTTGATGAGGTCCCAGTAGTTCATTTTTGCTTTTGTTTCCCTTGCCTCCAGAGACGTGCTGAGTAAGAAGCTGCTGTGGCTGAGGTCAAAGAGGTTTTTCCCTGCTTTCTCCTCGAGGATTTTGATGGCTTCCTGTCTTATGTTTAGGTCTTTCATCCATTTTGAGTTTATTTTTGTGTACAGTGTTAGAAAGTAGTCTAGGTTCAATCTTCTATATGTCACTGTCCAGTTTTCCCAACACCATTTGCTGAATAGAATGTCTTTATTCCTTTGGATATTCTTTCCTGCTTTGTCAAAGATTAGTTGGCCATACACTTGTTGGTCCATTTCTGGGTTCTCTATTCTGTTCCACTGATCTCAGTGTGTTTTTGTGCCAGTACCATACTGTCTTGATGATTACAGCTTTGTAACACAGCTTGAAGTCCAGAATTGTTATGCCTCCAACTTCGGTTTTCTTTTTCAGGATTGTTTTGGCTACGCAGAGTCTTTTCTGGTTCCACACAAATTTTAGGATTGTTTGTTCTAGGTCTGTGAAGAATGCTGGTGTTATTTTGATAGCAATTGCATTGAATATGTCGATTGCTTTGGTAGTATCAACCTTTTAACAATATTTGTTCTTCCAATCCACAAACATGAAATATTTTTCCTTTTTTTGTGTGTGTCTTCTTCAATTTCTTTCATAAGCTTTGTACAGTTTGCAGTGTATAGATATTCCACATCTTTGGTTAGGTTTATTCCTAGGTAACACAGCTCATTCTTAAAACATCTCAGTATTAACTTCTACTTCCCTTATCCATTATAAATTAGTACCTTCATTAAAAATTAGTGAGACTGTTTAAATTGGCAGGTATTAAGTGATTTACCAATAAAAATTTGCTCGTATAATGTATTAACACTTTCCAAAGTGTTTTCAAGTACATTATTTTATTTCTCTAAAATACTGTATTTGTTTCATCAGCTGTCAACAGATTGAAATGCTGTCCATTACAAATAGAGGGTTTTAAAGATTACAAATAATTTATAAAGAACTTGGAACTTACTGAAGATGGAATTACCTTAAGGTGCTAACTTTGGGTAGAAACAAACTATAGCCACCTAAGTGGTATGGTTTTAAGAGCTTGAAAATCCCCTACAGATTAAAAATAATCAAACAAACACCATCCTCTTTCCAATAGAAAACTCAAGTAATAGAGATTAATTTCTGTAAGTAAAGTTTCTCAATTTTTTTTGTTAATATTCAAAGGCCTATGGGATATTAACACTTTAAACTGTATCAATTACTTATATCTGAGTATAAATGAGCTTACTAGATATTCTTGGAAAGGCTTTCGAGCTACTAAGTGTATATGAAAATTCAGGGACCTGGGAGAGATGAGATAGCACAAAGAGTAAAAATGAATATAGACACGGCAGGTCAGGGCCAAAGGAAACAAATTTAATTTACTTAACTACTTCTGATATATCCTATTTTAGGGAAACTCTGAAATTCTATATAAATACTAAGGAAAGTTATTGCTATTAATATACCTGAAATTATTTTTTTTTTTTTACAGAGACAGAACATACAAGTGGGGGAGAGGAGCAGAGAGAGAGAAGAGAATCTTAAGCAGTCTCCATACTCAGCACAGAGCCCAATGCAGGGCTCGATCCCATGACCCTGGGATTATGACCTTAGCCAAAATCAAGAGTCAGACACTCAACCAACTGAGCCACCCAGGCACCCCTGAAATTATTATTGATAATCTTTTGAAAGTGAAGTCAAATAAAAGTGTTTCATTATTTGCTGTGAAATACTGATTTTTCTCAGCCTGTTATGATAAAATTTAAAACATTTAAACTCTGAGCATTGCTTTTGAAAAATATCTAAGCCCAGTCAAATTAGAAGCCTTGATGGATAATATACAACCATTTCCCCAACATGCATACACACAAAACCTGCTGGGAGAAATTAACCTAAGGACAGTATAGTACACACACACACACACACACACACACACGTCCTATAGATTATAACTCTTATGAAGCTCATTATAAGCTAGAGGCTTAAAGAGAAGAAATGAAGACTCAGTCCAAATGCAGCCACCTGATCCACAGGAATCACAAACCTCACTAGGTCTACCTCCATGCTACCAGCAAAGTAACAGATAGCTGCTCCCTATTCTTCTTGTCTGACTTCTGATATGTGTCACTGCATGGTAATCCCACCACTCTCCCCAAATGAAGTGGAAATGCAATGGATACTTCACCAAACTGCACAGTATTTAGCATATTCACATACACACTTACCACAACTTCACAAATACATTATCATCCAGCCAAAAGCAAGTCAGCAGGGAAAGGATGCTTATCAATCTTCATTAGCTTAGCACAGCTCCACTAGTCTCCCTCAATTCTATGGAAATATACGGGTATCAACAGCCTATACAAGTTGGCTTTTATGAAGTCTGAAGGGCTATCCATTTGCTTCCTCAGTTTATTATTTAATTACAGGCATTTAGTTAAGGTAATTGAATTTTAACTTAAAAATTATATATCTGAACCCACACTTCTGTAATGTGTTTACACCTTTAAACAACTATCCTTGTGAGGTTCTCAGACTGCACATCATCTAACATTTAACTCCCACCAGTTGGAATAACTGAGGCAAGGCCACTTATTTTAGGTACATGTATAATCCTTACAGTAAGGATGGCCTCATGAACTAATTTCTCTTTCCTTATTATCCTTGCCATTATTCTTTCTAAGACCAACATTGGGATTTTTTTTTTTTTTTGCAACTTCCAAGAGATGATGAAGCAAGCAAAAGCAAACAACAATAAACAGTCCTGACAAAATTCTTCTTAAGATTCTTGTTGAGAGGCACCTGCGTGGCTCAGTCAGTTAAGGGTCCGACTTCAGCCCAGGTCATGATCTCATGGTTTGTGAGTTCAAGTTTCATGTCAGGCTCTGTGCTGACAGCCTGCTTCAGATTCTGTGTCTCCCTCTCTCTCTGCCCCTCCCCTGGTCATGCTCTGTCTCTTTCTCAAAAATAAACACTAAAAAAAAAAAAAAAAAAAAAAAAAAAAAAAGATTCTTCTTGCGAAGAGGTCATATTAATGGTAACCACTAATATGGTGACATTGCCATATCAGTGGGAACCATCTGCAGAGTCTAATGGAGGTAGATTTTAAGGTTAAGTTCTAAACGTGACAACTACAAACCCAAGTCCTATTAACTCATCCACCTGGCAGCCAGGCAGCCTCCTCTGTCACCTAAAAATGTCTGAATTTCACATCCCTATAGTAGCTTGAAGGCACCATCAAGATTTTAGCAAATTGGTGTTTTTAACTTGAAAAAAACTGCCTCACTCATCTGGTATTCTATATTTCCTTGGGAGCTTCTATAATGGGGAGACATATTACAAAAAGAGAGAGATGTGAAAGAAATAGTTTAAGGCAAACTCTTTCTCTGGGAGATATAAATGTTAAGGTTTTTTCATCACCTCAGAGCCATAAGCCAATGCCCAAAAATGACCCTGGAAATGTTTTCATGAGCAGTGAAAACTACTGTGATCTCAATGTTGACCATTATCAGAGTAAAAGGTTAGCAAAGTCTTACCTCCACTTCCAGCCATGATAAAGTATCAGGAGTCAGATTTACCCTCCCACCTTAAAAAATTAGAAGATAGGACCCAATATATAAAAGAACAGGGTTTCTACATTGAACAACAGGCAATGCAAGACAGTAATTCCTGAGAGAAGGGAAATCAACAAGGTGAGTATTTCAATTGCCTCAAGAAAATGTCAATGTGGCAGCACAGGAAGGGAGAATCCATACAAACCTCAACAGTCTCACTGAAATGGAGGCACAGAATTCAGGGTTCAAGGAAGCCAAGATGTGGTAGGGTCCCCTCCCTTTGGAAAGAAAAAAACCTCAAGGCAACCTGGATATATGCATACGCAACAACATCCC
Organism: Panthera uncia; assembly: GCF_023721935.1. Lineage (NCBI taxonomy): Eukaryota > Metazoa > Chordata > Mammalia > Carnivora > Felidae > Panthera > Panthera uncia. The sequence goes on along the minus strand of NC_064813.1, from coordinate 13,858,582 downwards.
TCATGACCTTGTAACGTGAGACCACTTAATCAGACTGCATATTTGTGTGTTACCATATATGGGAGACAAAGAAATGAAAAATACATAAGAAACTACACCACATGGCGTTCGGGACTCAGTTCTTTGGGTACAAACCCAACTGAGCGGTGCTGGCAGGAATAAAGTTGCTTCCTGGAAAGAAAAGCCTCCGTGTCATGACTCTCTGCGAGCATCCTGCTACAAAGGCAGGTAGAATTTATTTTTTTTAATGTTTATTTATTTTGAGAGAGAGAGAGAGAGAGAGAGAGAGAGAGCGCCTGAGTGGGGAAGGGGTAGAGAGAGAGGTAGGGAGAGAAAGAGGGAGAAAATCCCAAACAGGCTCCATGCTCAGCATGGGGCTTGATCTCAAGACCATGAGAGATAATGACCTGAGCTGAAATCAAGAGTTGGGACACTTAACCAAGTCACCCAGGTGCCCCATCAGGTAAAATTTAGTGGAGCAATATTCTTCAAATATTGAAGAAAAAGGGGCTGCGCAGAGATAAAGTTCCGGAGACTAGTGAATGCATGTGAGGAAACTATTAAGGCTGGGACAAAGAACCACCAGAAAGGACTACTCCAGAGCTCACAAGCTTGGAATAGTTGGCTTCCAAGAAGCCAGAGTGGATACTTAGTAATACCTGGGGCTTCAAGTAGAATCAATAACGAGGTCAAATTTGCCTTGATTTAAAGGCTGCTCTGGAGCCATGCCAATAAATTCTAAAAGCGAACCTCAAAGAGATCAAACTGGATGCCTATTAACTTAATTGCATATCAGAATGAAGCCCAAAATCATTAAGACAAAATCCAATACAACATAAAATTCACACTGTCCAGTGTTCAGTCAAAATTACTAGGCATGCAAAGAAGCAGGAAAATATGAGCCATAATCAGGAATGATAAAAGTCATTCAGCAGGAACAGACACAAAAACTACAAAGGGGATGGAATTTGCACACAAGAATTTTTTTTTCAACACGGGGAAAGTTTTAACATAGTTCATGATTTAATTAAAGTATAATCATTTAGTGATCATTTTGATCCATTTTATCTTCTTATTCCCGAAATTTTCAAATTGAGGTATAGTTGACACATAATGTTACTTTTCCTGTGCAAAGTATTCTCCAGGACCAACCTCTAAACATTCACTTTCATTATTCTAGATCATTTGGCAATTGCAGTACGTATACTTTCCTCAGTCTTATAATCGCTTCACATCACTCCCATAGTTTTACACTCTGCTATTATACTGTCCCAGAATTATTTAAGGGTGTGGCTCTTCTCACCTATCCGACACTACAGCATCACCCTTTTAGTGTAGGGACTCTGTCTCATATACATCTTTGTACACCCTTCAATGACCTAAAGAAATAGCTTTTATGAGTAGTGAAAAGGCACTCAATAAACTGCTGAATAAGCATTCCTTGCCCATGTACATTTCTGAACACCCAACTTTAACAATCTTGATAGCATAGATACAAAATAACTGAAAGATTTACTTAAAAGGTTAGCAGTAATTTAGACAAAAAACAATTTAGACATCTCAAGATTATACCTACCTGGTAAATCAAAATAGACCTGAATTATATTTAAGGTCATTGATGTTTATTCTGAATCCTGCACTAATACTTGGTCAAGGAAAAGTCTACATAGAGCCTAATATGAACACTGGTAGACATGTACACAGAAAAACGAAAACTTAAAATAATACAATGATGAAGAGTCAGATATATCATGTACATGCCAGGAAAAAGGGTTTTGATAAGGAATAAGAACAAGAGTAAATAGATATTCAAAATGGAGGGGGGTGGGGTAGCTCTGTTAATTAAGCATCTGACTCTTGATTTCAGCTCAGGTCATGATTGTGCCTTAATGAGATCAAGCCCCATGTCAGGCTGTCTACTGACAGCATTGAACCTGCTTAAGATTCTCCCTTTCCCTCTCCTTCTGCCCCTCCCCTGCTCATGCACTCTAAATAAATAAATAAAATTACAAAATGGAAATCACAGTTGACATGCCTCAGATTTGAGACCCTCCAAAGGACAGAGGCTCAAATGGCTTTTGACATGCCTTAGAGAGATATGTGCTTCTAAGCCTGAATACTTGTAAAGTATTGCATGACCCCAAATTCCTATATAATGAAACAATAAAAACTGAAGTTAAACGAAAGAAAATTCCATCCATATATCCTCTGTACATATGCAGAGGTTTAAAAAAAAGGGCAGGGTCTCTTTAAATATTAGCCGAAGTAATAGTAACAGGAAGACAGTTGAAGGGACATGATGTCCTGTAGGACACAAACTGGCAACTTCTCTGTTGTGTGGCACACTGTAGGCATTTAAAATCTATTTAATGAACAGGTGAATGAATGCATGAATGAATGAATGGATGAATGCAAAAACAAAAAGATAAAAATTTACCAAACAAATACACTTTGGGAAAATAATGAAAAGAAATTCTACCAGGCTTTCAGGATATTGTTTTTTGTTTTTTGTTTATTTTTTTATGTTTATTTACTTTTGAGAGAGACAGAGACAGAATGGGAGTGGGAGAGGGGCAGAGAGAGAGACACAGAATCTGAAGCAGGCTCCAGGCTCTCAGCTGTCAGCACAGAGCCCAACATGGGGCTCGAACCCATGAACCATGAGATCATGACCTGAGCCTAAGTCGGATGCTTAACTGAATGAGCCACTCAGGCACTCCAGGATATTGTTAATATTAAACTAACACGATCACTTTAAAAGTACTTAATGTGAATTTAGCTCACTTTGCAAAATAAACACCTTCAGTTAGTACAAAATCATCTTGTAAACCAGCAGAGTAACTCAGTGATGGTCTACTGTATGCCATTCACGCAACAGAACCACCGATTTCTTAAATTTGTGGACCACGTCATTCAGTGAGATAACTCATTGTGCCCTGCTGGACTAGTGGCTGCTGAAGTGAATGTTTCACAGAAAGAAGAGTGCAGGCTGTGGCAGTAGGGAAGACTGAGCATGACACACGGAGGAGGAGAAGGCCAAGAAAATGATTTCCAGACTATTACAACTCACCCAACAAATGCAAATGCAGGGGACATCTGTGATCTACAGTTTCTATTGTTAGAAGCCCAAGGGGAAACAATGAGAGTGGGAAGAGGTAGGTAAACAGTAATTATTAGTTGACTACAGTCATGGGTATGATATAAAATACGTCTACTCATTTTCTTACAATAAAAATCACATCTCCTTCTCTCAGATTTAAAGAGATATTAACAACTACACAGTTTATCTTTTAGTCTTCTTAATCTCAATTATTTCAAGACAACTCATTTTTTAAAAACTGGGAGTACGATGGGGCATAGAAAGAAAGAGAAGTCCCAAAATGAAGGAACTTGTTGTCTCCCTTCCATCCATCCTCTTTAAGCAAACATCATAGTCTAAGGTCAGATAACTATAATTTCTGGCTAGGAAATGAGGCTGAGAAAAGCCTCAATGCCTTCTTTTAAAATGGAATAGAGACAAAGAGACCTAAAGAATTGGAAAATAATTGGCAAATTATTGACAACTCAAAAGTCATCTTAACCTCACAATCAAGAATGGAATTTTATTGAAATATATATTTCTTCATTTCCTTTCAGGAGAAATATAATACCTTTAATTTAGTCATTTCCTTCCTAAATGGAAACATATGTAGCATTAAAGGGCAGCCATCTACCTGTGAAGAAATAAAATTTAAGTCAGGTTTGCTTAGAATAGCTTTTTGACTTCTCTCAAAATTTTGAGAGTTGAACTAAAATTGCTGTGGACTTCATAATGGAAGATACATAACTGAAAACTAGAACTTCTAAGTCTATTAATCAATGTGTAACCAATATTTAAGCTAAGAAAAAAGGACAACAAAAGAAAAACGGTAAAAATGGTTTTAGAGTGTTGTCAGCAAAAATAAGAAGAAACAGGCGGGGGCAGGGGGAGGGGAGGGGAGAAAAATGAAAACCCAGTAATTCACAGTGGGATCCCAATACCCAAGCATAAAATGAAGACAGTTAAATTTCTTGAGTTATACAAATATTTAAAAGAGCAGTGATCTGGAAAACACAACCAAACCAGATTTAAAGTAGGTCTGAATGAAAGTGCACAAATGACCATTTTCCTCCCTCATGAATAAGGTTTGTAAGAATCCTGAAAGAGAGCCATTTGACCTCTCCATGAAATAGATTACAAATGTGAGAATATGTGTACTAAGTCTTGTCGTAATATATGTATAGAGTCTCTACATGTCTATCCATTTAACAAGAATGTTATTTTACCTACAACCTTTGGGAGTTCATTTATTTATTACATTGTGTCCAACATTCATGGAATAATAACTCAAAGCACCCCCCAGAAAAACAAACCCTTTAATCCCTTCTATGCCAGTGATCCTCAAACTTCTTAGAAAAACCAACATCCCCACTGTCCAATACCCTAATATATTCTAATGTATTTTTGATAGTTATATTTTCCAGAATTAACATTGGATGCTTGATAACTGTGACAGTCCAAGGGGTCAATGGGACTTTCTGGGCTTATCAAGAAATCAAGGAAGACCCCAGCTACAAGGGGTGAGTGGATATGCTCTGCTGTTACAGAGATTTCACTTGGATGGTTTTTTCCTCTATATATTTATGACTGGAAAGTAAGTGAGTTATGCAACAACAAAATTAAATGTTATTAGAATCTCAACCTCTGACAGTCTATGAAAATCCTGAGATACACATATATCAAATTATGATATCGTACACCTTAAACTTACACAATGTTATATGTCAATTATATCTAAATAAATCTGAAAAGAAAATATCCTTGGGCTCTTCAAATACCAGAGCCAAATATGCTGGTGTCTGAGCTAGATGCCCTGGCAGCAGGAAAATACCGTCAGCAGTGAATGAGTGCCTGTTATGTTCAAAGCACTGCACTTAGACCTGTCTAAAGACTCTATGACCAAACATTTAGACAATTTAAAAAATAATAATAGGTAATACCTAAAAAAAGAGCCTATTAAAGGGAAGAAGGAAAGGTAGTTAGGAAAAGAAAAGACCAGTGAAAGAATTAGATGAACCTATTATGAATGTTTCCCAAAGTGTTTATCAAAGACCAACAGCTTACAGAAGAACTTGACAGTAGTTCTTTAAAATGCATCCCATTGGGGCGCCTGGGTGGCTCAGTCAATTAAGCGTCCGACTTCAGCTCAGGTCACGATCTCGTGGTCTACAAGTTCGAGCCCCGCGTCGGGCTCTGGGCTGATGGCTCAGAGCCTGGAGCCTGCTTCCGATTCTGTGTTTCCCTCTCTCTCTGCCCCTCCCCCGTTCATGCTGTGTCTCTCTCTGTCTCAAAAATAAATAAATGTTAAAAAAAATTAAAAATAAAATAAAATAAAATAAAATAAAATACATCCCACTGCTTTGCTCCAGACCTACTGAATCAAAACTTCTAAGGAAGTTTCCAGATCCTTAGGAATCTTATGCACATTAAAATTTAAAAATAGCTATATTCAAGGGACTTTCAACTATGAATCTGCACTTTATATGGTAACTTGCATTTTATAAGGAAGGCAGTAGGGAACCAGCAATGGAGCAGAACAAGGTCAAAGCTGTAGTTAAGAAAGAATGTTTTCAGAATCACATTTGTTTTTACATGAGGCTAACTTGTTACAATGAAAAAAAAAATAAACATTTAATCCTCTGCAAAAACAGACTATCTTATTCTAAAATATCAATTCAAATCAAATTCAGATATTTAAATATAAAATGAATGAGACATAGTTTTAAAATATTTTCAATGTTGTTATTCAAAAAAATACTTGAGTGTATCAGTCTAATTTATGAAGTGAGAAAACAGGTCCTGAGGCACTGTACGTATAGCAGGACTCAAAGTCTAAGTAATCTGTAAAATCCTTCAAAAAGCTCACCTGTGAGAAGGTGACATTTCTCTCTAGAATGAACTATTCCCTGACTCTTGTGGTAGGAGGCAATACCCTTTGGCTCAGTTCCACCTAGACTCGCAGTGCTGTTCGAGTGGCCCTGGAGAGGGGCCTCAGGGTAGAGCCCTCACTTAGAACATGGGGATCTGTGCCTGCTGCTTCTCAGGCCTGCTGCCTGAACTTTGTGTCTCCACCCCATCCTGTTAGTCATCTGGTGTCTCAGAAACAAGTTCTCTGGCTTCTGTTACTGAACATCTTTATTAAAATGGACACTTAAAGCAATTCCAAGTTCCCCCAAAAAACTGAATAGTAATAATTCTCTAATAAATTATAAGTCATATGCAATTTTTGAAACACAGACATGTTACATTGTGCAGTAAATGTAATACAAAGGTGGCAAATCAAATTTTGATGAATTAGTAATATATTTGACATGCATGAAAGGAGGAAATACCAAGGAAATCTTTCACAAAAGAATATTTCTGTAATTTGAACAATTAACTTTAATTTATCCATTTTGAAAGTTCTAATTTGTAGTATCTTTCTTTCTTATACCAATGTCATTGAAATAAAGGAGTATGAAGCAATATAATAGCATTTAGAGAAGCATTTTAACATAAAAAAGTTCTCCAGATGACAACACCACTTATCCTTAACCATGACCTACAGGCTTTACTTTTGTAAATTCTTAACAGTAACTTTTAATGCAAAGAGTGATGGATTCTACTGTCTTAAAAACCCACCCCTCCTGAAGGAAGTATATCAAACTCCAAATGGATCATTTCTCTTTTTTAAATATTTTTTTAATGTTTATTTATGTATTTTTTGAGAGAGAGAGCCTGAGTGGAGGAGGGGCAGAGAGAGAGAAGGAGAGAGAATCCCAAGCAGGTTACACACTCAGCACAGAGCCCAATACAGGGCTTGATTTCACGACCCTGAGATCATGACCTGAGCCTAAATCAAGAGTCAGACGCTTAACCAACTGAGCCACCCAGACACCCCCAAGTGGATCATTTCTTAAAGGAGTGACACTTTCAACACACTCAGCAGACCATCAAAAATATTATATTCAGACACATTTGTTTTCTCAGTTTGACATGTCATTAAACCAGTGAACAGCAAGACTCATTATTGAAAAGAAAGAAACCAGTGGCATACTGGTAAATGTTTAACAATAGCTGGCACCCTAAGGAGGAAAAAGTCTTGATTCATAGCATTTGCCAATTTCTGTAGTGTAAGTACTCCTACCATGACCAACTTCAGGTTACTATCATGATTTCACCGAATACAGAAATGAAAAGAGAGTTGCATAATCAGATCTCAGGAGCTGGCAAAAGTCAGTTTCAGCATGGCACTGGAAATGTCCACAGGCATTGAAAACTGTCCCCTTGTCTTAGCAAGACCCCCTACCTACTCGCTTGCCCTTGACACCCCAGTCCTTACCCAACACTTCATCAGTGCTTTGTCCAGCTCTTGTCCTCCCAAGCCAAACCTTCAGAAATCCCTCTCTCTAAATCCAAACTATCAAGACCTTATCACTTAAAAATGTTATCTTTGTTAATAAAACAGAGATGGTATTTTTTTCTCACCTTCCTCACAACACTGTGTGATTTCTTAGAATGCTCTCCTGTACTAAGTACTAAATTTCCCAAAACAAATTACACAGAATAAGGCTTAGGGTCTGTAATTAACTTTTTGGCTTTGTTTAGCAACTAATACGTAGCAGGTGGAGACAAGCAGTCAAATGTTAGTAAATGAATTATGAGTTAATCAAATAATTTATGTATTTACTATTCACATATTTATGCTTCCTTACATAAAAAATAGCCCAATACAAATATAAAGTGTATCCTGTAATTATAAAGGGAGCGGCTCAAGGGGCACCTAGCTGGCTCAGTTGGTAGAGCATGTGACTCTTGATCTGGGGGTCATGAGTTCTAGCCCCATGTTGAGCATACAGTTTACTTAATAAAAAATAAAGCAAACAGTTCAAGTTTCCTATTTTTAAAATGCAATATTATTAGTGTCAGAAAGACATTAGTAACAATCCCTACTCCTACCAACAGTGTGGCCTCTGACAAATCGCTTAACTTTGCTGGGACTCTTTTTCTAAAATGGGAATCATAGGGGCACCTGGGTGGCTCAGTTGGTTGAGCGTCCGTCCGACTTCAGCTCGGGTCATGATCTCACAGTTCGTGGGTTCGAGCCCCATGTCGGGCTCTGTGCTGACAGCTCAGAGCCTGGAGCCTGCTTTGGATTCTGTGTCTCCTCTCTCTACCCCTCCCCTGCTAATGCTCTGTCTTTCTCTTTCTCAAAAAACAAATAAACATTAAATAATAATAATAATAATAATAATAAAAAAATAAAATGGGAATCATAACATCTATCTCAGAAGATTCTTACATGATAATAACTAACGCTCAAAAAATGGCAACCACTGGGGAGCCTGGGTGGCGCAATCGGTTAAGCGTCCGACTTCAGCCAGGTCACGATCTCGCGGTCCGTGAGTTCGAGCCCCGCGTCGGGCTCTGGGCTGATGGCTCGGAGCCTGGAGCCTGTTTCCGATTCTGTGTCTCCCTCTCTCTCTGCCCCTCCCCCGTTCATGCTTTGTCTCTCTCTGTCCCAAAAATAAATAAAAAACATTGAAAAAAAAAATTAAAAAAAAAAAAAAATGGCAACCACTAAGTGTTATAGCTTTCTAAATAGTAACTGTCTAGGGTTTAGCTACACTTTTATAATAGTTTCTTAGAATTACAGCAGGAAAATCTCTGCATTAGAACAGGAAGTATCCACATGATGTTGAATACCCCCTGTGTGCTCTGATATCCCATGCCTCAGGACCCAGTGCAACCACAGCCTCAGGTCTACCTCTCCCAGGCTCATACTGCCCACAGCTGCTGTCTCTGAACCCCTGAGTCTAAGACACATTCCTTTGTAGAAAAGCCAGGCTAGCAGCCCTCCTTAATTGGAAACAGAAACGAAAATGCATCACTGGGTTTTTAAGAGTTTCAAAGCCTAGTAGAAAAAAATCAAGAGACAGAAAAAGAGTTACTCAATTGATTTTGATTTTTTTTTAACGTTTATTTATTTTTGAGACAGAGAGAGACAGAGCATGAACAGGGGAGGGTCAGAGAGAGAAAGACACGGAATCTGAAACAGGCTCCAGGCCCTGAGCTGTCAGCACAGAGCCCAACGTGGGGCTCGAACTCACGGACCACGAGATCATGATCTGAGCCAAAGTCGGACACTTAACCAATTAAGCCACCCAGGTGCCCCATTTACTCAATTGATTTTATGCTGACCAGTACAGATTTCATTTGATAACCTGACGATAGATATGTGTATATATAAATAAATGTAAATAACCTAAGATAAATTGGTGAAATTACTTTAATAGTACCATAAAAGAATAAGTTACTATAGTCAAATGTATCTTAGGAATGCAAGAATGCTTAAATAAGAAATCTATAAATGTAAAGGTGAACATATCAAAGAGTTTTTTAAATGATTATATCAATAAATGCCAAAATGTCACTCATTAAAATTATATATCTACCTATTAGGTTTTAAAATATTTTTAAAACTAGGAATAAGGGGCCTCTGGATGGCCCAGTTGGTTGAGCATCTGACTCTTGATTTCAGCTCAGGTCATGATCTCTCACAGTTTGTGAGATCGAGCCCCATGCCAGCTCTGCACTAAAGTGCTGAGCCTGTTTGGGATTCTCTCTCTCTCTCTCTCTGCCCTTCTCAAAATAAATAAATAAACATTTTTAAATGTTAGGAATAAAATAGTTCTTTACCAGGAAAAACAAATAGTAAATAGTATATGCATAATTTAACACAAGACACACACCACTAGGAGCAAAACATGGTTCTGGAGTTCCTGGTTAATGTGGTCAGACATTAAAGAGAAATAGCAGACATATTAACGGAAATGAGAACAAAAAATGATCATTATTAGCAAATATCTTATCTCCTTTTGGAAAAAATAAAGTCATCACATGAGGAATCTCACAACTCTACCACTACAAGTACAGACTTACTACTAGTTTCTCCCATAGTTTCTTCTTTCCATGTGGTTGCAATAGAAAAGGTATCCCTTCATCCTCCTCATGAGTAAAAGAATTATCTCAACCCAGTAACCAATCCCTGAGTCACTCTATTATTTCATTGTCTTACATTCAGGGGCACCTACTCTAAGGCCCTAATCCTACTATCATGTTCCTTCAAGGCACCGGGCTCACAAGACCCTATCCAAGCAACTGTTTCAGCAATGCTGTCTCTCTTTACCCCATTTTCTCCCCATTACCTCCTCTCTCCACTCCAGCCCTACTGGTATTCTTTTAAACTTCAACCACACAAGTAGCTCTTATCTTAGAATCTTCTAACTTCCCTCTGCCTACATAAACGTCGGCATGGATTGAATGCTCACTTTCTTCATCATCTAACATTCTATGGTGTTGAGTTTTTTTATTTTGTTTTGTTTTGTTTTGTTTTTCGGGTGGTTGTTGGTTTCTCCCCAACTAGAACATAAGCTCCATGTTGCCAGGGTTATTTGCCTGATAGACAGGAGTCATTCAATAAGCACTGAATGAATGAATGAATGAATGAATGAAACTATCAAGATAAAGTAGTATTTATGGGGGCACCTGGGTGGCTCAGTCAGTTAAGCATCCGACTCTTGATTTGGGCTCAGGTCATGACCTTATGGTTTGTGAGACCGAGCCCTGCACTGGGCTCTGTGCTGACAGAATGGAGCCCGCTTGGGATTCCCTCTCTCCCTCTCTCTGTCCCTTCCCTGCTCATACACATTCTCTTTCTCTCTCTCAAAAATAAATCAACTTAAAAAAACAGTAAGTAGGGGCGCCTGGGTGGCGCAGTCGGTTAAGCGTCCGACTTCAGCCAGGTCACGATCTCGCGGTCCGTGAGTTCGAGCCCCGCGTCAGGCTCTGGGCTGATGGCTCGGAGCCTGGAGCCTGTTTCCGATTCTGTGTCTCCCTCTCTCTCTGCCCCTCCCCCATTCATGCTCTGTCTCTCTCTGTCCCAAAAATAAAAAAATAAATAAATTAATTAAAAAAAAAAAAAAAAAACAGTAAGTAATATTTATAGAACTGATCCCAATTAGGATCCAAAGGCACAAGTACATTACAGCAGTGACATCTATCCCAGCTTGCTTCTTTCAGCCATTGTTAGCCCCCATCAACCCAAACCTATAGTCATACATGGGATTCCCCTATGAACAATTCACTTAGAGTGGAAAAAAAAAATAAGTAGAGTTCTTAGCAGGCATCAGCTAGAATATAGTGTTGCAATATAAAAACCCCAATTTGGGGTTCATGAATGATTGTGAAAACAGCAGGTTTTCCCTAAGGGAAGAATTTCTAGTCTACTTTGCATGAAAAGAGAGGTGGTGTGTGAAGTATGGTCCTCACTAACTAATGACAGAATGGTCAGGGGCTTAGAAGTGACAAGATGGGGAGACTGTTAACAAAAAGGTATAAGGAAAAAGCATGTGAGGTACCTTCTCAAAAAAGCTCAACATGTAAGTACTCACCCAAAAATCCCCAGTGCAAAGGAGATTATCTATTATCTCAGCTATCTCAGTATTTGCATGGTAAGCATTTATTGAAAAAAATTAAGAAATTCTATATATAACTAAATAACTATATATATATATAACTATATATATATAGATATATATAGTTATATAGATCTATATATAACTATAGATCTACATATCTATATAGCTATATATAATTATATATCGTATATATATATATATATATATATATATATATATAACTAAAATACACAAGAGAATCAATTAAAAATATTTAATGTCAGGGCACCTGGGTGACTCAGTCCATTAAGCCACTGATTCTTGGTTTAGGCTCAGGTCACGATCTCATGGTTCATGAGTTTGAGCCCCACCTCAGGCTCTGCTCTGATGGCATGGAGACTGCTTGGAATTCTCTCTCTCCTTCTCTCTATCTGCCCCTCCCCTACTCTCTCTCTCCTCTCTTTCAAAATAAATAAATAAAATTTAAAAAATGCTTTAATGTCAAATGTAGAGTAAAATGGTTAATTTAAAAATTAAAAGTAAAAATAGCAGTGTTAACATAATCTGCAATGAGAGATTAGAAAATATAATGTAGGGGCATTTGAGCGGCTCAGTCAGTTAAGTGTCTTGACTTTAGCTCAGGTCATGATCTCACAGTTTGTGAGTTCAAGCCCCACATCAGGCTCCACGCACTGACAATATGGAACCTGCTTGGGATTCTCTCTCTCCCTCTCTCTCTCTGCCCCTCCCCAGCACGCAGACTCACTCACTCACTCTCTCTCTCTCTCTCTCTCTCTCTCTCAAAATAAATAAATAAATATTTAAAAAAAGAAAAGAAAAGAAAAGAAAAGAAAAGAAAAGAAAATGGGGGGGGGGGAACCCTACTCAAATGACAAGAACAAAATGAACTAAATATGAATACCCTAACTAGAAATGCACGGATGCTATATAAAGATAATCACGAATTTTACTAAGGAAAAAGAATATTTGAGCAAATGAAAGGATATAGCATGATCTCTGGACTAGAAAAAAAGTGAATATTTTAAAGATATCAATTATTCTTTATGAATCTATAGGTTTAAAATAATTTTAGTGGCAATAGCTTTGTCTTTATAAAATTATCCTAAATTTTGCCAAATAGAAAAGAGCTCCTAAATAAAAATAGGTAATGGCAGAAGACTACAAACATGACAGATGGATATTAAAGCAAATTATAAATCCACAAAAGTAAAACACTGTGTTATTGGCACAATAAAACAGAAAAGATCTTCATAAATAGATTGCAGTAGGAATGTGATAGAAGATAAAGGAGACTGAAAAAAATAGTTCAGTATACATGAAAATAAATTTCAGATAAAAAGAGAACTAAATGTTAAAGATAATTTTACATATGAAAAGGAAGAAAAGTGTGCGAAGTATTTACTTTTTGTGAAAGATACATGTATAGATTTTACAACCATAAAGAGTAAAACTTCAATACGTCAAAAATTTTATGACAGAATTTAAATCACCAGAAGAACAGGGACTTTGTCCTAGTTACTGCCATATCTCAGAGCTTAGAATAGTGGCTGATGTATTGTAGATTTGTAAGTAACTTACTTTTATCAAATGATAGCATGTAAGTCCATTCCTTTGGATCAAACTTAGTACAGACTTTTTTTATATTAAAAAATGGTTAAAAATATCTACAATTTCTACCCCCAAAAAAGTCATCTGGGATTTTTATAGGGATCGCATCAAGTCAGTAGGTCAGCTTGGGAAGCACGGCCATCTCAACATTCATCTTCCAATGAATGAACACAGGATGCTTGTCCAATTATTTAGATATTCTATAGTCTCTTTCAACAATGTTCCATAGCTTTGAGAGTACAAATTTCACACTTCCTTTGTTAAATTTATTCCTAAGAGTGTATTATTTTTGATGCCATTATAAATGAAATCATTCTCTTAATTTCATGTTTTGAATGTGCATGACAAGTTTATAGAAATACAATTGATCTTTGTACATTTGATCTGGTATCCTGCAACCATGCTGAACTCATTTACTAGTTCTAATAGTTTTTTGGTGGATTCTTTAGGAATTTCTACATATTTTATCATATCCTCTATGAATAGAGATCATTCTACTCTTTCCTTTCCAATATGGATGGGGTTTTTTTCTTTCTTTCTCTTGCCCAACTGCCCTAGCTAGAACCTCCAGCACAATGCTGAACTGAAGTGGCAAGAGTAGATATCTCTGCCTTGTTCCTAATCTTAAAAGGAAAGCATGCAGTCTTTCACCATTAAATATGATGTTAGCTGTGGGCTTTATAGTCTATGACCTTTATCAGGTTAAGGAAGTTCTCTTCTATCACTATTTTGTTGAGTGTTTTTATAATGATGGGATGTTGGACTTTTTCAAATGCCTTTTCTGAATCTGTTGAGATGATCCTGTGATTTCCTGTTTTTAATTCTACTGATATGATACATTACATTAATTGCTTTTTAGATGTTAAACCAATCTTGCATTGCTGAGATAAAACAAGCTGATTCTACAATTCACACAGAATTTCAAGGGACCCAGGGTAGCCAAAACAATCTTGAAAAAGAACAAAACAGGACTCACATTTCTCAATTTTAAAACTTACTACAAAACAAGGGTAATTATGACAGTGCAATACTGGCACAAATATAGAAATACAGATCCGATGAATTGAACTGAGAGTCCCAAAATAAACATATGTTTATGGCCAACTGATTTTTGATAAGAGTGTCAAAACCATACAAATGATGCTAGGACAAACTGGCTATTCACATGCAAAAAATGAAGTTGAACCCTTTCCTCATACCATATATAAAAATTAAGTCAAAATGGATCAAAGACCTAAATGTTAGAGGAAAACTATAAAATTCTTAGAAGAAAACATAGGGGTAAAACTTCATAACTTTCGTTTTTGCAATTCATGAGGTGTGGTTTTTATGAGTACTTTCAAAGAAATTGGTAAGAAAAGTAGTAAAAATCCTCAAGAAGAAATAGGGAAAGATAAAAATGCCAATTCATAAAAGAAATATAAACACCAAATAACACAAAAAAATCTAACATCACCAGTTGCTAAGAAATAAGAATGAAAACAAAGCTCATTTACCTACCAAATTATCATGGTGTTAAGGAGTAGGGGAAGCATAGCACATTAGACGTAGATATAGATACACATACACTTGTACATATGAATACAGATATTAGATGGATGTTGAATTGTTACTTAAAAAAATTCCCAAACACACACACTTGTGGAAGAAAGTAAACCAGTAAAGTATTAGTAGTTAAACTGTATTATAAAATTATATAAATAAAAATTATATATATACATAATTACATATACATTATTTTCTTGGCATAAAAAATAGTAGGTGTTTTAAAAGCCTACACACAAATAGTAGGTGTTTTAAAAGCCTACACACAAATAGATTTTCCTTGTGATGTAATCAAAGGAATTAAAGGAACAATGAAGAAGAGAGCATTTGGAGAGAAATGCAGGCCACCAACCAGAGCAGAGGGTTCACAAAAACATTTCTGTTGCTACAACCCAACACCCAGGAATGGAGGCAACAGGTACTACAGCAATGTGCTCACTCATGTGGCAAACATCCTTATTTATTACCTGCTTTGGAAGTAACAAGCTGCAGCACAAGAGGCCGTCTGGTTACAATGCCCGACCCTCGAGGGAGAAAGTCCCTAAAAAAAAAAAAAAAAAAAAAAAAGAGAGAGAGAGAGAGAGAGAGAGAGAAAGAAAGAAAGAAAGAAAAGAAATAATAGATTAAGGCATTTTACATAATTCTGATTACCTACAGATTTATAAGTCAAGTTCCACAGTAATTCCCCTAATTCCCAACCTGTCAGTGCATTACATGTCCAAAGAATGCTAGGCCCACTTTATAAAAGAATCATGTGCAATGTAAAAAAAAGGGAGGGGGGAAGGCCCCTTATATTGAATATTAATCCAGGTGTATTATCATAATGATAATGACCTCACTAGAATATGTCACTCATTCATTTAGCTGTAATCAATAAAAGTTTACATTAAATTACTTTGTATTTTCATTTCACATTCATTTTCAGAGAGTCAGTATTTATAAAAACATGTGATACAGAAAACTCCTTTTGGTAATTAAAAAATCCAGTGAGGCACCTGGGTGGCTCAGTCACAGAAGTGTCTGACTCTTGATCTCAGCTCAGGTAATGACCTCACAGTTCATGAGATAGACCCTCACCTTGGGCTCTACACTAACAGCTGGGAGTCTGCTTGGGATTATCTCTTTCTCTCAGTGCCTCATTCACTCTCACTCTCACCTGCACAGGCGTGTACACACTGTCTCTCTCTCAAAACAAATAAATTTTTAAAAAAGATCAATATTAGCACCATCAAACACTGACCATTATTAGAGGTAAGAAAGGCATTTTAGACCAGGCATATTTAGCCTTCTAAATATCCTGAAATTTTTTCCAATAAAAGGTCACACATAAAATGCAGGATTAAGTAGAGATACATATTGTGTATGTAGAAATTAACGGCAGAAAAAACACTGAAGCTTGAGGTTTTTTGTTCTCGTTCCTGATAGGTGAGAGTTTATTTAAAATGGGAGTTTTTTAACAAATAATAATTGTGTTTTAAGTGCATGTTAATATACACTAGACCAATAAAAAAAATGCAGCTAAGAAAGTATTTTATAATTACATCTGCAATGCCACATAAACCAGTACTGATTGTGCAATGTCAAATTCATTAATATACCTATAACACAGCTTTTAAATGCATTTGGTTTTTTAATGTTTATTTATTTTTGAGAGAGAGAAAGACAAAGTGGGAGCGGGGGAGGGGCAGAGAGAGCAGGTCACATGGAATCTGAAACAGGCTCCAGGCTCTGAGCCATCAGCACAGAGCCTGACGCAGGGCTCGAGCCCACAGACTGGGAGATCATGACCTGAGCCAAAGTCGAAAGCACCGACTGAGCCACCCAGGCACCCCTAAATGCATTTAGAATGCCTCACAACTTCTGGAAGATTCATCATTTTAAAAGTCACAAAATTCCATTCAAAATAAACTTCTGACTCAATGGCAGTGTTTCTCAAAAATGGTTCCAGGACCACCAGAAAGCATTATATATCCACAGATGTCCAGGATTCATCCTACATCTACAGATTCAGAATGCCCAGGGGAAGATGTGCAGTATCTGCACTTTGTTTTTTTTTTAATGTTTATCAATTTTGTTGAGAGAGAGAGAGCAAGCAGGGGAAGGGCAGAGAGAAAAAGGGAGAGACAGGATCCCAAGCAGGTTTTACAGCTGTCAGCACAGAGCCAGACACAGGGCTCAAACCCATGAACCATGAGATCACGACCTGAGCCAAAACCAAGAGTCTAATGCTTAAACCAACTGAGCCCCCCAGGTGCCCCTGCAGTATCTGTACTCTTAACAAACTCCAGGGGTTTCTGATGTCCACCATGGTTTGAGAAACACTGACTTCAAGTCAGGATACATTACTCAACAATTCAGTGGGTGATAATAGCATAGGTCATACTATGAGTTTTGTAAAAATCTGGCAGAACAGAGCTTCAACACAGTGGGATTTCAAGGAACAACAGCTTATAAAAATGGCAAAGTCCAGTGAGAATGCTACAGAACCCAAGACTTTAGCTCTACTGATCTTTCAGAATTGGAGAGATAAAATTAAAATTTCCCCTACTACACATAATTTATTTTGCAAATGCTCGTGTAAAGTCTAACAGAGGAAATGACACTGAACAGCCTCTTAACTAAATTAAAGCTTTACTTGATTCCAAAGGACTGTTTCATTTGGAATACCATATGTGACTAAAATAAATAATAGTGAAATTACAAACTTGCATTGATCCCGAAAATGGCAATCTGAAATAAATAATATTATTTATTCATTAAAAAAATTCACTGAGAAACTAAAACGTGCTGGGGAGATGCTGTGGGCATCACCCTACACTAGTTTCACACCAGAAGTTTGAAATCTAATGGGAAGATAAAGACATGCACGTAGAAGACCATTAAAGAAGGGAACAGATTAACTACACTGGAGTTCAGAAAAGAGAGACCAATACTCTCTAAATACATATAATGAAATACCCTTTTAATATTCTCCAGGAACTATATTAGAATATTTTCTAGTTTTTATGGTTTCAATAATCACTTAAAATTTAATCAGAACAAGGACAGCATCTACTCTGTGTCTAAAACCAAAACCTAGAAAAAAGAAGTTAACTTGAGAATCAATATGGATAAAGGGAAAACAAAAGTCCATAGCACAGAGTGGGAGGGAATCTGTTTGAGCTATTAGGACTCTGAATGAGATTTTAGGATGTATAGACAGATGATGCCAAAGACAAATAAATATTCACATCTTAAATGCCTGAATAATGCCATTTAATGAATCAATAAAATATTTTCTTAAAAAATAAAAAGAGGTAAAGAAGAAGGGGGAAAAGGCAAATGGAAGAAAGAAGTTTAGTTACTTAATACCTTCCTGCTGAGATCTGTTTCAACTCATGTTTATGGCCATCTATTTATAATGTAGATTTAGTAACAATCCCTTTGAAACATTATTAAAGCAAAATATAATGTATCAAATATTTTAAATACCAATTACCATGTGTTTGACTGAAAAGTAAGCCCACAGATACATCTAACATTTTTCTCTACTTTTTTTATTAAACAAACAGAACTTTGCATGAAAAGTAATAAATGGAGGGGCGCCTGGGTGGCTCAGTCGGTTAAGCATCCGACTTCGGCTCAGGTCATGATCTCACAGTTTGTGAGTTCGGGCCCCGTGTCGGGCTCTATGCTGACAGCTCGGAGCCTGAAGCCTGCTTCAGATTCTGTGTCTCCCTCTGTCTCTGACCCTCCACCTGTTCATGCTCTGTCTCTCCCTGTCTCAAAAATAAATAAACGTTAAAAAAAATGTTTTTTTTAAGTAATAAATGGATTCAGGTATCCAACCTCCCTTCTTACTAACTCATACTTACTGGCCCCCTGCCATCCTACCTCCGATACATATATTCTCACCAAAAATCAAAAGATTTGGTAACCAAATCCTGCTATTTGGAAGTCTCTCTGGACCTCACAAGAGTATCTAAGTGCAACAAAGCACTGGAGAGAAATTTCTCTCTTCTGACGACTACGTGACTGATCTGGCATCCTGAAAATCCATGTCATTCTGATGATCCAGCAGCATGAAGACCATATGCCCAGCACACTGCTGCTGTGAAAAGCTCAAATGAAACCCAGAGAGCCTGGCTTTGAGCCCCAGTTCTGCCAATGAATGCACAAAATTCTCTTTAAACCTTAACTTCTTTTGCTACTAAACTGAGACAACCCTATGGATCAAATGAAATGCAACATATGACAACTTTTTTAAAAATTTTTTTATGTTTATTTTTGAGACAAAGAGACAGAGCATGAGTGGGGGAGGGGCAGAGAGCAAGGGAGACACAGAATCCGAAGCAGGCTCCAGTCTGTGAGCTGTCAACACAGAGCCCGATGCGGGGCTCAAACTCACCAACCGTGAGATTGTGACCTGAGCCGAAGTTGGATGCTTAACCGACTGAGCCACCCCGCACCCCTAATATAGCAACTTTTTAAAAACCAAACCACTATAGAAAAAAGTAGTACTATTACCATTATTGTTGCTATAATATAGCCACAGCATGTTTTCCCTGATGTTGCCGTATTCTCTCATCTCAAATAAATAAATACATAAAAAGCCTCCACACATAATATTTTAACATTCATGAATGGAAGTTAAAGATGAAGAGCCACAGACCCCACTTGAACTGTACCCTTGGTGTTGACTAGCTGCACTGGTTCAGAAAGCTCAGTTCCTTATAGCTGCCTCCAGCAGGGAGTCAAGACACTGATACAAACAATTATGAATAATTCATTAGCCATTGCATGCAACCATCCACTTGAATTTTACTATTTTCTATGCAATAGGTTGGTTCTCCTGTATGTATACCTTATGGGAAAATTACTTTGCTAAATTAATGCAGAAAAAAATGACTTGCTTTTAGTTACTGTGGATTTAAACTATAATTTCTATTTATGGTCATGTATATAAAAATATAAAATTTGCATGCCATTTTTCTCCAACGTGAACCTTCAAGGTAAAAAATAAGAAGAGTAATCTGAAGGGGTGCCTGGGTAGCTCAGTCATTAAGTCTGCAACTTGGGCTCCCGTCATGGTCTCCTGGTTGGTGAGTCCAAGCCCCACATAGGACCACCTGCTGTCATCACAGAGCCTGCTTCAGGTCCTATGTCTCCCTCTCTCTCTGCCCCTCCCCCGCTCTCTCTCTCAAAAAGTAAATAAACATAAAAAAAAAGAGTAATCTGAAGACTAAGTACCATTTAACTAACTCTACTCTATTGACTGAGTGTCTTATTTATGTACTTATGGTTGGATTGTACAGATTTTAAGGCAGGAAGAGCACTTCCCTCTCGATGCCACATACCAGCTACAACTCAAATGCCTTCCTTCTCTCTCAACCCACCTTAATAAAGCATTAATCTGCACAGTCTTAATAGCTGCTCTTCGGACAATAAATAGATGTTCTTTCATGGTTTCCTGACTTCTGCACAAAAAGTAGAGAACAATTCCCACTCTATGGCCTAAGAACCATGTTGATAATATTTCTTATTGGCTCTTCCAGAAACTTAGTTTACCAAGAAATATTGGTACTGGACCACTACGAAATGACTGACCTCTGGAAGCCTAAAAAAAGGAGAGCAGACTTGCTGTATCAACCAAGCTAAAAGAAGTTTTCCCATTAGCAACAAAAAGTAAATATAGAGAAGTTTTTCTTTAAGATAGATGTTGAAATGATCATTAACCAGATGATTTGCTTAATAAATACATGTTTTAGTATCTGCCCAGACTGAAGACACGAGGCATAACTTACACTGTGCAAGAAGTTAATTCATATAGTTGATTCATTCAAAGATAGATAAGCTTAGTCTTAGAAGAGAATAGCATGCAAATGATACAACAAACACGACAGGTATATGATTAATTAAGCTCCACACAAGGTGAGATATTGACATAGATCAGGCAATAATCTATTCTGCTTGGAGGAAACGATTTCAGAGAGGCACAAGGTAGGAGGCACTCACAGGGGATGTACAGAGACATGGAAGAGCGAAGTAACACAGAATATCAAGGAACTGTAAATATTAAAGAGAGGTCACAATGAGGTAGAAAAGAGTCTGAACAAGAAGGCAGGACCAGACCTCAGAGGCCTCCACTTGTATATTTTTTTTTTCTTCCTCTAAGGCACTAAAGAGTTTTAACTGATCAGATTGGCATTTCAGAAAAATCCCTGGGGGACTATATAGACAATGTTGAAAAAAAGAAAAAGACAGGGAGACCAGTCACTAGCTTGTCCAGGTCACTGAGGATGAAGATAATAAAGGTTAAGCTCAGAGCAGTAATGGCAAGAGACAGAAGACAACAGAGAGAACGGACAATTGGCAGGACGTAACGATCATTTTGATATGGAATGACATGAGATGGAGGAGTTAGAATAAATCTCACAGTTCTGGTTCGGTTAGCTGGCTGAATAGTGGTGCCATTAACCAGAACAGGAAATACAGTAAGGTCCAGTTATAGCTGTTATTTATATAGTATTTATCATGTGCCAAGCACCATTCTCATTTGATCCTCAGGTAGACGCTATTGTTATTCTCACTTCACAGATGAGGAAGCTGAGACACAGAAAGGTCACATAATTTTCTCAGGGTCACAAAGCTACTAAGTGACAGATCTAGAACTCGAACCTAGAGAATCTAGTTCTGTGCTAATGTGACCATTAGACTACGCTACACTGTAAAGGAATGGGGAAGAAGATAAGGGGATATATTTGTACATACTGATCCACAGATGTCTGGAGAATATCAAAATGGAGACAACTACTCAGACTGAGCAACTGGAGCTCAGAATAAAAATCCTGTCTAGAGATAATAATCTGACAGAAATCCATGGGGCAGGTAGTTAAATCCAAGAGAAAACACAAATAGGAATGGAATAGAGAAGAGTGATGAATATGGACTAAGGAAAATACCAACATTTAATGGACACTGAAAGAAACAGAACTGACAGATTGAGAAGGGGTCTACAGAGAGGCAAGCCAAATACTATAAATCAAAGGTATCCCTAAAGTCACACTAGCCTCTTAGTTACCTCCACCTAGATGTCTCATACTCAAGCTCTACAACTCATTATCATCTACCCAACATGCTTTTCTTCCTTCATTCCCAATCATATTCCACATCATCAGTATCCACATGTTAGCCAAGCGAAGTACATGGAAAGCATCCATCCTTCATTTTCCTCTGTCTTCATGCTCTTAATTGGTTACCAAGTCCTGCTGATTCTACCATCTTGATATCTCTTAAATGCAAAAAAGCTCTCTTCTCTATTTCAATAACCACTTCAGGTACCACCAATGCTCATATACACTACTACAATAATCTCCCAATTAATTTCCCTGCACCCAAATTGAGCATACTCTAACCCAATCTAAACCAATCAACAATGACATGCCCCATCACATCATTTCCAACTCTAAATCATTCAATCATTCTCCATTGTCTTTAAAACATGAAATTCAAACCATCAACAAAGCAGATAAAAAGTCGTGTTCTTCTCTGGTAGTCTCCACATGCACCTGCAATCTCGGGCTCAGTGCATCGGCACACTCCATATTCGCCTCCTGGGATGCCCATCTCCCACTTTTCCCTCTAGCCAACTTCTACTTGATCTTCAACACTCACCTCCATATCATTTTCCCTTAGAAGCCCTCCTTGAAATCTCCCATGCATACCTCTATCTAAGCTCTTAACATACACATGTTACACTGGTCTATTTACATGTCTGCTTCCTCACGCCTGTGTTCTTCCCAATGCCTCCTTCAGTGCCCAAGCATTAAATATTTCTCATACTTTCTACCTACCCATTAAGGAAGATTTCCAATAGCCCCATATATTCATATCATGGAGGGAAAACACTGTCCTATCTGATTCCACAACCAGCAGATTGCTAAGTGGCATTTTACATGTACAGAAAGAACAGATAAGAAAACTCTCAATTTATAATTTATTGAGGTCATTTAAGTTAACATTTTTATTATGAACATTAAGGTCAACAATACTGGGGCATCTGGGTGGCTCGGTTGGCTAAGTGTCTGACTTCAGCTCAGGTCATGATATCATGGTTCATAAGTTTGAGCCCTGAGTCGGGCTTTGTGCCGACAGCTCGGAGCCTGGAGCCTGCTTTAGATTCTGTGTCTCCCTCTCCCTCTGCCCCTCCCTCACTCGTGTTCTCTCTCTCTCTCTCTCTCTCTCTCTCTCTCTCTGTCTCTCTCAAAAATAAACATTTTCTAAAAAAATTTTGTTTAAAGATCCAACAGTATTTCCCCAAGTAAAAAATACAAAATACCAGATGGGCCAATATTACTGACTACCTAAAGATACAGAATAGAATTTGAAGGAAACAATTTTTTAAAAAAACTCCCAGAGCCAATATACTTTTAAAAATTATTCTTTAAGGGGTGCCTGGGTGGCTCAGTCAGTTAAGCGTCCGACTTTGGCTCAGGTCATGATCTCATAGCTCATGAGGTCGAGCCCCATGTCAGGCTCTGTGCTGACAGCTCAAAGCCTGCTTCAGATCCTATGTTTCCTTCTCCCTCTGCCCCTCCCCCGCTCACCGTCTCTCAAAAGTGAATAAACATTAAAAAAATTTTTTTAATTATTTCTTTTTTTTTTTTTATTTTTTTTTTATTTTTGAGACAGAGAGAGACAGAGCATGAACGGGGGAGGGGCAGAGAGAGAGGGAGACACAGAATCGGAAACAGGCTCCAGGCTCCGAGCCATCAGCCCAGAGCCTGACGCGGGGCTCGAACTCACGGACCGCGAGATCGTGACCTGGCTGAAGTCGGACGCTTAACCGACTGTGCCACCCAGGCGCCCCAATTATTTCTTAAAAACAGGAATGCCTCTTCCAAAAAACTTATCTTCAAAATATAATTTTATGCATTCCAAAATAATCCCTGAAGGATTACTATCTTGTAGTCCTTTAAAATGATAAAACTCAATTAAAGTCAATTAGAGGGAAAAGAAGGAAAGAGAGGTGAAGAGGGAAAGGACAGATAGAGAAAGACACAGTGAGAGAAAAACAGACAGGTCCCTGCCAAATACTGCCCACCTCCTGCCCCAAGAAGCACTGAGGTCATGTATTCCACATGCTAAACACAATGGTGCTGTTAAAATCCCTGTGTGCTTCTATGCCTAATCCCAGAGCTTTGCCAACCACTACAATGCCACTTTAACTGTTGAAGGAAATAATTATGCCAAAATCTACAGATTTAATTGGAAATTTTCCAATGAAGTTGTCTTTTTTTTCCCTAAATTCTTAGCACAGTATGAATATTAGCATTTACAGATTTGTAAAAGATCACATTTTTCTGTTATTAGTTACTATATAATTTGAGGTATTCAATAAATACCACCATCATTTTGTTTGAAAAACATAGTTACAAATCCATATGCAGGAAACACTGTTTTTATTTTTTTTACTAGCATTTATGAAATTTTAATTCAAATTTACCTTTCATTCACCAAACTCAAAATTTCTAAGCAAGTTTTTCATTAAATCTAATTAACCAGTAATGAATGGTTTCCACTGCAATATCCAAAATGCAAAATTTCTGAGTCCAAGATCTATAAACTGAATGAAGACGCCAGTTTTTAGTTCACAAATACCATGCGTTCTCTCCAACGGGAAACTCTCAAGAACTTAATGCCTTCATATTTAATCCATTTTATTTGCTTTTTCACAAAGCCAGCTTGCTCAAAAGTTAAAGCATCAGATTAGTGAGTCCCAGCATGAAGGAGAGGCAAACGGCTCTTGCTCTGCTCCACATCACATGGATGGATCTATTGCCACACAAACGGATGACAAAAGGGACAACCAAAGAGGCTGCTAGTTGCCTGACCAGTATCTATTTATACCTTATTCCTTATTAACAGAATCCCAATTTTGTTGAGAATGGCAATGGGACCAACTTTAAGGTAAATAAATAAATCTGTATTTCCCAGCCTCCCTTGCAAATGGGGTATCCACATAACTAAGTTTAATCAGTAAAACATAAGTTAACAAATAGTTCCTTTAAAAAGGTCTGATTTAGCTAATCTATACCTTTTGTCCTTCCCTCTTCTTTCTTCTCCTTGTCAATTATACATAATAGCAGAGCTACAGAAACCATCTTAAGCCACAGGGCAACCTTGAAGATAAAAGCTATGGACTAAGGATAGCAGAGCAAAAGAAGACTGTCTAATACAGCGATGGCATTATGAGTCACTAACCCAGACTGGTACATACTGCCTAACAAAATGAGTAAGAAAAAGAGAGAGACAAAGAGACTACGTTTTAGAATAGTGTTTCTCAACCTTCTTTCTTTTATTGCCCTCCTAAAGAGTCTTACTATACATTTTTCTCCATTAAATTTTCCCCCATTAAATTTAATACCACAGACACACTGTATATCAGTAAATGTTCTGCATGTACATATGTGCTTTATACATGAGAAGAGTAAGATTACTTTTGTCCCCCAAGAATCAACTTTTGCCCCTTGGAAGCAATCTCACCCCCACTGAGAATATGTGCTATGGATCAAAGAGGAATAAGAGAACCCAGAATGCTAAACATTCATCCTGTCAGTCATCCTTTCCTGCAGGGTTTCTAAGAGAGATATGTGGCAGAAAGAAAAGGTCAGAGAGCTTTTGCCTCAAACCCCTACATATTCTCCTCTGAATCCCGGAAACATGGGTTGGACTGTAGGGAACCCTCATCTGGCCTAGTTATGAGGCAGGCTTAAGGCCTAGTACCAAAAAAGGCAAAAAGGCCTCCTTTGCCCCTTTTCCATGAAGCCCATATATGAATCTCAGACCTTTGTACGTTGACACTATAGTGGGTAGGAAAGGCCCAAGTGTAGATGACCACACCTCAAGAGAAGAAGCTAGGACAAGAGAACACTTATCCAATGACAAGGGGCAGGACTAGTGTAGGTAGCCACTTCAATTGACCCTGCCCCAAGACTGGACTTGGAGAAATATGACCCAATTACCGTCCTTGGTCCTGATTGTTTATTAGCAGTTCCTTGCAGGGGACTGGAAGAAAAGAGTATGGATAAGAGTAGATGGAAACTTCTATAGTCAATACTATGCTCATCTGTTTTCGCTCTCCCTAAGATGTTGGGGGAAAAATTAGGTATTTAACTTAAAGCCAAAAGAGTCTGTTTTTCCACTAAAAAATAATGGAAAGCCATAGCCTCCAACTTCAGTTCAGTTAAGCATCCAACGTCAGCCTAGGTCATAATGTCATGGTTGGTGAGTTCAAGCCCCCATAGGGCTCTGGGCTGACAGCTCAGAGCCTGGAGCCTGCTTCGGATCCTGTGTCTCCTCCTCTCTCTGCCCCTCCCCTGCTTGCTCTCTCTTTCTCAAAAATAAAAAACATTAAAAAAAAATTTTTTTAATAAAAAATAAAAAGAATGGGAATCTGATTTTCTAATTACCAAAGAGGGATTTAACTAGATCCTTGGATCTAAATCTCTCTTAATACTCTAGAAGCCTCATCTATTATTTACCCAGGCATACCTTTTATTCCCAGAACATCAGGTTCCCAAGTGACTTCACACTAATTTCAGGCCTTTATCTTGAGTCATCTACCACAGAAGCCCTTCCCCAAGACATCACCTTTCTTTACCCATCTCACTCTAAAGACAGAAACCTCAGACCTTTTGTACTTGTACACTACAGTGTCTTCAAGAAAGCATTTCTTGAAATGTTAATATATTTAAATGTTTCACCCTCTTTATTCCAAGGTACCATGAACCCCCATCACATCCCCTCCCCTAGAGAAGCTATCTTAGGACAAGGACCTCATTTCTAAAAGGCCAGTGTTTGGCACAACACTTGACACAAATAAAGTCATCATTATAGGAATTAAAACTGTGAATTTCTTGGGAAGACAAATTTTAAGAATTAAAAAATAAATATGCAAACATTTATAATTAAAGATATAGGTATCATGTATGTGATCTATTCTTTTATTTTTTTACCTGAAAAAGATTTTTTTTTTTTTTTTGTCTATTTAGTTGATTCTTTTTTCTGTGATCCTGTACCATTGACTGGAAATTTTAAAGATCAAAGGAAAAAGGAAGAAGGAAAAGCACTTAATATCTAATAGATAGATATCTAATAATATCTAATAGATTCATATATATTTATAACATACATATTATAAATATTTAGCTATTTCTTATCTTAAAGGTTACCCTTGAAATGATATTCCCAATGAAAGGTTCAGAAATATATGTTTAATAGCTCCAAGTCCTAAAATGTACTAAAGGTAGCCAGTGGAAACACATAACAGAGTCCAATAAATTCTTGCTTACTACTTAATACATCCAGCTGACTACAGAAGGCATACTGATGAGTAAACTTAAAGAATTACTTTCTCTATCTACACCTCTCTGAGTACAGCAATTAAACTATATCACCCAGTTGTATATATGAAGAATAATATGTAAACTACACATCCACCAACAATCGGTAAACTGATAGTGTGTGACTGAAAAGACACTTTATTTATTATTTACAGTCCAAACTACCTGTTGTGCTAAAATGATTGGGGTGGCTCCCTGTTTGTTCAGAGTGGAGAGCATCACAAAGCACATATGCCTCAGCAGCAATGTTTTCTCATTCTCCTGAGACCTACTAGCATGCTTTATAAACAAGCACAGAAGCTTTTGAAAATTTAAGAAGTCCAAAGGAAAACAGACCATTAGGTTGAAAAGAAAATAATCAAGACTGGCAGGATCTACTAATAAATTATGGCCATGAGAGTTTAAGATAGTATTTAACATGGGAAACAGAACAAAGAAATATTAACTCTATTCAAATCTGAATTTCTCTACCTTTACTAGAATTTTATTAGATAAATATGTAATATTTCTATCTGTGAAGAGCTTTTAAACATTTCTTTTCAGTAAAGCATGGTGGTTAAGAGCACAGATTCTAGCACTGAAATTCCTGGGTTTGAATTCAGGATCCACTACTCTTTGGCTGAGTTTCCTCATCTGTAAATTGCAGGTAGGTTGGGGATAGAATAATAGGAATAATACAATCCTTTATCTTTGGGTGCACTGTGACATGCAACTCAAATTTTCTTCAGATTTAAGAAAGGTAAAATGAGGTCTGAAACTTACGCTGTGTAATGGAATCTGACTCAGCACCTGGAATCAAACATACTATTTCTGTAGCAAAACAAATGAATATTCACAGTAATAGAAATAAAAGCACGCTATGAATAGCCTCACATCAATCAGGTCAAGTTTGCCAGTAAATGGGTTCATGTCAATAGAAGTTTTGCCAAATGAGTTACAAAAATAATACTTAATTTTCAGATAATTTTGCATTCTGAAATTGTAGAAGACTGAAGTACATACTAGGCACATAGTATGTGGTCAAAAATTTCAGCTGCCATCATCATCATCACCTCATCATTAGGATTTTTAGAAGAAATAGTAGTAAGTTATGCTGATATTTATTTGTTTCAGAATATATCTCCATAGCAACAAGTAGTGATTATCTTTGGCTAGCCATAAGCATGTGACTTTAGGGCAAGCTAGATCTAGTTTTTCATAGCATATCTAAAGTTTTGAGTGATATGAAAAGGAAACTATATCAAAATAAACACCTGTAACTTTAACTTTTTCAACTACTTCCTAGAAAGTCATCAGCTACCTAAAGGCTTCATTGTCTAAGAACCCTCACCACTGTTCTGCTTTTCATGAGAAAGGTTAATACAAAACAAGGAATGAAAGCTTAAACCAACAAAAGAATCAACACACATTCCAACCACAGTGTGCTCAATTCAAATACAGAATGAAATGAACCCCCTGGCATCTAGAGTATTCACACAAGCGTGTGGCAAGTGTTATTTCTAGCCACTTAAAAGCACCAGTGAAAAGAGCTCAAATACTTAGAAAAGAAAAGATCTCCAATCCCATGAGGAGAGGCATTTATTAGCACTTAATGGCCCTCTTTCATTGCCTTTCCACTGACGCATCTCTAATTGTTCCAATTATAATTTCAAGTAACAAAACCAATAATGGTAAAAGCCTATAGTTCAGTGTATGCATTGTGAAAAAAAAGGTCTTTAACAGCACAAAGCACATATAAAAGTACATGACAACATCGAATCTGGGCAGGCAATGTCACAATAAATACAGAAAGGAGGTGGTATAAAATGAGCACTGGTCAAGAAACCAGTTTAAGTTCCAGCTGTGACCTCAACAGGCCATTTAATCTATAAGACTCAGTTTCTACATCATTAAAATGTGAGGACTAAACTAATGTCTTCCAATGCCTCTGCCACTCCCAAAATTCTACTAATCCCTGAATGCTAGAATTAAATCAAGATACACAGAATCTAATCTCACCACTGGCTTTCTAAGCAATCTAAGGCTTCTTGTTTTTACTTCCATAACTGGGAATGTTAGTATCCAGTTTAAGTCCAGTGAATGCAAGGACTCTGTCTTATATACTCCCCACTACCATGCATGGCACATAGCAGGTACTAAACATATTAGAGAGAAGAAGAAAAAGGGAGGCAGGCAGGAAACAAGAAGGCACAAAGACACAAAGCCAGGAAGGCGAGACAAAATTGGCTTACTAATTTAATATGGCTACAGCACTGCACATAAGAGTGATGGGGCTTGGGGGTGATGGTGGGGGTTCAGAGCTGACACCCAAGAAAGAATCCTTGAAGACATCTTTGGTGCAAAAAGGTGATTGTATTAAAGCACGGGAACAGGACCTGTGGGCAGAAAGAGTTCACTGGTGTTGTTAAGAGTGACTGATTATATACCTTCGGGTTGGGAGGGGGTTAGGAACAGCATAAGTCTTTAAAGAATTTTGGAAGCAAGGTTTCCAGGACCTTGAGGGGCTAACTGTTGTTAGGAAAACGTCATTCATTGCTGCTTAGTAAAACCTCAGTCAGGAGACCCTTCAGATGTGTATCAGGGGCCATACACTTGGAGTATAATTGCCAACATATACTTGGGGGTTAAAGATGAAAGAGGTCTGAAAAGGAATTTTTATGTGTTTAAGGAGACTCACAGGATCCTGGTGGGGGTCAGGATAATGTTAAGCCAAGATCCCCTTTTGCCCCCAGCAAAGTGTCATCATCAAGGCAGCTGAGCTCCTAGAGGAAGGTCACTCTGCCTGTTTCAAGGACTTGTCACTGGGCTGTAGGCAGTAAGGGAGTTTAATTTTTCATTTGCCTTTGCATCCCACATCACCATGGCAAGCAATTAAACCCCCTTACATCTTGATGAGGATGATATTACGGCTCCAGGAAACAGAGTCTATAGGTTTCTGGAGATTAGGCTATGGATAAGATTGCATTTTTCTTGCAATTTACTAAGTTATCCATGAACTGAAGGAGACTCTTGTTGTGCATGACTGTGATCTCTGTCAGTCAACCATTTGCTTTCTTTCCTTTCCCCTGTTCTTGGGCAGCCAGGAGTGTCTGAGGAACATCATACATATCCTGCCTTGGGGGGTGGGGGTGATGCTTTTAGCCTGTACTTTGCCCTCAGCTTGCCCCGGGTTCCCTCCTCAAGAGGACAGTGATGAAAGACAGCTTGAAATATGGGTTTCCTGCTTTTAAGAAAGAGCATATTAGGAAATTTCAAATTCAGAGAATATATTATGTTAAAGAATATTACAGTTATAATATCTATTAGATGTTTTCTGTCCTCAGAAATTAAGATGCTAAAAAACAAATGTGTGATATATTATGCAGGCTTACATATTAATTATTGCCATACTTTAAGAACGGAGAAAGCATAAATTATATTTTCTATTCTTGAATATTTTTCCTCATTGTTAGTATTTAATATTAATACAGGTAAAAAAATAAACACCAATCAATTAAAAATGAAAATACTGAGATTTGGAAGTGAGAGAGGAAAAGATAGAAATCTCTGGATAAAAACCAATTTTCTTTTTTAATTTTTTTAAATGTTTGTTTACCTTTGAGAAAGGGAGAGAGAGTATGCAAGCCAGAGAGGGTCAGAGAGAGAGGCAGAGAGAGGATCCAAAGCAGGCTCTGCTGTCAGCACGGGTCCCAATGTGGGGCTCAAACCCACGAACCGCAAGATCATGACCTGAGCCAAAGTCAGATGCTTAACCAAATGAGCCACCCAGGCACTCTGAAAAGCAGCATTTCTAACACAAGATTTCAAACATTAGCAAACAACATTAACAAAATAGCAGCACTTTAAATTAATTATATATTTATGAAACTAAATCTATATTACTTTTGTTAACCTGAACATGAATACTGTAAATATTCACTAATAGCCATAGGTCAATAGTCAAAAGTAGAGTGTAATTTCAGTTGTCATTGCCCACAGTTTATATTTTCATGAAGTTAACATAAAAGATTCATATCCCATCTCCTGAGTCAATGAGATCTGAGATACAATAGACCAATATTTTTTTAAAATATGGGATGTGACCAATAAATACATCATGAAATCAATTTTGTAGATCATGACTAATATAGTTTTTATAGTAAAAAGGAATAGAATTCCATAGAAAATATCTGAGCATATCACATGTGAAAATGTTAATTATTTCATAAAACTTCTGCTTGTTTTATAAACATGCAGTGGTTCAAAATGTAAAATATATTTCTTACAACAAGATACAGTCAATGTTTGAGAAACACTAGGTGAGTCTTCCCCATTCCATGTAAGATTGTTTGTAGTATTTTAGATATATTATAATTTTGTACTTCAATATAGAAAAATTGTTATCATTTAATATAGAAGCAGAGAATTTTAGAGTCTTAAAGAGTTTTATCAAGAGCTTGAAAATCCTAGATTATTGTATTTTAAGTCCCACAGGGGTGCAGTTTTAAATAGTGGATTAGTATAGGGCTCAATGAAAAAAAAATGAGATTTGAGCAATGACTTGAAGGGGTGAGTGAATTAGCAGATCCCTGAGAGATATGTGCCTGGCATGCTAGAAAGAAAGGAACAAAGGGAAGAAATCAAAGATTAGGTTAGAGGGAGAAAGAGGGGCCACTGTAAGGATTCTGGCTTTTCTCTATGTGAAGTGGTGAGCTACTGATCTGACTTACATTCAAGAGGGAACAGACCTCATCATAATATAGGCCACATATGACAAACCCACAGCTAATACCATACTCAACAGTAAAAAGCTGAAAGCTTTTCCTCTAAGATCAGGAACAATAAAAGAATCCTTATTCTCCCCACTTTTATTCAACACAGTATTGGAAGTCCTAGCCACAGCAATTAGGCAAGAAAAGAAAAAAAGACATCCAAATTGGAAAGGAAAAGATAAAACTGTCACTATTAGCAGATGATATGATACTATATATATATATA